>NC_051181.1:7299076-7621576 GCF_013339695.2 Rhipicephalus sanguineus
CCCGCTCACTGAGGGGCAACGCTAGTATCCACGTCGAAGAAACCCCGCGAACGCAGCAGCACTTCGCGCAATGAGCACAACAGCTTGGCGAAGACGATGCAGGCACGGCAATGGCGGAACTGGTACAAAATGGCAGCACCCTAAGCTGGGACGCGCGCATCGAGGCACCTTACTCGCGTGGGCTAAGGTCGCCACCACACTGTGTGTTAAGCATATCAAATTGCACTTCTATGAAACGCGCCGAATGGGACGGATGCGTCGCAAGGGCGCGTTCCAGGAGCTGATCGCGGAGGCCACGGTATAATGCATTACTTCCATTTGCCGCTGCTAGACGGCGACACTACCCCACCAAAAACCACTGTGAGAGGAAAGTGTGATATATAGAAGGCACGATTGTGAATCGTCCTCAACATCAGATGGTGGCTTAGTAGATAGCGTCCCGGCAACTGTTGTCGCGGACGAGAGGTAGAGGGTTCGACTCTACATGATGGCACTTCTTTCTTCAAGTTTTTCTTCCCCATCTGATTACGTGCATTTTACGTCGTTTACATGACAGAAATACGTAGTGAAGCAGTAGACCCCGGCATAAGACACCTTCGTGGTAAAAAAAGTCAGCGTCATTCTACTCAGATAAGATGGAGCTGACGGGCGCAATATCGTCTTTGGGAGATGTCCAAGGGATGCGTAAGCGTACAGTTTCGTTATAGGTCGCTTTGTTCCGCACAGCGCTGTTTTCGTGCGGCATCGGCGGCCTTTTTGTACCGGCCGTCAGCACTTCAAGCAATCCCTCAAGATGTGCCTACAAAATGCATGTTTGTCATAACATTTTTCCAAATGACAACTTTTCTGGTTTGTACTATTATTCACGCGGCTTTGTACGTTCTCCCGCAGATGGATTTGATTACTTTACCAAGAAGGTGAACGAAGGCTTCCAGAAAAGTGATCTTTTGCATTTGTTGTATACTGCGCGTATAGCGCGCATCCATGTCGTTAAAATTATTTGAGTGGACGCATAGGCGTTTGACCCAGTGGTTAGGACACTCGCTTTGGGATCTCGCACCACTGCTCCCTACGTGTCGCTGGGGTTCTCCGAATACGCACACAGCGATCTCCTGGAAACCTAGCTCGCCACATCCCAGCTGCATTAAACGCTCGATTGTTAAGTCCCATGTCGCTAACATCTAAGCAAAGTTGGGTTGTGGAAACAAAAGCTTGCCGCGGCGACTATGTCGCGCAATCATATCGCCTGTGCCAGAAAAATATTGCCAGTATAAGCACAAGATGTGCTTCGTTTATGTACTCGACGAAATACCTGTAGTGCAGCACGCAACTGACAACCAACGTTACTAGGGGTGTGTCCAGGTAAGATCGAACAAGAGGTCCGGGTAACCATTCGTGATTTTGATGGTATTTGCTGTAGACCAAGGCAGTTTTCGCAGTTATGTTTGTGAAAAAAAGTTTGTTCGCGTGAAAAAATATATAGAAATTTTGGGCGCAGAAAACATTTCTCGCCGATTCAATTTCCCGATTTCTGAATTTCGAGCGCACCTAGGAGAAAAGGGGTGCTTTTCTTTGTCACAATATTTATTGCTTTTTTAAAGGCGCTTATTGACGCGGGATTGACGGTGACGATGCACAACGACGGCAGTCACGACGGAGCGCAGACTCGCAGACTCTCACGAGCACGAGCACGAGGGGCGTGCTCTCCGAGAAGAGGCGAAGAGGACGACCCACTAGAAGGTGCTCAGAGGACTACCCATTACAGCGTTCCAGTGCTTGTCTACAATTACCCGGGTACGAAAAGGGAGCCACCTGGCGACCTAACAGCTGGTCACTATGAGCGGGTCATGGTAGGGCTTGAGGCGCTCCACACTGACAATGTCGCGCCCTCAACGGCTTGTCCGAAGATCGTTCAATGGTTCAATCAGGTACTTGACCGGGTGTGCGTTCGACGACACGGTAGGGCCTTCGTATTTGGGCAGTAGTTTGGAAGAGAGGCCAGTTGCAGTGGTAGGGACCGAGAGCCTTACGAACGCTCCAGGGAGGACGTGGACGCAGTAGTGTTGGTGCCACCGCTAATGCTCTTCTGTCGCTCTTAGTGACGCATAGTGAAGGTTTTGGCAAGTTCGCGACACTCCTCAGCAAGTCTGGCTGTGGCAGAAAAAGGCGCACACTCAGATTCGATCCAGCTTGTATGGAAGGATGGTGTCGATTGTTGTGCGACGGGTGCCTGCCGTACAATAAGAAAATAGGTGAGAAACCAGTGGTGTTTTCAGGGGCGGTATTGTAGGCGTAGTTCACGAAAGGCAGAATGACATCCGATTGTGGTGATCGGCGGCGACGTACATCGAGAGCATGTCGCCGAGCGTGCGCTTAAAGCGTTCGGTGAGCCCATTCGTCTGCGGGTGATCAGCAGTAGTTTTGCGGTGAACAACGTTGCACTCTTTGAGGATGGCTTCGAGGACTCCCGACAAGAAGACACGGCCTCGATCGCTAAGCAGCTCCTGCGGTGGACCGTGGCGCAGCATCAAGCAGTGGAGCAGGAAGGTGGCTACATCGCGCGCTGTAGCCGCTAGGAGGACGGCAGTTTCGGGGTATCGCGTAAGGTGGTCTACAGCGACGATAGCCCAGTGGTTCCCAGCCGGCGTCAGAGGAAGTGGCCCATACAAATCAATGCTAACGCGCCCAAATGGCCGTTAAGGGCAAGGTAATGTTTGCAGACCTGCTGGTGACTGGTGCGTTGAGGTTTTGCTGCGCTAACAATCGATGCAGGAGCGAACGAACTTCTGCACGTAGCGGTACATCCCTCGCCAAAAGTACCGTTGGCGAATGCGGCGGTATTTCCGACACCCCAGTGCGCACACTGCGGATCAGCATGGAACGATTCGCATATGTCAGAACGCAGACTGCGGTGTACTACTAGTAGCCACTGGCGGCCGTCGGCATTGTAATAGCGTCGGTGAAGCAGGTCGTCGCGAATGGCGAAATGGTGGGCTTGACGACGCAAAGCGCGAGTGGATGGTGTTGCCGATGGATCAGCGAGGAGTCTATCAGTGAAGCGATCCATTGATCCTTGCGCTCTTTGGTAGCGACGGTGTGAATATCGATGGAAGAAATGGCATGTGATACATTGAGCTGTGGGTATTGTCGTCAGGCAAGGGAGAGCGCGAGAGTTCGTCGGCGTAAGCATGCTGGCGCCCGTTGCGGTACAGCACGCGGATATCGTAGTCCTGTAGGCGATGTGCCCAGCGGGCGAGGCGGCCTGATGGATCCTTCTATGATGACAACCAGCATAGAGCATGGTGGTCAGTGATGACATCAAATGGGCGACCATACAATTAAGGTCGGAACTTCGTAAAGGTGCAGATGATCGCCAGGTATTCATTTGGGTGACGGTGTAATTGGTCTCGCCTTTGATAAGCGTACGACTTGCATATGCCACGACATCTTCAGGGAACCCTGGTTTGCGCTGCGCAATGACAGCGTCAAGGCCAACACCGCTAGCGTCTGTGTGTACAATCTGTAGGGGCCGTAGGGTCGTAGTGGCGTAGTATGGGAGGCGACGTCAACAAACGATGGAGCTTTGCTAAAGCGTCGTCGCGCTCTGACGACCACGAATTGAGGGAATTGGGCAAGGCCATTGTCTCGGCGTAGCGGGTGATGTAGTCAGTTGCTACAACGATCCACTTGTTGCCGGAAGTCGATGCCGGGAACGAACCCAGTAGGTCCATCCCGATTTGCTGCAACATCCGGTGAGGTGGTTCGATTGGCTTTAGAATCCCGCTGGCCTAGACGGCGGTGTCATCCGTCGCTGGCAATCTCGTCAAGGCTTAACGTAGTGGGCGACGTCGGCAGCAAGGCGTGGCCAGTAGTATTTTTCCTGTATTCTAGCGAGCGTGCGGGAAACACCGAAGTGTCCAGCCGTCGGGTCGTCGTGTAGCACCTGAATGACTTCTGGTCGCAATGATGAGGGCATGACAAGAAGGTAATGGGTTCAAAGTGTCGAGAAGTTCTTTTTCATGAGAACGGCGTTCCGTAAGAAAAACGACGGCAGTCTTCGCTTGAATACCTTCGGAACAACGGCGGTCTTGCACAAAGGTACTCCATAAGGCGCCCCAGTTCCGCTTCGGCTCGTTGCCTTTCGGTGCAGTCTTCGGGGATATAGTTCCGAGGAAGCAGTCATCGCCGTCGTCTCGCGGCGGCGCGTCGACGGGGGCACGAGACAGGCAGTCGGCGTCAGAGTGTTTTCGTCCGGACTTGTACACGACGGTAATGTCGAATTCTTCAAGCCTCAGACTCCATCGTGCGAGACGACTTGAAGGGTCCTTTAAGTTAGCTAGCCAACATAAGGCCTGATGGTCACTGACAACTTTGAAGGGCCTGCCATAGAGGCAGGGGCGAAACTTTGACGTAGCCCATATGATGGCAAGGCATTCCTTTTCTGTTGTGGAATAGTTGGCTTTTGCCTTGGATAGTGACTGGCTAGCATAACTGTTAACCCTTTCAAGCCCGTCAGTCTTTTGCACAAGGACGGCACCGAGTCCTACGCTGCTTGCATCGGTGTGTATGTCCGTATCGGCGCAATCATCAAAATGCGCAAGTATGGGTGGCGTCTGCAGGCGTCGTTCAAGTTCTTGAAATGCTCGCACTTGCGCCGTTTCCCACCTGAATTCCACATTAGGCTTCGTGAGAGGCGTCAGTGGTTCGGCGATCCGTGAAAAGTTTTTGACGAAGCGTCTGTAAGAGGCACATAAGCCGAGAAATCTGCGCACGGCCTTTCGGTGGGTGGCGCGAAGTAGGCGATGGCCGCTATTTTCCGCGGATGTGGGCGCACTACAGACTTGCTGATCACATGACCCAGAAAGAAGAGCTCGTCGTACGCGAATCGGCACTTTTCTCTCTTCAGAGTCAGTGCAGAGATCATGAATGCTTGAAGTACTGCCTCAAGTCGCCGGAGATGCTCGTCGAAGGTCGAGGAAAACACGAAGACGTCGTCCAAATATACGAGGCAGGTCTGCCACTTCAATCTGGCCAGCACGGTGTCCATGACGCGCTGGAACGCCGCAGGTGCCGAGCAGAGACCAATAGGCATGACCTTGAACTGAAAGAGAGAGAGAGAGAAGCAACTTTTAATGAAACGGCAAGTGTCAGAGGAGTTGCCGTCCGGTGTTATAAAAGCGGTCTTTTCTCGGACTCTTTCGTCTACTTCGATTTGCCAATAGCCGGTCTTGAATTAGAACAAATAAAGTAACAGCGCGAATGAAACAAGGACGACAAAGGAACGAAGACCACGGGACAAGCGCTGACTGCCAACTGAATGTTTATTTCAAGAAAAACCAGCCTTTTATACATTCTCAGAATGAACATGCGCACAACAAACACTCGCTAATCACACTCTCAATCTTTCTTTTAAGAAGTTTATTTCTCTCTCCGAGAGTAGAAGAGAGGGCGAACTGATACACTTATCACCTTCGTTATGGATCCAAAAGGCCTCTAAAATTCCATCGAGGAAAAGTCCATCGAGGAAAAGTACGCCGCGTTGTGAAACCGATAATCAAAGCAGAAGCGCAGCGCCCCGTCCTTCTTCTTCACTAACACCACGAGTGACGCCCACGGACTCTTGGACGGCTGGATGATGTTGTCGCGTAGCATGTCGTCGACTTGTTTCTTTATCGCGTCGCGCTCTCAAGTCGAAAATTTGTAGGGGCCCTGATGGAGGGGTCTCGCACTCTCCTCCGGTATATTTCGGTGTGTGGCCACCGGAATTTGTCGAATTCGTGATGACGACGAGAAGCAGTCCACATATCGTTGGAGCAGGGATTTTATCTGTTCTTGCTTGCGCTGGGGAAGACTTGGGTTGACGTAAAAAGCAGGTTCCAGCCCTGGCGTTTTCGC
Source organism: Rhipicephalus sanguineus (assembly GCF_013339695.2). NCBI lineage: Eukaryota > Metazoa > Arthropoda > Arachnida > Ixodida > Ixodidae > Rhipicephalus > Rhipicephalus sanguineus. The sequence goes on from NC_051181.1 coordinate 7,304,972, forward strand.
GGAAGCTTCGGTTAAATCTGTGAGGGTGAAGGCATTGCTGGCTTCCTTAATTTCTTCAGTGAAGGCGACTGTCATACCCTTGTTCACGTGCTTGTATTCGTTGCCGAAATTCTTGAGCATCATCTCTGTTTTTCCTCCACGAAGCTCGGCGATTCCTCTTGCGACGCAAACGTCTTGATTGACCAAAAGGTGCTGGTTACCCTCAATGACGCCTTTCAATTCGGTGGCTCTTTCGGTGCAGACAGAAATACTGACGCTGGAGAGAGGTGGTATGGTGACCTGCTCGTCGAGCACACTTAAGGCGTGGTTTTTTCGCGTCGTGGGGGGTGGCAGAGCTTAATAATAATAATAATAACTTCTTTATTTTCATCAGCGATTGAGGAGACTGCGGGTAAAAGTTGCTTGAAAACAAGCAAATTGAAAGAGGTCCGCAGCCGCCTCTACAATGCAGGCAGCGATAGCACACATTCACAAAAAGAAAAGAAAATCATACAGAACACATATTCACAATACAAATATATTCAAACAATTTATACAATTTCATACAAACGAAAAAAAAATTACACCATCTCCCGCTAAATGGGACCATGAGGCGATGCGAAGCCGGAGCACTTGCACGATCGCGTTCCGTTGGCGTTCATTGGGCATGCTACCGACCTCGCGTTGTGGAACGCGAAGAGGGACGCTACGCGCGTCGTATCTTCCATCTAGCCTGACCGTTAATTCTCACAGGGCGAGCGGGGAACGCGGTCGACAGGCGGGCGAGAGGGGGGCAGCGTAGGAGAGGAGAGAGAAGCGGAGGAGACGCGCATGCGCTCGAGCTCATCGCGGCGTTCCCTAGGAAAGAATTTCGGCATGTCTAGCCCGCGTTTCAGAGGAAGAGCGGAAAGGGGAGGGGAAGTGGAGAGGGGTATGGGAGAGTGGAAGGGGAGAGAGTATGTGGAGAGGGGAAGGGGAGAGGAGGTATGTGGAGAGGGTACGCGCATGCGCAGTAAGGGCGGTCACGCCGCACACCACCACCACCATCACCACCGGATTGAGCTCCGCCTTAACCCTTTCGGCCCTGGCGGTGTCAATTGACACCACCACACAAAATTTCGCCTAGCACCTCGGAAATGAAGCCAAAACTGTCCATTGTTGCAGAAATACTTCTTCAATGATCCCCCCTACGACTGGCACCAAAAGTGTCACATGCTTGCGGAGCTGGGAGCCGCAAAGAAGATGAAGCGTGACCAAAGTCATGGGTGACGCCGAGGCGTGTAAGCTGAGGCGGGCAAGCGCGATTTTCGGGACGACGTACCGAAGCTGTTTCAATGAGTATCACACTGAAAAAGGAGACGTGGTTCATATTTTGTGCTCTAGTGACTACCAGAAGAAAGAAGCCATTTTTCTCATATCACAACCGTTGGGCCCTGATGACCTAATTTGATGTCATGTCTGCAAATCCATAAATACTTGCACCACTGGCTCAATGTTTGCTTTGTGGTCTTCTGAGGTCCTAACTATTAGGAAAACACGCAGAAAAAAAGTCTCCGACCAAAATAAAAAATGCAGGGCTGAAAGGGTTAATATACTTCGCATATAAAACAGCCGCATCATTAAGAAAGAATGAAGGAAGCAATACTTTACTTTTATTTACTATGCGAGAATGGATTTATGAAGTGTTCGCGCAGCGTTCGTGCAGAAGTTATCTGCAATTCAATATGCAATTTATGAGATGAATTAAAAGGGTCGGTAGCGTGTATGATATTCTCTGCAGAGAATAATTTGCCTGCGCAGTGACCACGTTCCACTGTTGTATGTAACGAGTACCATATGAATGAGCGTTTTTAGCCAGATTAGATAAGTCATGGAAAAGCTAAGTTTTCTTTTTCCTCTCGTTTAAACGCTAGACTTAACCTATAATTGTCAAGGTTAAACACGCGGATGATATTTCCTTTCAAAAATAAATATGAAGTATGGGAATTAAAGGGTACGTTGAAAAGTGCTCGTACAAACTTTTTCTGCAGTATATGAAGTATTTCAAGATTAGTGTATGTCGTCGCACCCCATAAAAAAAACAATAATATAAGGAAGAAAAAAGAGTGTATTGTAAACAAGAAGCTTTATTTTAAAAGGTAATATAAATCTGTGACGCACCGTCATACCGACCACACGAGATAACTTGCCTAAAATCGATTCCATGTGTGCATCCCAAAGCGTATTTTGTGGGAAGGTACCGCCCAGTATTTTCACACTACTCAATATTTCGATTGTTTCATGTGCATAAAGAACGGTGATGTGATCGCAGCTTATCTGCTTAGATTTCGGTCTGAAAGTCACGGCGTTTGTCTCTCCATTCTTGGAGAGCCTTTAGAGCCGTGTTGGCGTTGTTCTGAAGGCTGGCGAGGTCAGGTGACGAAAAAATAAGCTAGCGTCGTCAGCGTACATGACGTATTTCGCATCACTGTAGATATTTACCAAGTCATTTATGTAAACTATAAAGAGGAATGGGCCGAGAATACTGCCTTGAGCAACGCCTCTACTGATATGTTTAAGGTCTGAGCGGCAATTTTCAGTCTGGACGTGCTGATGACGATGATCTAGGTAAGACTTGACGAGGTTTAGGCAGTGCCCGCGAATACCTTAAGTTTCAAGTTTTTCAAGTAATATGGAATGACGGATACAATCAAATGCTTTAGTGAAATCAATTTAAAGGCCGAGCACAAGATTCTTACTTTAAAATTGTGATAAAATGAATTCTTTTTGTTCTAGTAAGGCTAACTCAGTAGACAGGCATTTCCTAAAACCAAATTGAGCTGTAGAGATAAGATTGTAATTATCGAAAAATTTAGACAATTGCACATGTATGTTTCTCCAGTCCTTTGCAAAATAATACTGGTAATAGCGAAATTGGTCTATAATTTATCATATCGTTTATGTCACCTTTCTTAAAAAGCACAGAAACTCTTGCGATCTGCATCCTCTCGGGAAAGATAGCGCTCGCCAAAGACAGATTAAAAATATAGGTGAGATATGGACAAAGAATGTCAAGTACATACTTGATTGGATGAACCTGCATGCCCTCAACATCACAAATAGAGCTATTTTTAAGCGAAAGAAGAACTGACAGTACTTTAGACTCTGTAAATGGGTGAAGGATAAAGGAAGATTGATTCCTATCTGGCATAAATTTTGTAATTTCAGCAGATGCACAAGAATTACAACTGCTCACAAAATAATCAATAAATGTATTTGACAAATCATCGTCTGATATTTCGCGGCCACCAAGAAATAGCTTTTTCACACGTGGAGACGATTTACGCCGATTTAAGACAGTATTAAGCTTTTGCCACAACATATCGGGTTTGTTCGAGCAGCTATCAAACTCAGCTTGAAAATAGCATTTCCTGTGCGATCTTAGTTCTCTGTTTAGTTTGTTTCTAAACGATTTGCATTCTTTCAATATGTTTGGATCCTTAATTTCAAAACACTTGTGATAAAGCGCATTTTTACAGTAAATTTTTTGCAACAATTCAGTGGTTATGCATGGTTTTCTTATTTTTTTACCCAATTTAAACTTTTTTGTGGGCAGTGACGCTTATATACACAAGAAAGCTCATCAATAAGTTTACTGTATGCAATGTCAACGTTATCTATTTTCAGAATTTGCGTAATATCGCTAAGTAGCAATTCAGCTCTAAAATTATCCAAACCTATTTGTGTAATATTTTGAAAAGAAACATACTGATGCTTTTCATTTACCATAAAATTTCCCTTTCTTACCAGAGCGAATATTGGGAGGTGGTCACTAAGGTCATACGATATAACACCACGATTGGCATTTGTAGAATCGATATTAGTGATAAATAAATCTAGCAGTGTTTCGATTTCAGTTGTTTTCCTTGTCGGTACACGGATTAAATTTTCGCAACCGTTTGAAGTCAGCATGGTTAAAATGACCTTTTGTGGTGCAGAAAGGGTCAACAGGTCAATATTGAAATTACCAGTGGACACCAAATAATTGCTAGTTTCTGAAGCAAATGACAATACCTGTTCATAAAAAGAGAATAAACTAGAAAGATTTCCACTTGGTGGTCTATAGCAAACAGAAAACTTACAGTCATTCACGAGCTGGTATTATTTCAAAATCATCACAACAGATACAAAAGTTCGAGAGCAGCTCGCAGTTTACGCGCTCTCTTAGCAACAGCATAACATCACCGCCTCGACGATTAGGTCTGTTCACACAATACGATTGATAAGATGAAAATTTGAACAAATCTTGGTCGTCCCTGCACCAAGTTTCACTGAGCATCACTGCATCAAGCAAAAATGAAAACCATTGACAGTCATTTATATCTGCTTCCTTGCTGAAGAGCGAGCGAACATTTAGATGAAGGCACTTCAAGGAATGTGCGTGGTGTTTCGCTACAAAAGTATCTAACTCGTGCGGAAGAAAGGGACTTTGATTAGCCATTTTGAGCAATGAAATTAATCTAGATACAGTCAACAACAAGCAGGCTTAGATGGGAAAGTCGGACCTGTGACGTACTACTAATACGGAATCACCGTCGGTTTTGTGCAGCAGGATTTTCCCGTTCTTGTCCCATGCATATTTGTACTCATTTTCTTTCGCCCATTCCTTAGCCTTCGAAGCAGTTGCCGGCTTTGACTGGTCAAGTTCTCTTGGATGAACAGGTTGGATTTCTTTTCTCTCAGTTTTGACCGGTTATGCAGCCATTCGTGTTTAATAGATCGTCTGATATCATCATCATCATCATCATTATCAGCCTGTCTACGTCTACTGCAGGGCAAAGGCCTCTCCCATGTTCCGCCAATCAACCCGGTCCTGTGCTTTCTGCTGCCACGTTATACCTACAAACTTCTTAATCTCATCTACCCACCTAATTTTCTGTCTCCCCCTCACGCGTTTGCCATCTCTTGAAATCCAGTCAGTTACCCTTAATGATCACCGGTTAGCCTGCCGACGTGCTACGTGCCCGGTCCATATCCATTTCTTCTTGATTTCAACTACGATATCCTTAACCCCCGTTTGTTCCCTCACCCACTGTGCTTTCTTCCTGTCTCTTAAGGTTACACCTATCATTTTCATAATCACTGTCTGATATACCGAACGATTATACCTGGTATTCTGCCGAATTTGCACGGGAGGCAGTGAATGACAGTGACGTCTGTTGCATCAATTGCACGAACGTCAATCATGCTAGCAACAGAATTTACCTTTGCAAGCAAAATTTCATTTTCAGAGACACCAACACCATGTATTTCCAAGTTTAACTTTCGGCTTCTCCACTCGAGCTCATTTAAATCTGCCTCAAGTCTTTTTGTAGCATCATCACTAGCGCAGGTGTTCTGTTCAAGCCGTTGAAGTCTTTTTCGTATTTCTTTCGCAAATTTTTCTTGCGTGGCAAGTCTTGTCAACATCTCATCGTAGTTGTCCGACATGAGCTGTATCGACCGCTCGATATTTGGAACTGTTTCCCTGAACGGCAACAACTCGTATAACTTCTCACTTATATAACTGAGAATGGATCTGATGTAAACGTCAGCTTCCGGCCCCCCTTCAGTGATCTCGACACTTTTTCCAGTGTCTTTGCACGTAGAGCAAATCCACTTTTACTTAGCCGATTCAGACTCTTTGTACTGTTTTTCTGATGTGCCAGCACATGTTCTAATGTGAAAACAGTGGCTGCACTCGCCACATGCCACCGTCAATTCATCCGATTTAATGGCATCATTACATGTAGGGCATGCAGTTAGCGTTGACATAGTAGCAGGACATGTAGTAGACACAACAAATTCAATTCACTTGGCAGCAGCGGCAACACAGAAAACACGCTAAGTACAGGAAAGCGAATTTTTACAGGGCGTGAACTAACCTGCGCAGACAGACGAAAATTAGTAGATCTGCCGGTTGTGCCACCGCTGCTGCCAAAGAGCCGCTGTCCTCAGGGTCGGTGACTTTATAGTGATGAAAGCGTTATGGACTCAGATCTTAGGTCTATTACGGCACCGTGTTGACTTAGAAAGTCCATCCGAAGTATCACGTCCCTGGAATAGTGCTGCAGGATAAGAAAGCTAGCAGGATAAGTTCGGTCACTGATGGTGACTCTTGCTGTGCAGACTCCAGCCGGCTTTATCAAATGACCTCCAGCGGTGCGGATTTCAGGTCCTTCCCAAGCAGTCTTAACTTTCTTCAACTTCGCGGTGAATGACACACTGACGACGGAATAGTCGGCCCCAATGTCGACGAGAGCGGTAACGTTGTGTCCGTCGAATAGTTCGTCGAGGTCGCTATTCCGCCGTCTTGCCTTGCGGTTACGTCGCGGCGTCGGGTCACGGCTACGTCGCTTTCACCGCTGTTTCCACGTAGCGTCGTCAGGTCTTCTTCCGGTCACAATGTTTCGTCTTCAGGACGGCGTTCGGCGTGCGGCGGGGGCTCGGGACTTCGTCGCGGCATCGTCGTCGACGGCAGAGGATCTTCAGCATTTCGTCGTTCAGCAACTGGCCCTGGGAGGGGCTGTTGCGCTGCTGGCGCTGCGGCGAGCTGTAGCGGCCGGGCTACGGTGATCGGGATGGCTGCCGCGGCGTTCACTGAGCTCCTGTGATGTAGTCGGCGACGTCGCGTGGTCTCTCACCCTGCTGTGGACACGGCGCGTCGACGGCGAAACCACGTAGCCCCATCTGTCGGTACTGGCAGCAGAGGTACTTGTGGCCGGCTTCCCCGCAGTGGTAGCAGAGGGGGCGGTTGTCTGGGGCCCGCCAAACGTCGGTTTTTCTCGGCGCCTAGTGCGGCCAGTAGGCTGATGGTAGGGCGTCGGCGGTGAAGGCGGCGGCGTTTGGCGGCGGAACTGTGGCGGGGGTGTCGGGCGACGGTACTGCGGTGGTGCAGCGTCTTGACGAGGGCGGGGAGAAGGAGCGGCGCGGCGAGCTGCAGCTGCGTGGCTAATGGCTTGAGGCTGCGGTGGGTCAGTCATGAATCGGCAGCCTTTTATACCGACTGTTTCTCATTTCAAGCGTTTTTTTATGGTGGTCGCTTTTGCCACGAATTCCTGGATGGTCTTGGGTGGGTTTCTCATCAGGCAAGAGAATAGCTCCTGCTTGACTCCTCTCATGAGGAGGCGAACTTCCTTCTCCTCGGATATGTTAGGGTCAGCGTGGCGGAACAGTCGGCCAATCTCTTCCGAGTACAGCACCACGTTCTCGTTTGGAAGCTGCACACGGGTGTGCAGCAGAGCTTCGGCCCTCTCCTTGCGGACGAAACTCGTGAATGTGCAAGGAAACTCCTGCGAAAAATGTCCCACGTCGTGAAATTTCGCTCTTGGTTCTCGAACCATGTTTGGGCACAGTTCTCCAAGGCGAAGTAGACGTGTCGTAACTTGTCTTCATTGGTCCATTCGTAAAAACGGCGACGCGGTCCTATTTCTCCAGCCAACCTTCCGGGTCTTCAGCAAATGATCCTTGAAAGGTCGGTGGTTCCTTTGGGCGCTTTAGCAGCAATGGTGCAGGCGGCGTGCTTGCTGTCATTGTCGTTGTTGTGGTGGTCATGGTCGGGGTCTTCCTGGTCTTGTCGGGTAAAGGCCCGTATTCTGGAGGTAATCCTCGTTTCCTGCGGCTTGCTCGCTGCAGGCGTCGATGTCTTCGTTGCGGCCAGGACTGGGTTGACAGCCTGACGGGGGCCACGGGAACATGAGCCACCAGATGTCACGTGGTCGTGACGTCGGACGAAGGCAGAAGTCAGCAGGATAAGAACGAGTCTTTTATTTGGCGAACTTGTGCCAACAAACGAAATAGTCACTTTACATGCGATGCACAATGAGCACGGATTACGGCGAACAAAGCGTCGTCCGTCGATCAACTGACAAGCGGTCAAGCGCGTCCAGGGGCGTCCAGAAATATTTTTCGGGAGGGGGGGGGGGGTTCAAGTATACTTTATTTATGCTTGTGGCTGTGTTTGTAAGTGTGCGGTTACATGTAGGCAGGCAAAAGTGAATATTTTCGGGGGTTCGAACGCCCCTTACCACTCTCTGGCTACGCCCCTGAGCGCGTCAGCTTTTATACAGGCGCTGTCGAACTTTCCAGCGATATTGCTGGTGGCGGCGTTATCTCTCGACAAAGCTGGAACATTCGCGTGTGGCGCCCAATCTTATCGGAACGTTCTAAAACAATCGCGAAGCATAGACAACGCGGCGCGGCCTGCGCAGCGCGTTCCCCACAGTCTTTGTGGGTGAAGCTTCAACTCATGAAAAATAAGACGCGCGGCAATATCATAGTCGCGAAATTTCGTATGAAGCGCCGAAAGTAGGAACACAGTCCTACGAAACTGCGCAGTTCTTTGACGGACGTAGGTTCGGGGAACTCGGTCACGGCCCGAAGCTTGGCTGGATCGGGGAGAATACCGTCCTTGGACACGACGTAACCGAGTATTGACAGATGCCGTGCTGCAAATCGGCACTTCTTTAGATTCAGTTGCAGACCGGCGTCCCTCAAACGCGTCAAAACATGCCGCAAGCGTTGAAAATGCGTGGAGAAGTCCGAAAGGAAAACAACGACGTCGTCGAGGTAGCACAAGCATGCGTATCATTTCAAGTAGCGCAGAACGGTATCCATCGGCCGCTCAAAGGTGGCAGGCGCATTGCACATCCGAAGCGGCATGACGTTGAATTCGTACACGCCGTTGGGCATGAGAAAGGCGGTCTTCGGACGAGCGTCATCAGCCATAGGTACTTGCCGGTACCCTGATCGCAAATCGAGATATGAAAATAATTCTGCTCCTTGCAGGCTGTCAATCGCCGTCGTCTATTCGCGGTAGTGGATACACGTCCTTACGAGTGATCTTGTTGAGTCGTCGATAGTCCACACAGAACCGCACAGAAGCATCCTTCTTCGCAACAAGAACCACAGGAGACGCCCAGGGGCTGTTAGAGGGTCGAATATCACCCCGTATAAGCATTTCGTCGACTTGCTCGTTGATTTCATGGCGTTCTGTGGGAGGAAGGCGATATGGACGTTGCCGCAGTGGCGGCTGGTTGCCAGTGTCGTTGCGATGCGTAACGGCGCACTTGCGGCCTAGAGAAAGTTGAGCGACATGGAAAGAAGAGCGAAGTTCTTCCAGCAGGCCCAGAAGCTGGGAACGCTGGACCGGCATAAGGTTGTCAGCAATGGAGGAACCAAATACATCAGCGGGTGATGAACCAGACATGGAAAAAGCACTGAGCGTCCTGGAAGTGTGGCAGTGCATTTCATCTGGTTCGTTCATAACTTGTGCGCCTTCGAGCGGTTCCACGCTGCCGAGACATTGCCCTCGCTCCAACGTGGCACTGTACGGGGATTGATTGACAACAAAAATAGAGGTGCTACCCTCAGTGATTTACATGGTCGCGAAAGGCACCAGCAAGCCTTTCTTCGTGCAAACACGGGCATATGGCGAGGTGAGTGCAACAGTGACGGAGAGACTGGCACAGTAGACTGACACCGCCGTTGACGAGTTTGCAGGCACCTTTATGTCCTTTTTGACGAGTACCTTGCCCCCAGCGGATGGACTGTCTGCCGGCGTCGAATCAGAGAATGGTGAGAGCTCTGTTCCTGCTGGTGCGCAGTGAATTACGGTGTCGTGGCGGGAGAGAAAAGCCCATCCTAGGATGATCAATTCGATGGCGTACAGAGCATTCTGAATCATGACGCGGGCTGTGCACACCGCTGTAGGGTGAATACTACAGCAGTGCAGCCACTGTTTTCACATTAGAACATGTGCTGGCACATCAGAAAAACAGTACAAAGAGTCTGAATCGGCTAAGTAAAAGTGGATTTGCTCTACGTGCAAAGACACTGGAAAAAGTGTCGAGATCACTGAAGGGGGGCCGGAAGCTGACGTTTACATCAGATCCATTCTCAGTTATATAAGTGAGAAGTTATACGAGTTGTTGCCGTTCAGGGAAACAGTTCCAAATATCGAGCGGTCGATACAGCTCATGTCGGACAACTACGATGAGATGTTGACAAGACTTGCCACGCAAGAAAAATTTGCGAAAGAAATACGAAAAAGACTTCAACGGCTTGAACAGAACACCTGCGCTAGTGATGATGCTACAAAAAGACTTGAGGCAGATTTAAATGAGCTCGAGTGGAGAAGCCGAAAGTTAAACTTGGAAATACATGGTGTTGGTGTCTCTGAAAATGAAATTTTGCTTGCAAAGGTAAATTCTGTTGCTAGCATGATTGACGTTCGTGCAATTGATGCAACAGACGTCACTGTCATTCACTGCCTCCCGTGCAAATTCGGCAGAATACCAGGTATAATCGTTCGGTATATCAGACAGTGATTATGAAAATGATAGGTGTAACCTTAAGAGACAGGAAGAAAGCACAGTGGGTGAGGGAACAAACGGGGGTTAAGGATATCGTAGTTGAAATCAAGAAGAAATGGATATGGACCGGGCACGTAGCACGTCGGCAGGCTAACCGGTGATCATTAAGGGTAACTGACTGGATTTCAAGAGATGGCAAACGCGTGAGGGGGAGACAGAAAATTAGGTGGGTAGATGAGATTAAGAAGTTTGTAGGTATAACGTGGCAGCAGAAAGCACAGGACCGGGTTGATTGGCGGAACATGGGAGAGGCCTTTGCCCTGCAGTAGACGTAGACAGGCTGATAATGATGATGATGATGATGATATCAGACGATCTATTAAACACGAATGGCTGCATAACCGGTCAAAACTGAGAGAAAAGAAATCCAACCTGTTCATCCAAGAGAACTTGACCAGTCAAAGCCGGCAACTGCTTCGAAGGCTAAGGAATGGGCGAAAGAAAATGAGTACAAATATGCATGGGACAAGAACGGGAAAATCCTGCTGCACAAAACCGACGGTGATTCCGTATTAGTAGTACGTCACAGGTCCGACTTTCCATCTAAGCCTGCTTGTTGTTGACTGTATCTAGATTAATTTCATTGCTCAAAATGGCTAATCAAAGTCCCTTTCTTCCGCACGAGTTAGATACTTTGTAGCGAAACACCACGCACATTCCTTGAAGTGCCTTCATCTAAATGTTCGCTCGCTCTTCAGCAAGGAAGCAGATATAAATGACTGTCAATGGTTTTCATTTTTGCTTGATGCAGTGATGCTCAGTGAAACTTGGTGCAGGGACGACCAAGATTTGTTCAAATTTTCATCTTATCAATCGTATTGTGTGAACAGACCTAATCGTCGAGGCGGTGATGTTATGCTGTTGCTAAGAGAGCGCGTAAACTGCGAGCTGCTCTCGAACTTTTGTATCTGTTGTGATGATTTTGAAATAATACCAGCTCGTGAATGACTGTAAGTTTTCTGTTTGCTATAGACCACCAGTGGAAATCTTTCTAGTTTATTCTCTTTTTATGAACAGGTATTGTCATTTGCTTCAGAAACTAGCAATTATTTGGTGTCCACTGGTAATTTCAATATTGACCTGTTGACCCTTTCTGCACCACAAAAGGTCATTTTAACCATGCTGACTTCAAACGGTTGCGAAAATTTAATCCGTGTACCGACAAGGAAAACAACTGAAATCGAAACACTGCTAGATTTATTTATCACTAATATCGATTCTACAAATGCCAATCGTGGTGTTATATCGTATGACCTTAGTGACCACCTCCCAATATTCGCTCTGGTAAGAAAGGGAAATTTTATGGTAAATGAAAAGCATCAGTATGTTTCTTTTCAAAATATTACACAAATAGGTTTGGATAATTTTAGAGCTGAATTGCTACTTAGCGATATTACGCAAATTCTGAAAATAGATAACGTTGACATTGCATACAGTAAACTTATTGATGAGCTTTCTTGTGTATATAAGCGTCACTGCCCACAAAAAAGTTTAAATTGGGTAAAAAAATAAGAAAACCATGCATACCACTGAATTGTTGCAAAAAATTTACTGTAAAAATGCGCTTTATCACAAGTGTTTTGAAATTAAGGATCCAAACATATTGAAAGAATGCAAATCGTTTAGAAACAAACTAAACAGAGAACTAAGATCGCACAGGAAATGCTATTTTCAAGCTGAGTTTGATAGCTGCTCGAACAAACCCGATATGTTGTTGGCAAAAGCCTTAATACTGTCTTAAATCGGCGTAAATCGTCTCCACGTGTGAAAAAGCTATTTCTGGTGGCCGCGAAATATCAGACGATGATTTGTCAAATACATTTATTGATTATTTTGTGAGCAGTTGTAATTCTTGTGCATCTGCTGAAATTACAAAATTTATGCCAGATAGGAATCAATCTTCCTTTATCCTTCACCCATTTACAGAGTTTAAAGTACTGTCAGTTCTTCTTCGCTTAAAAATAGCTCTATTTGTGATGTTGAGGGCATGCAGGTTCATCCAATCAAGTATGTACTTGACATTCTTTGTCCATATCTCACCTATATTTTTAATCTGTCTTTGGCGAGCGCTATCTTTCCCGAGAGGATGCAGATCGCAAGAGTTTCTGTGCTTTTTAAGAAAGGTGACATAAACGATATGATAAATTATAGACCAATTTCGCTATTACCAGTATATTTTGCAAAGGACTGGAGAAACATACATGTGCAATTGTCTAAATTTTTCGATAATTACAATCTTATCTCTACAGCTCAATTTGGTTTTAGGAAATGCCTGTCTACTGAGTTAGCCTTACTAGAACAAAAAGAATTCATTTTATCACAATTTTAAAGTAAGAATCTTGTGCTCGGCCTTTAAATTGATTTCACTAAAGCATTTGATTGTATCCGTCATTCCATATTACTTGAAAAACTTGAAACTTAAGGTATTCGCGGGCACTGCCTAAACCTCGTCAAGTCTTACCTAGATCATCGTCATCAGCACGTCCAGACTGAAAATTGCCGCTCAGACCTTAAACATATCAGTAGAGGCGTTGCTCAAGGCAGTATTCTCGGCCCATTCCTCTTTATAGTTTACATAAATGACTTGGTAAATATCTACAGTGATGCGAAATACGTCATGTACGCTGACGACGCTAGCTTATTTTTTCGTCACCTGACCTCGCCAGCCTTCAGAACAACGCCACACGGCTCTAAAGGCTCTCCAAGAATGGAGAGACAAACGCCGTGACTTTCAGACCGAAATCTAAGCAGATAAGCTGCGATCACATCACCGTTCTTTATGCACATGAAACAATCGAAATATTGAGTAGTGTGAAATACTGGGCGGTACCTTCCCACAAAATACGCTTTGGGATGCACACATGGAATCGATTTAGGCAAGTTATCTCGTGTGGTCGGTATGACGGTGCGTCACAGATTTATATTACCTTTTAAAATAAGCTTCTTGTTTACAATACACTCTTTTTTCTTCCTTATATTATTGTTTTTTTTATGGGGTGCGACGACATACACTAATCTTGAAATACTTCATATACTGCAGAAAAAGTTTGTACGAGCACTTTTCAACGTACTCTTTAATTCCATACTTCATATTTATTTTTGAAAGGAAATATCATCCGCGTGTTTAACCTTGACAATTATAGGTTAAGTCTAGCGTTTAAACGAGAGGAAAAAGAAAACTTAGCTTTTCCATGACTTATCTAATCTGGCTAAAAACGCTCATTCATATGGTACTCGTTACATACAACAGTGGAACGTGGTCACTGCGCAGGCAAATTATTCTCTGCAGAGAATATCATACACGCTACCGACCCTTTTAATTCATCTCATAAATTGCATATTGAATTGCAGATAACTTCTGCACGAACGCTGCGCGAACACTTCATAAATCCATTCTCGCATAGTAAATAAAAGTAAAGTATTGCTTCCTTCATTCTTTCTTAATGATGCGGCTGTTTTATATGCGAAGTATATTAACCCTTTCAGCCCTGCATTTTTATTTTGGTCGGAGACTTTTTTTCTGCGTGTTTTCCTAATAGTTAGGACCTCAGAAGACCACAAAGCAAACATTGAGCCAGTGGTGCAAGTATTTATGGATTTGCAGACATGACATCAAATTAGGTCATCAGGGCCCAACGGTTGTGATATGAGAAAAATGGCTTCTTTCTTCTGGTAGTCACTAGAGCACAAAATATGAACCACGTCTCCTTTTTCAGTGTGATACTCATTGAAACAGCTTCGGTACGTCGTCCCGAAAATCGCGCTTGCCCGCCTCAGCTTACACGCCTCGGCGTCACCCATGACTTGGTCACGCTTCATCTTCTTTGCGGCTCCCAGCTCCGCAAGCATGTGACACTTTTGGTGCCAGTCGTAGGGGGGATCATTGAAGAAGTATTTCTGCAACAATGGACAGTTTTGGCTTCATTTCCGAGGTGCTAGGCGAAATTTTGTGTGGTGGTGTCAATTGACACCGCCAGGGCCGAAAGGGTTAAGGCGGAGCTCAATCCGGTGGTGATGGTGGTGGTGGTGTGCGGCGTGACCGCCCTTACTGCGCATGCGCGTACCCTCTCCACATACCTCCTCTCCCCTTCCCCTCTCCACATACTCTCTCCCCTTCCACTCTCCCATACCCCTCTCCACTTCCCCTCCCCTTTCCGCTCTTCCTCTGAAACGCGGGCTAGACATGCCGAAATTCTCTCCTAGGGAACGCCGCGATGAGCTCGAGCGCATGCGCGTCTCCTCCGCTTCTCTCTCCTCTCCTACGCTGCCCCCCTCTCGCCCGCCTGTCGACCGCGTTCCCCGCTCGCCCTGTGAGAATTAACGGTCAGGCTAGATGGAAGATACGACGCGCGTAGCGTCCCTCTTCGCGTTCCACAACGCGAGGTCGGTAGCATGCCCAATGAACGCCAACGGAACGCGATCGTGCAAGTGCTCCGGCTTCGCATCGCCTCATGGTCCCATTTAGCGGGAGATGGTGTAATTTTTTTTTCGTTTGTATGAAATTGTATAAATTGTTTGAATATATTTGTATTGTGAATATGTGTTCTGTATGATTTTCTTTTCTTTTGTGAATGTGTGCTATCGCTGCCTGCATTGTAGAGGCGGCTGCGGACCTCTTTCAATTTGCTTGTTTTCAAGCAACTTTTACCCGCAGTCTCCTCAATCGCTGATGAAAATAAAGAAGTTATTATTATTATTATTAAGCTCTGCCACCCCCCACGACGCGAAAAAACCACGCCTTAAGTGTGCTCGACGAGCAGGTCACCATACCACCTCTCTCCAGCGTCAGTATTTCTGTCTGCACCGAAAGAGCCACCGAATTGAAAGGCGTCATTGAGGGTAACCAGCACCTTTTGGTCAATCAAGACGTTTGCGTCGCAAGAGGAATCGCCGAGCTTCGTGGAGGAAAAACAGAGATGATGCTCAAGAATTTCGGCAACGAATACAAGCACGTGAACAAGGGTATGACAGTCGCCTTCACTGAAGAAATTAAGGAAGCCAGCAATGCCTTCACCCTCACAGATTTAACCGAAGCTTCCGCGAAAACGCCAGGGCTGGAACCTGCTTTTTACGTCAACCCAAGTCTTCCCCAGCGCAAGCAAGAACAGATAAAATCCCTGCTCCAACGATATGTGGACTGCTTCTCGTCGTCATCACGAATTCGACAAATTCCGGTGGCCACACACCGAAATATACCGGAGGAGAGTGCGAGACCCCTCCATCAGGGCCCCTACAAATTTTCGACTTGAGAGCGCGACGCGATAAAGAAACAAGTCGACGACATGCTACGCGACAACATCATCCAGCCGTCCAAGAGTCCGTGGGCGTCACTCGTGGTGTTAGTGAAGAAGAAGGACGGGGCGCTGCGCTTCTGCTTTGATTATCGGTTTCACAACGCGGCGTACTTTTCCTCGATGGACTTTTCCTCGATGGAATTTTAGAGGCCTTTTGGATCCATAACGAAGGTGATAAGTGTATCAGTTCGCCCTCTCTTCTACTCTCGGAGAGAGAAATAAACTTCTTAAAAGAAAGATTGAGAGTGTGATTAGCGAGTGTTTGTTGTGCGCATGTTCATTCTGAGAATGTATAAAAGGCTGGTTTTTCTTGAAATAAACATTCAGTTGGCAGTCAGCGCTTGTCCCGTGGTCTTCGTTCCTTTGTCGTCCTTGTTTCATTCGCGCTGTTACTTTATTTGTTCTAATTCAAGACCGGCTATTGGCAAATCGAAGTAGACGAAAGAGTCCGAGAAAAGACCGCTTTTATAACACCGGACGGCAACTCCTCTGACACTTGCCGTTTCATTAAAAGTTGCTTCTCTCTCTCTCTCTTTCAGTTCAAGGTCATGCCTATTGGTCTCTGCTCGGCACCTGCGGCGTTCCAGCGCGTCATGGACACCGTGCTGGCCAGATTGAAGTGGCAGACCTGCCTCGTATATTTGGACGACGTCTTCGTGTTTTCCTCGACCTTCGACGAGCATCTCCGGCGACTTGAGGCAGTACTTCAAGCATTCATGATCTCTGCACTGACTCTGAAGAGAGAAAAGTGCCGATTCGCGTACGACGAGCTCTTCTTTCTGGGTCATGTGATCAGCAAGTCTGTAGTGCGCCCACATCCGCGGAAAACAGCGGCCATCGCCTACTTCGCGCCACCCACCGAAAGGCCGTGCGCAGATTTCTCGGCTTATGTGCCTCTTACAGACGCTTCGTCAAAAACTTTTCACGGATCGCCGAACCACTGACGCCTCTCACGAAGCCTAATGTGGAATTCAGGTGGGAAACGGCGCAAGTGCGAGCATTTCAAGAACTTGAACGACGCCTGCAGACGCCACCCATACTTGCGCATTTTGATGATTGCGCCGATACGGACATACACACCGATGCAAGCAGCGTAGGACTCGGTGCCGTCCTTGTGCAAAAGACTGACGGGCTTGAAAGGGTTAACAGTTATGCTAGCCAGTCACTATCCAAGGCAAAAGCCAACTATTCCACAACAGAAAAGGAATGCCTTGCCATCATATGGGCTACGTCAAAGTTTCGCCCCTGCCTCTATGGCAGGCCCTTCAAAGTTGTCAGTGACCATCAGGCCTTATGTTGGCTAGCTAACTTAAAGGACCCTTCAAGTCGTCTCGCACGATGGAGTCTGAGGCTTGAAGAATTCGACATTACCGTCGTGTACAAGTCCGGACGAAAACACTCTGACGCCGACTGCCTGTCTCGTGCCCCCGTCGACGCGCCGCCGCGAGACGACGGCGATGACTGCTTCCTCGGAACTATATCCCCGAAGACTGCACCGAAAGGCAACGAGCCGAAGCGGAACTGGGGCGCCTTATGGAGTACCTTTGTGCAAGACCGCCGTTGTTCCGAAGGTATTCAAGCGAAGACTGCCGTCGTTTTTCTTACGGAACGCCGTTCTCATGAAAAAGAACTTCTCGACACTTTGAACCCATTACCTTCTTGTCATGCCCTCATCATTGCGACCAGAAGTCATTCAGGTGCTACACGACGACCCGACGGCTGGACACTTCGGTGTTTCCCGCACGCTCGCTAGAATACAGGAAAAATACTACTGGCCACGCCTTGCTGCCGACGTCGCCCACTACGTTAAGCCTTGACGAGATTGCCAGCGACGGATGACACCGCCGTCTAGGCCAGCGGGATTCTAAAGCCAATCGAACCACCTCACCGGATGTTGCAGCAAATCGGGATGGACCTACTGGGTTCGTTCCCGGCGTCGACTTCCGGCAACAAGTGGATCGTTGTAGCAACTGACTACATCACCCGCTACGCCGAGACAATGGCCTTGCCCAATTCCCTCAATTCGTGGTCGTCAGAGCGCGACGACGCTTTAGCAAAGCTCCATCGTTTGTTGACGTCGCCTCCCATACTACGCCACTACGACCCTACGGCCCCTACAGATTGTACACACAGACGCTAGCGGTGTTGGCCTTGACGCTGTCATTGCGCAGCGCAAACCAGGGTTCCCTGAAGATGTCGTGGCATATGCAAGTCGTACGCTTATCAAAGGCGAGACCAATTACACCGTCACCCAAAATGAATACCTGGCGATCATCTGCACCTTTACGAAGTTCCGACCTTAATTGTATGGTCGCCCATTTGATGTCATCACTGACCACCATGTTCTATGCTGGTTGTCATCATAGAAGGATCCATCAGGCCGCCTCGCCCGCTGGGCACATCGCCTACAGGACTACGATATCCGCGTGCTGTACCGCAACGGGCGCCAGCATGCTTACGCCGACGAACTCTCGCGCTCTCCCTTGCCTGACGACAATACCCACAGCTCAATGTATCACAATGCCATTTCTTCCATCGATATTCACACCGTCGCTACCAAAGAGCGCAAGGATCAATGGATCGCTTCACTGATAGACTCCTCGCTGATCCATCGGCAACACCATCCACTCGCGCTTTGCGTCGTCAAGCCCACCATTTCGCCATTCGCGACGACCTGCTTCACCGACGCTATTACAATGCCGACGGCCGCCAGTGGCTACTAGTAGTACACCGCAGTCTGCGTTCTGACATATGCGAATCGTTCCATGCTGATCCGCAGTGTGCGCACTGGGGTGTCGGAAATACCGCCGCATTCGCCAACGGTACTTTTGGCGAGGGATGTACCGCTACGTGCAGAAGTTCGTTCGCTCCTGCATCGATTGTTAGCGCAGCAAAACCTCAACGCACCAGTCACCAGCAGGTCTGCAAACATTACCTTGCCCTTAACGGCCATTTGGGCGCGTTAGCATTGATTTGTATGGGCCACTTCCTCTGACGCCGGCTGGGAACCACTGGGCTATCGTCGCTGTAGACCACCTTACGCGATACCCCGAAACTGCCGTCCTCCTAGCGGCTACAGCGCGCGATGTAGCCACCTTCCTGCTCCACTGCTTGATGCTGCGCCACGGTCCACCGCAGGAGCTGCTTAGCGATCGAGGCCGTGTCTTCTTGTCGGGAGTCCTCGAAGCCATCCTCAAAGAGTGCAACGTTGTTCACCGCAAAACTACTGCTGATCACCCGCAGACGAATGGGCTCACCGAACGCTTTAAGCGCACGCTCGGCGACATGCTCTCGATGTACGTCGCCGCCGATCACACCAATCGGGATGTCATTCTGCCTTTCGTGAACTACGCCTACAATACCGCCCCTGAAAACACCACTGGTTTCTCACCTATTTTCTTATTGTACGGCAGGCACCCGTCGCACACAATCGACACCATCCTTCCATACAAGCTGGATCGATCTGAGTGTGCGCCTTTTTCTGCCACAGCCAGACTTGCTGAGGAGTGTCGCGAACTTGCCAAAACCTTCACTATGCGTCACTAAGAGCGACAGAAGAGCATTAGCGGTGGCACCAACACTACTGCGTCCACGTTCCTCCCTGGAGCGTTCGTAAGGCTCTCGGTCCCTACCACTGCAACTGGCCTCTCTTCCAAACTACTGCCCAAATACGAAGGCCCCTACCGTGTCGTCGAACGCACATCCCCGGTCAAGTACCTGATTGAACCCATTGAACGATCTTCGGACAAGCGCCGTTGAGGGCGCGACATTGTCAGTGTGGAGCGCCTCAAGCCCTACCATGACCCGCTCATAGTGACCAGCTGTTAGGTCGCCAGGTGGCTCCCTTTTCGTACCCGGGGTAATTGTAGACAAGCACTGGAACGCTGTAATGGGTAGTCCTCTCGAGCACCTTCTAGTGGGTCGTCCTCTTCGCCTCTTCTCGGAGAGCACGCCCCTCGTGCTCGTGCTCGTGAGAGTCTGCGAGTCTGCGCTCCGTCGTGACTGCCGTCGTTGTGCATCGTCACCGTCAATCCCGGCGTCAATAAGCGCCTTTAAAAAAGCAATAAATATTGTGACAAAGAAAAGCACCCCTTTTCTCCTAGGTGCGCTCGAAATTCAGAAATCGGGAAATTGAATCGGCGAGAAATGTTTTCTGCGCCCAAAATTTCTATATATTTTTTCACGCGAACAAACTTTTTTTCACAAACATAACTGCGAAAACTGCCTTGGTCTACAGCAAATACCATCAAAATCACGAATGGTTACCCGGACCTCTTGTTCGATCTTACCTGGACACACCCCTAGTAACGTTGGTTGTCAGTTGCGTGCTGCACTACAGGTATTTCGTCGAGTACATAAACGAAGCACTCATCTTGTGCTTATACTGGCAATATTTTTCTGGCACAGGCGATATGATTGCGCGACATAGTCGCCGCGGCAAGCTTTTGTTTCCACAACCCAACTTTGCTTAGATGTTAGCGACATGGGACTTAACAATCGAGCGTTTAATGCAGCTGGGATGTGGCGAGCTAGGTTTCCAGGAGATCGCTGTGTGCGTATTCGGAGAACCCCAGCGACACGTAGGGAGCAGTGGTGCGAGACTCCCAAAGCGAGTGTCCTAACCACTGGGTCAAACGCCTATGCGTCCACTCAATCAATAATTTTAACGACATGGATGCGCGCTATACGCGCAGTATACAACAAATGCAAAAGATCACTTTTCTGGAAGCCTTCGTTCACCTTCTTGGTAAAGTAATCAAATCCATCTGCGGGAGAACGTACAAAGCCGCGTGAATAATAGTACAAACCAGAAAAAGTTGTCATTTGGAAAAATGTTATGACAAACATGCATTTTTGTAGGCACATCTTGAGGGATTGCTTGAAGTGCTGACGGCCGGTACAAAAAGGCCGCCGATGCCGCACGAAAACAGCGCTGTGCGGAACAAAGCGACCTATAACGAAACTGTACGCTTACGCATCCCTTGGACATCTCCCAAAGACGATATTGCGCCCGTCAGCTCCATCTTATCTGAGTAGAATGACGCTGACTTTTTTTTACCACGAAGGTGTCTTATGCCGGGGTCTACTATGACTTCATCTACGTATTTCTGTCATGTAAACGACGTAAAAATGCACGTAATCAGATGGGGAAGAAAAACTTGAAGAAAGAAGTGCCATCATGTAGAGTCGAACCCTCTACCTCTCGTCCGCGACAACAGTTGCCGGGACGCTATCTACTAAGCCACCATCTGATGTTGAGGACGATTCACAATCGTGCCTTCTATATATCACACTTTCCTCTCACAGTGGTTTTGGTTGGTGGGGTAGTGTCGCCGTCTAGCAGCGGCAAATGGAAGTAATGCATTATTACCGTGGCCTCCGCGATCAGCTCCTGGAACGCGCCCTTGCGACGCATCCGTCCCATTCGGCGCGTTTCCAATAGAAGTGCAATTTTGTATATGCCTTAACACACAGTGTGGTGGCGACCTTAGCCCACGCGAGTAAGGTGCCTCGATGCGCGCGTCCCAGCTTAGGGTGCTGCCATCTTTTGTACCAGTTCCGCCATTGCCGTGCCTGCATCGTCTTCGCCAAGCTGTTGTGCTCACTTGCGCGAAGTGCTGCTGCGTTCGCGCGGGTTTCTTCGACGTGGTATACCTAGATGTTGCATCCCTCAGTGAGCGGGCCCCTTCCCGTCAGAGCGAAACCTCTATGCAGCGCGAATAAGAGAACGCAGATGTCTTCATTCGA
The DNA here is from genome assembly GCF_013339695.2 of Rhipicephalus sanguineus. Lineage (NCBI taxonomy): Eukaryota > Metazoa > Arthropoda > Arachnida > Ixodida > Ixodidae > Rhipicephalus > Rhipicephalus sanguineus. Next base: position 7,326,384 of record NC_051181.1, read on the forward strand.
AGAGGAGGAGCGGGCATCGAGGCACTCTAATGCCTAATAGGGAGCCTACGTGAAGGACCGTTTTAGGGTAATGTCATCCTTTGACACACTACTTGCCGCGAAAGCACCGCTACCCGCCAAAACACAACGTTCCCACAGAGTGATGCCACGCTTTCTCGCCATCTTGGTCCCCGCGCTGGTCTTCGTCCAGTTCCTGTTAATCATCGACAACACGGCGCCGATGATTGTGGTAGCGTGTTCAAAGCTGCCGGCAAAGCCTGAGGAGCAAAAGTGCCTCGATGCTGCCTACGGCTGTGCACTAACCTCAGCAGAAATGGCGTTCTGATGTTCCGCTTCCCAGCGAACCCGGCACGGTGACAGCTTTATGTTTCTCAAGTGAAGCGATAAGGCTGGGAGCCCATCGGTGCGTGTTGTGTTTGCTCTGTGAGTACTGCGTATTTTTTTCACGCTTTTTCGCTGCAGGACATGTTATACGTATTTCACATGTTTGCCTATCCACAGATAAGCGAAGGTGTCGCTCCTGCGTTCACGCATTATGAGTAGGACGCCTATACACGGGACGCGTCCTTACGCTCGCTAGTAGTGAGCTGTAGCCTCCTTTGCGTGAACTGGCGTCAGTCTGGCTCAGCGATGTCCCGAGATGTCGTGTACTTTTAGGGGCGAAGCTCCTTAAAGCGGCACCCGCTCGTCCCTCGTAGTCGTAGTGCGTAACCAGTCGTAACGCTAGTACCAGATCTTGACCTCCAAGGTGGTGCCGGTGGGAGATTTTTCCTGTGCGTTGTTGAACAATAAAAAAATCGCAGCGTGCGCGTTAACTAAAAGCCGAATTCTTCTGTCTCTCATTCCCCATTAGCAGCCATTGGCATGTTCCAGTAGGAAACGTTAGTGGAAGTAGAAGTGTAAGTGTTAGCTAAAAGCCGACTTCTTCTGTCTCTCATTCCCATTAGCAGCCATTGTTTACCTCCAAGGTAGTGCCTGGTGATATTTCTCCTGTGCGTGATTAAACAATAAAAATTTTGTTTAAAACGCCGTTGATTGATGAAATAAACCAACAAAAGACGCCAGATGTTTTCTAAAAGCAAAACGAAAGAACGCCAGATGTTTCTAAAGCTAAACGAAAAGACGCTAGCTGCTTAACAAAAGACGTCAGATGTTTTCTAAAGCAGTGGTTTTCTAAACAATGAAAATTCACAGCGTACATGTAAAATTAAAGTGAGCTGCAAGTCGTCATAACTCTCATCGAACTTTTAGTATAAACGCGCCCGATCTTACGTAGGGGATGATGTACTGGGCAGAATTCACGGAAGGTTCACGGTTTACCGAGGAACCTCCACAGCTTCGCCCACTCATCATCATTCACTCCGTGAAAATGCTGTGATGTTTTCTTCGTACGCTCGCTTTGTCTGAGAACTAGGGAGCCTACATCGCCCTGAGAACCGTTGCCCAGGTCTGAAGTCCAGGTCTTGCGTGAAGTTAGCGGGCGTGGTACCGACGCCGTATGTATGTACACATGCTCGGTCGCCTCCGTACAAGAATGGTCGAGAGTTTAGCTGTAGTGAACTCTAGCTGTGTCGTCACAAATGCGTGTGGAGTCAGACGCCAGATGAGTGGTCGACACGATGTTAACGTGCTAACAGAATTTTTTAAAGTGGGTGTCTGTGGAAACCATACGGACACAGGCCATAATTGTAAATGGAGGTAGCCTGCAACCGCTGAGCCCAACGAAAACTGTTTGAAAGCGTGCAGCGTGGGTTGGTGAAGAGCGCCATTGCCTATAAAAAGTACCCCTCTGTCTGTGCATGTCTCAGGGCGCGTAGACTGACGCTTCTTGTGTCATATTGACCCCCCCCCCACCTCATTTTATCTCCAGACAAAATATTGAGGCTACTGTACCTGACCTCCTACCGCAAACGATCTGTTGACTGTTTAATTATTGTTTGAAAATGTTGCGACATGTTCGCCGCTGGCATACTATTTCAGGCATTTTGTATATATATATATATATATATATATTATAGTTAACCTATGAATGCGTGACTGCACAACACGCTTGAGAGCGGACTGCACATTTAAAGCAACACGATGTAGTTTCTCTCGGTTGGATGTTACATTGCACAAAAAACAGTCTAGCGCCTATTTCGCGGACTTGTAGTGCTGATAAAAAGTTTCCTGCTTATGCATTATTTTCACGGCTTTGTTCTTTAATTGTCTCAAAATGCCTGTGTGATTATTTTAAGTAAGGTGGGGCGGTATTCTTATTACAGGCCCATTTCGAAGATTCCAGCTTCGAACAAAAGAGACAAGATGGCTTGAAGAAGAAGGTGAGGGCAGACGCTGTTCCCACAGTGTTTCCACTTCGCGACAAATGGGAAGAAACGTGCGTCTTAATTTCGGGGGAGGCTGTTTTTCCTTTCATATAATTTCCTACAATACTTACTAGATGGAACTCTGGCGCTAGTGTCTATGGGAGCTGCAACGCACGGCGCTTCAGCCAGCATGGGAATGATGGGTAGTACACGGGTTTGTCTAAACTTCGTTCTTTCGGCTCCGTTTGGCTTCGCGTCGCCTGCATCCGCTTTGTCGCAAAACGAAGATCAGAAAATGTCAGCAGTTCCAGTTCACTACTTTAACCCTTTTACGCTCACCAATTCAAATCTGGTCACGAAGTTCATAACGATCCATTATTTTATCTGAAAGAAAACCAAAACACAATTAACAAAGCCTCAAGTACTTTCGAAGCCCGCAAGCACGAAAACTAGGCAAATCCGTGTACTACCCATCATTGCCATGCTGTCTGAACGATCGCAGCGCCACAGTCACGTCTTGTTAATTTTAGGAAACTCAATCGTTTTTGCACATTCCGTGCAAAATAGATTTAAGTGTTCACACTCACGTACATGCTGTGGCTGTGTTACGAAGCAAATACATGTAATTTATCTGGACTGCTTTTACGAGAGTTTAGCCTTGTGTCTAATTGGTTAACTACGAATATAAAAATTAAGTGCTGTATGTGCACAAATCTGTATAGCGTATTTGCTGTTAACGTGAAATGAGTTGTGCTTGTCCCCATTTACAGCTCGTTCAGATAAGAAAGGACTAGACAAAAGCCCCAATTATGAATTTTGACGAGTGCGTAGCTCTTAAAAAATACATTTTAGCATCAGCATGACTGTCACAAATGAGCGCTTAATTACGCGCACGTCGCCGATTTCACACGCCGTCACGAATTCCTGGCGCCGACGGTTAGCCTCGACGGAGCGCCCGCAACGAAAAGAAATTAGACCCTTTCCCGCTAAAGGGGACCATGAGGCGATGCGAAGCCGGAGCACCTGCACGATCGCGTTCCGTTGGCGTTCGTTGGGCATGCTACCGACCTCTCGTCGTGGAACGCGAAGAGGAACACTACGCGCGTCGTGTCTTCCCTCTAGCCTGGCCGTTAATTCTCACAGGGTGAGCGGGGAATGCGGTCGACAGGTGAGCGAGAGGGAGGCAGTGTAGGAGAGGAGAGAGAGGGGAGGGGACGCCCATGCGCTGGCGCTCATCGCGGAGCTGCGCAGGAGAGAATTTCGGCATGTCGATCCCGGATTTCAGAGGAGTCAACTGAAGCAAGCGCTGGATTGAACGCGCGCAGCGCTCTACCACTTGAAGGAGAGGAGACTAGAGTAGGAGAGTAGCGCATGCGCAGCGAGAGCAGAAGCGAGAACGCAGGAGAAGCGCAAGCAGCTGCTGGTATAAAAGTAGAGAGAGTAACGCGCAGCTTTTGGAGAGAGGGAAGGAGGAGAGTTGCGCATGCGTTGTGTGAGTGCGGACTACCACGCCGCGGGACATACCCTCGAGCAACAGATGCTTCGCATCTAAAAATAAGTAAACACAGGTATCGAAAGGCGCCGAAAGTGCGTCCCTTAGCCTCTCCGCAGAAGGCGTCGCGGAGATAGCCAAACGAACGCGTAAAGGCCCAACCGCATCCACGCTACTTTCGAGCGACGGCGACGAGCGACAGCGACAAACGGGCTTCGTCGCGCTGTCGCGTCGCGACGGGAGAACCCACATGGTCGCGACTAAGTGTCATGGTTGCTCGATTGAAAACTATAGCGTGCACGCAGGTAAATTGCGAAAAAGAAATACTGAGTAGATGAATGACAATATGCCAAGTTTATTATTGTCTTGTTTGAGATAAGGAAGCCATAAAAGCGTTTCGTGACTTTCTTTTTTCGCAATCTTATGTTTAACCGTGACAGTAGTATCTGCTGCGTTCTTTCCGAATGAAGACGAATAGGGCGACCCACTAGAAGGTGCTAGAGAGGACGACCCAGTGCAGAGTTTCAAGGTTTCGCTACAATTACCCCGGCTACGAAAAGGGAGTTGCCTGGCGACCTAAGAGCTTGTCACTATGAGCGCGTCATGGTAGGCCTTGAGGCAATCCCCGTTGACAATAGACAGTTTTACTTTCACGTATGTGGATTCTTTCCGTACGCCAACGTGAGAACTCTGCGTACGTCACGCGGCACGCGTCCGCTATGTTTATAGTTTCACGTACGCAGACGTAGCGCTACGGAGCTTCCACACACTATAGTACTACAGAAAAATATTCAACCCGAAGACGCGTCTTTTTGCTGCAAGGCGAGTAGTGCAGATTGTCGCAAGATGTTGCGTATTCGCCGGCAGAACGACCGCCGGTAGTCGAAGAACGCGACCAACCCGGAGGCCAGAAGACGAATTACCTTTACTGATGTGAAACGCGCTTTTGAACGTTTCCTTGCCAGTCATGTGGGAAAAAGCAAAGAGGCCGTCGGCGAGCGGGAGACGCTCAGTCCCATGTTCGGCGTGGGCCGCTCTGTGAGCAGAAGGCACACACACAGGAATGCACGTAGAGACGCACGGCAGACATAACGGTCGATGCGTATAATCGAGCAGAATAACACCTCTCAGCGCGCAATCTGGCCCATATTTGTTGCGAATGTTCTCTTGGGCTGGAATTCACCATATCATCATATCGAAGACGGAGCAACATTATTTAAGCGGTTCACCGGACAACGTAGAAGATGTGATAAGACGCAACCAAAAATCCGAGCTTCTGCTGTTTACGCAATCGCGCACAGCATGTGCGGGTGGGTGCGGGCACTGACCGTTTTTTCCGTGGCCACCGACAAGCACAGGGCGATTTAGGTCCATCTCAATCAATACTGCATCCTGACATTGATTGGGTTGCACTCTCGAACGTCACGATGGACATCCAAGTCGTCAATTTTCGAAAACTTTAGGCGCGGAGCACGAATCGGAGCGTTTTTCGTGTGCCACCATCTCGAAAACTGCCGAGCTACCCTATCTCGATAGCGTAGGACTTTCACGTACGTAGAGCACTCAACGCAAGCGCGAAGATCTGAAGCTCGTTCGCAAGACGCATGGGCGGCCTCCACGTACGGCGCATCCGTAGTGAAGACACGCAGGAGCTCCACGTACGTGGACTCGTCCACGAGCGTGAAACTAAAACGATCTAGTTTTGCGCCGTCGGAGGGCGCATGTTCGAAGATGGTTCAATCGGTTCGATCAGGTAGTTTACAGGGGATGTGCCTTCGACGACATTGTAGGAGTCTTCGTATTTGGGAAGCAATTTGTAAGAGAGGCCATATGCTTTGGTAGGGATCGAGAGCTATACGAGTGTTCTAGGGAGAAACGTGGGCTCAGAAGTGCTTCTATAAGCGCGAATGCTCCTCTGCCGTTCCTGGTCATGTATAGCAGAGATCTTCGCCAGCTCGCGACACTCTTCAGCAAGTCTAGCTGTGGCATAAACAGACGTACACTCAGATCGATGAGGCTTTTATGGAATGATTGTGGCGATTGTGTACGACGCGTGCCTGTCATACAACAAGAAAAAAGGGGGAAAACCAGTAGTGCTCTGAGGGGCTGTATTATAATCGTAGGTGACGAAGGGCAGACTGGCATCCCAATTGGTGTGGTCGGCGGCGACGTACATGGAGAGCAAGTTCGCCGAGCGTACGGTAAGAGCATTCGGTGAGGCCATTCGTCTGCGGGTTGTAAGCGGTAGTTTTGCGGTGAACATCGTTGCAGTCTTTGACAATAGCTTCGACGACTTCCAACAAGAAGACACGGCCTCGATCACTGAGTAGCTCCTGATGTGGCCAGTGACGCAGCATGAATTGGTGGAGCAGGAAGGAGGCAACATCGCGCGCTGTAGCTGCTGGAACGGCGGCAGTTTCGGCGTATCGCGTGAGGTGGTCAACAGCAACGACGGCCCTGCGGTTACCAGCCGAAGTTAGAGAAAGTGGCCCATACAAATTGATGCCAACACACCCACACGGCCGGTCAGGGCAAGGTAGAGGTTGCATACCTGCCGGCGACAGGTGCGTTGAAGTTTTGCGGCGCTGACAGTCGATGGAGGAGCGAATGAACCTCTGCACATAGCGGTACATCCGTCGCCAAAAGTACTGTTAGCGAATGCGGTGGTAAGTTTTCGATAGCCCAGAGTGCGCAAACTGCGGATCAGAGTGCAGCGACTCGCATATGTCAGAACGCAGACGGTGGGGTATTACTAGTAGCCACTGGTGGCCGTCGCCGTTGTAATCGCGTTGGTGGAGGAGGTCGTCGCGAACGGCGGAATGGTGGGCTTGAAGACGCAACGCGCGAGTGGATGATGTTTCCGATGGATCAGTCAGCAAATCTATCAGTAACGCAATTCATTGCTCCTTGCGCTGTTCGGTAGCGATGGTTTGAATGTCGATGGAAGAAACAGCAAGGTGAGACACTGAGCTGTGGGCATTGTCGTCAGGCAAGGCAGAACACGACAGGGCATCGGCGTCAGTATGCTGGCGTCCGTTGCGGTACAACACGCGGATGTCGTAGCCTTGAAGGCGAAGTGCCCAACGGGCGAGAAGGCCTGTGGGATCCTTCAATGACGATAACCAGCTCAGTGCATATTGGTCGGTGACGACATAAAATGGGCGACCATACAAATAAGGTCGGAACTTCGTAAGGGTGCAGATGATCGCCAGGTATTCCTTTTGGGTGGCGGTGTAACTGGTCTCGGCTTTGGTAAGCGTACGACTTGCATATGCCACGACATATTCAGGGAACCCTGGTTTGCGCTGCGCAATGACAGCATCAAGGCCAACACCGCTGGCGTGTGTATGTACATCTGTAAGGGCCGTAGGGTCGTAGTGGCGTGGTATTAGAGGTGACGTCAACAAACGACGGAGCTTCGCGAAAGAGTAATCGCCCTCTGACGACCAAGAATTGAGGGGCCCGCTGCTGCCAAGGAGCTTCGTCACCAGCGATATGATAGTCGCGAAGTTTCGTATGAAGCGCCGAGAGTAGGACCATAGTCCTACGAAACGGTGCAGTTCTTTGACGGACGTAGGTTTGGGGAACTCTGTCACGGCCCGAAGCTTGCCTGGGTCGGGGAGAATTCCATCCTTGGACACGACGTATCCTACTATTGTCAGCTGCCGTGCTGCAAATCGGCACTTCATTCGATTCAGTTGTAGCCCGGCGTCGCTCAAACGCGTCAAAACATGCCGCAGGCGTTGCAGATGCGTGGAGAAGTCTGGGGCAAATGCGAAGACGTCGTCGAGGTAGCACAGGCACGTGTGCCATTTTACGTTGCGCAGAATGGTATCTATCATGCGCTCAAAGGTAGCGGGCGCATTACACAGCCCAATCGGCATGGCATTGAGTTCGTACAAGCCGTCGGGCGTGACAAACGCTGTGTTCGGTCGAGCGTCATCAGCCATAGCTACATACCAGTACCCTGAGCGCAAATCGAGTGATGAATAGTATTCTGCTCCTTGCAGGCTGTCAGTAGCGTCGTCTATTCGAGGTAGGGAATAAATGTCCTTACGGGTGATCTTACTGAGTCGTCGTTAATCCACACAGAACCGCACAAAGCTGTTCTTTTTCGCAACGAGAACGACAGGAGACGCCAAAGGGCTGTTTGAGGGTCGAATAACATCGCGGCGATGGATGTCTTCAACCTGCTCGTTATTGACACGACGCTCTGCTAGAGATGCGCGATATGAACGTTCCTGCAGTTGTGGTTGGATGTCAGTGTCGATGCGGTGCGTGACAACGGACCTGCGGCCTAGAGAAGTTTGAGCGACATCGAACGAAGAACGAAATTGTTCCATAAGGCATAGAAGCTGGGAACGCTCGACCGATGTAAGGTTGTCAGCAATCGAGGAAGCAAATAGATCAGCTGGTGACGAATCAGATGTGGAAACAGCACTGAGCATACGGGAGCTGGTGCAGTGCGTGCAACCCGGTGCGTCCATAACTTGTGCGTCTTCGAGGGGTTCCGCTCTGCCGAGATATTCCCCTCGCACCAACGCAACAGTGAACGGGGATGTGTTCGTAACTAAAATATCGATGTTGCGCCGGAGTGACATGCACGGTTGCAAATGGCACCAGCAAGCCTATGCTGGTGAAAATCGGTCAGATAGAGAAGGGAGTGCAACGGCGTTAGAGAGACCGGTGCAATAGACTGACACAGCCGTTGACGAGTTTGCAGGAACTGCGGTGTCATCTTTGACGGGTACCTTGGTCGCAGCCGATCGATTGTCTGCCGCCGTCGAATCTGAGAATGGTGAGAGCTCTATTTTGGCTGGCGCGCAATCAATTACGGTATCGTGGCTGGCGCGAAAATTTCATTCCAGGATGTCGTCGTGATAGCATGACGAAATTAGAAATTATGATGAATTCGACGGCGTACGGAGCCTCCTGAATGATGACACGGGCTGTGTACACCACCATTTCATCATCATCATCAGCCTGTCTACGCCCACTGCAAGGCAAAGGCCTCTCCCATGTTCCGCCAATCAACCCGGTCCTGTGCTTTCTGCTGCCACGTTATACCTACAAACTTCTTAATCTCATCTGGCCACTTAATTTTCTGTCTCCCCCTCACGTGTTTGCCATCTCTTGGAATCCAGTCAGTTACCCTTAATGACCACCGGTTATCGTGCCGACGTGCTACGTGCCCGGCCCATATCCATTTCTTCTTGATTTGAACTATGATATCCTTAACCCCCGTTTGTTCCCTGACCCACTCTGCTCTCTTCCTGTCTATTAAGGTTACACCTATCATTTTCCTTTCCATCGCTCGCTGCGTCGTCCTCAATTTAAGTTGAACCCTCTTTGTAAGTCTCCATGTTTCTGCTCCGTAGGTAAGTACCGGTAGGATGCAGCTGTCATATGCCTTCCTCTTGAGGGATAGTGGTAGACTACCATTCATGATTTGATAATGCTTGCCGAATGAGCCCCATCCGATTCCTAGTCTTCCAGTTATTTCACTCCGATGGTTCGGCTCCGCGGTTACAACCTGTCCTAAGTAGACATACTCCTTTAGAACTTCCAGTGTCTCACCACCTATCGCAAAGCGCTGTTCTCTGCCAAGATTGTTCCACATTACTTTAGTTTTATGCATATTATTTTCAGACCTACTCTTCTACTTTCCGTATCCAGTTCAGTAATCATGAGCTGTAATTCGTCTCCCGCGTTACTCACCAATGCAATATCATCAGCGAATCGCAGGTTACTGAGATACTTTCCAATAACCCTTATTCCCAATTCTTCCCAATCTAGGGCCCTGAAAACCTCCTGTAAAAAGGCGGTCAACAGCATTAGAGAGATCGCGTCTCCCGGCCATACGCCCTTCTTTATTGGGATTCTGTCGCTTTCTTTATGGAGGACTATAGTGGCTGTGGACCCGCTGTAGATTTTTTCCATTATGTTTATACAGGCTTTGTCGATGCCCTGATTCCGCAGTGCCTGCATGTACACCGCTGTCGGTTGAAAACTTTGGGCGCTGAGTGTGCGTAGGGAGAGCCTGGAAGGAAGTGGCGTCGTCACTTTTCGTAGTAGTCGGCTAAGTTTATCGTCCATAACGATTTGGCAGCTCCAGGGTCTACAAGGGTCGATGTGCGAACACCATCCACAAATACGTGTACTACGTACGATGAGCTTTGCTGAGGACTTTGGCAGTTCGATAGCGTCGCAGTCCAAGAGGCAAGGGCTGCGACTGGTCTCGAGCTTTGAAGAAAACAAGTCAGCTTATCGAAATGTCGCCTCCAGCACAACCCCTTACGACTTTTTCTTCATTATACATTTGTCATTCCCATAAGCACTGCCAGTAAGCCCTGAGCTTTTCCCCCGAAGAGCTGAATACGACCCGTACAACGGCAAAGCTGGGTACGAACGAGTCGCTGGTTTCAACGATTGGACCAGAGGAGACAAGCTAGGGAACGTTCACGGCCCCTTAAAGGACGCCGCTCGGATATGGTTCGAGAACCTAGAGGCCAGGCTGACAATCTGGGACATTCTTCGAGCCACATTCCTGTGCACCTTCACGAGCGTCGTCCGTAAGAATAAAAAAAAAGGCCCCCACCTCCCCGAAGGGAATCGTGAGGAAATGCGAATGCATTTCTTGCGCCGAGAGTACACGGCGTAGTAATTTTAATGGCGTAAATTAATCACGCCGTCAGACATTCGCCTTCACCGACTTCTGCCATCGCCTTGAGAGGGGCCCAGCCAGCGAACGGTCGAGAGTGAGGCGCGCGCTTCACTCCAGCGGACGGGAGAGTGGGACGCCGGGAGGAGAGAGAGCGTTGGCGAGAGAAAGAGCGGCGAAGCACTGCACCTACCCTCTCCTACACTCTCTCCACACACGCGGGCGCTCCGCCGAGATCCCGCGATGCGAGCACCCTCACACGCCAGAGCGCGCTCCTCCTCTCACTCACCCTCCGCTACTCCACCCGCACCACCTGATCCGGTTGCTAGGGGCGAGGATAAGCGCGCGCGCCCGCAGTTGTTGCTATGGGAGAGGGAGTGAGAGCGGAGAGATAACACCTGCCGGCGCGCGGACACCGACGCCTGACATAACCCGACTAAGAAATGCATTCGCATTTAAAACGCCGGAATGTACACTAAAGAAATGATCCGCCTGTTCCGCCATGCTGACCCCGCTATACCTGAGGTAAAGAAGATTAGCTTCCTGTGTCAAGCAAAACTCTTTGCCAGCCTTGTACGCAGCCGACCCAAGACTGTCAACGAATTTCTTTCTGAGGCCACGATGATAAGAAACGCGCTCGTCATGCGGCCAAAACTAAACAACCCTCGCTCACCGACAGCGAACTACGGCAAGGCTCAAGCCATCAGCACCGACAACTTGAGCGAGACCATCAGAACGGTCGTGCGTGAATGGCTACTTAAGCTGTTCGCTGAATCGCAGCCTCAGGCACAGCCTATGAAGGAATTCAGCAAACTCTGGGCGTTGCCGAACCGCTGCGTCAGCAGCCTCAAGGCATGAGCTGCTTTGCCGTCGCGGCCACGTGGCAATATCACTGAACATCTTATTAACGCGAAAGTGGCCGGGGTCCACCAAGACATCAGTGACGTATTTCCGTCACGGAAACGACGTCGAAAAAATTTACACGATCAGATGGCAAAGAAAAAAGTTCCGTGAATGGGCATCGAACCCACGACCGCTGGGTCCGCAACAGATGCCGGACACGCTATCCACTGCGCCACGGTTACAGACTCTAGAAGATTTACAAACGCGCCTTTCATATCTACCACTCTACCGGTCGGCGGGGTCGTGTTGCCCTCTGGGAGCGGCAAAGTAAAGTAATTCGTCATTACTGTGGCCTCCGCGATTAGCACCTGCAGCGCGTGACACGTCCGTCCCATTCGGCGCGTTTTCAATAGAAGTCCAATTTGGTCAATGCCTTAATACACCGCGAGGTGGCGATCTTAGGCAAAGCGTCGTAAAAGCGTCGGCCTCAGCAGGCCGAGGAAGCTGCCAGGAGACACGGTGTCTCCATTAGCTCCTAGGTGGGAGCCCAGCCCAGCAATCTGCCGGAAACGAATAAAAGTTTTCTTCTCTCTCTCGCTCATTGCATCACGCTAATCCAAACGAAAATTAGCTCTGCGACGCGCGCCTGCCTCACCTGGCTGTAACAACGCGTTCCCCGCTCACGCGCTTGCCCCGAGATAAATCGCGTCCGGGCTACCGGGGCGGCACGACGCGCTTTGCGTTTCCCTCTAGTCCGACCATGGTGTTAAATCACATTTTAACACGCCCCGGGACGGCGACCAAGTTCTGCGTCCAATAAGCTACGCTCTTCTGGCTATCACACCTCGTTCTGTGATTACGCTTTCACCGTTAACTACTACAGCTACCACAAGGATTTCTTTAGTCATTTAACATGGACGCTAGTCGTCGGGATGGAGATGTACCACCAATCATCAAAGTGGGTGCATCCACGTTAAACCTTGCTATAGCTGCCAGACATCAATACACATTATACAAACTATATTATTTCAATGTACAGTAAACATTCAGTTACTTCTGTGAGGGCACGCTTTACTTTCTTGTTATTCCGATTTCTACAGCGGAGGGATCAACAATCTTTTTTCCCTATATTTCATGTGTTTTACGGCTGCGAGTATTGCGTAGGCATCTCGAATGAATGCAGTTGTGTTTGGTGTAGGGTACCGAGTGTGAATAGGATAGGTCGATGACTGCGTTGGACACGCAAGCAGGAGACTTTGACGTATATGTAAAGCGTTCTACGCAATGGTATTTGTGCGGCAGTTCATGGAAGTAAATCCGGATGTGTAGACGTTGGCACGCTTTGCGACGTCTACGAAATATCTTTCACGATTTATAATCTGCCATTCCCACGGCGGGGTCTGTAAGGGAGGAGCCATTAAGCGGTCTTTGAGCAGTGGGACACCTGTTTTCCCAACCATTGCTCGTACACGCCGCGAGAAGGCTGCTTTCACTGCGGGCCGGTTGTGAAACGGCTAACGGCAAAGGTAATTTACGGCAGGATATGTGGGATGACCAGGGCTTGCGTTCACTTCCAAAAATACAAAAGAAATAGGTACGATTTTTGCAAATACGAATCTCTAACAAAAACGAATGCCTAAATGGTGGGCGGAATTCAGCATTTCCAGAGAAGTTGGATTTGCGGGGTGGTAAACTATTGCTCCATAATCTAGACGCGTGGGTTTACGGCTTTTATAGATGATAATCAGAGATTTTATACCTACCCCAGTTTGTGCGAGACGTCACTTTTACATACTGATCGTTCTCATGCATTTCTTAAAGATGTTTTATGCGCAGTACAAAGTTTTACTTTGCCTCTGAAATTATACCAAGATATTTGTGTTCTACGTATACAGGAAGACGCTCCCCTGCATGACAATTTAAGGATCAGGGTGCAGGCCTGTTTTTCTAGGGAAAAAAGGCAAGCGCTATTTTGTGGGTTTACGCTGAACCCGTTCTCATAAGCGTATTTCGAGACATTGTTGAGACCGAGCTGGACCTGCCCCTCACATGGTACGTGGGATGTATAGACGAAGAGAATTAATATTTGTAAGGAAGAGAGTACAGCTGAGCTCGCCACCCTGAGGCACTCCATTGTCCTGCACAAATGAACTTCATAAGCATTACGCACTCGACCACGGAATGGGCGGTTCCACAAGAACTTTCTTTTACATTTAATGTTAAACAACCCACGCCTAAATGTCAGAGGTCTCTCAGAATTCCAAAGCGCCACGTTTTGTCATAAGCGTATTGAGTATCCAGGAATGCAGACAGAATGGTTGTGGACAAAGCCTTCGCTAATTTTTGCCTAAATGCCTCTTAAGTGGTCAGTTGTGGATCGACCCTCTCGAAACCCACCCTGGTAGGGGCCGAGCAGGTTGTTTGATTCGAGCAAATGTAACAACCGGCGTTTTATCATCTTTTCGAAATGTTTACACAGACAACATGTAACGGCTACAGCTCTGGAGCTGGAAACTGAGGACGCGCCCTGTTTCAGAATTAGCATTATAACAGCTTCCTTGCAGGCACAGGGGATCTCGCTGGAAGACCGTGCAGAGTTGTGGAGCCAGAAAAGGGCTTTTGTGTTTCATGTGGTAAATTTTTCCACATTTCGTATTATATGATGGGAACCTGGGGCAGATTTGTTTTACCAGCTTAGTGCTGTTTGAAGCTCTGCTAAGCAGAAAAATTGGCTCTGTCCCTCAGTTGTCGCGCTAACTTATGTCGTTTTGTTTGTGTTTTGTACCTTTGTAAGGTTTCGGAGTAGTGTGACGAACTTGACACATGCTCGAGATGCGCGCTCCGGAACTTAGCTTTGTCTTCCAAGCTGTCTCCGCGTGTGTTCCCCAATAGAAGGGAAAGCGTTCGTCAATATTTTACCGTAATGTTCCATACTTATCCTGTTCCATACTTTAGCCTCAACCGTGTAGGAGATGACACTTGATATGTCTCCCAACTAGCCTGCAGGCGTGTGCTCCGTTTTGACTTCACCTGTCTGAGATTGATTACATTTTCTGCAATCACTCAGTAGCCCCCGCGCTTTCTTCTGCATCTTGCGAGCTTAGGACACTCGTCGTTGCACCAAGGTACATGCCATTTGCCTACCGCACTGCTTTGTTCAGATAGGCTTTGCAAGACGGCGTCAATCCTAAAAGCAGTAACATATTGAACAGCAGCATCGATTCCTAAGGAAATCATGTCGGCCCGCCAGACACCTGTAGTAAGAGTTCAGTACTTTTGCCAGAGGCCTCTTACCTCCCGCCGGGCAGCTTGGGGCGGAGAGTCCATTTCTTCCGGTGTCCTGAAAACTATTGAACGGTAATCACTCCCATGAGAGTTTTAATAACGTTCCAGTTAAAATCAGGTAAAAGGAATATAGAAACTATGATAAGATGATAGGAATGAGTATTTTTTATTCGCGATGCTAAAATTTGTGGGTTCCTTCTTAATCAGCAAACACACAGCAGTGGAAAACAACAAGTTCCCGGTCAAACGCTCTCGCGGATCGCAGCGACAGTCGCCTCACAAGCTTCTGTGCGCAATAAAAATGTCATGAAGAATGTACGGTTCTGGTTTTCACCTTTAAATGACTGAATGTTTTGTTTGTCGAAAGTGATAGCTTGGCGGTACATAAACTGAAGAAATGATGATGAGTTTGTATGAAAGAAAAACTCCAACGGCAATGGCCTGTAGTGCAGTTTGGAGTGACGGACCCTGTTCAGCTACATTTCTCTCTGGTGTGATCCGACAGCATCTTGGCGATTATTTCGGAAAATAACAAACTGATATGTGAAGTTGTTGTGTGCTGGATTAAGAAGTGCTTTCTGCTCAAACATTAGCTTCGGAGAAAATTTACTTAAATGTTATTTTACATCGTCAAGGTTATGTAGAAGTGCCCAGACATTTCATTCTATTATTATGTCCTTGTTAAACGTACGTCGGTGCTGTGTGTGTTAAAAGAAGTTTGGCTTAGTTATTACGCAATTTATTGGCTGTAGTTGGGGTTCTGACGTTTTTGGAGCGGTCGAGGTACTCTTGCCGCTCCTTTGATGCTGCCTGCACTTTTCCACTTTAAGTGACGTCCACTGGCTCTTGCGAGGCATCGGCCAGTCACTTCAGCGAGCGGTGTGTGTGCCGTGTTGGCTTCGCCTCGAGAGACGATGCATTTGGCCCCACCAGCCCTGAGGTAGACGGGACTTTTTTAGCTTCTCCGATGACCTGGCTCATTCTAGAGCTTTCAGAGGTAACTGGTGTTGCCGTGTTGACGCAAGGCAGCGCAGCCTTGGCAGCTCCCACAGTAGCTGCGGGGGCCGGTCGCCTCAGCGCACTGCGCGTGACATGCGGGACCGCCCTGGGGTCCTGCCTCCCGCTGTAGTCCTGCCTCCCGCTGTACTACGTCGGTGAAGGATGGTTTGTGTACGAAAGCCCGTTGGACACGTTGTCGGGCTTCACAAAAACCTATGCTGTGTGTGGTGTGTGACTATGATCGTGAGAACTTCGGTCTCAATCTTCCAGGCTGGGTACAATCTGGAATACGTGGAGGGAATGCGTGGTACGAGAAACAGCGCGAAACACGGGACAGTGAATGAGACGGACCAAGCGCTGACTTACAGCCAAGGTGTTATTCCGTACATGGGGGATTATAAAGCACACGCAACATGACAGGAAGGAGAGGAGAACAGTGACGTGGAACTTTGTTCACGAATTCTATGAAAGCTTCTGAAAAAATTGTAAAAAACCATCATCCATTAGACAAATAGGAAATTTCCCACACAGATAGAGAATACGCGAGATGGGTGCCATCGCAACGATACGAGAAACAGCGCGACACACAGGACAGTGAAAGAGACGGACCAAGCGTTGACTTACAACCAAGGTTTTATTTCGTACATGGGGGTATATATAGCACACGCAACATGAAAGGAAGGAGAGGAGAACAGTGACGTGGAACTTTTTTCACGAATTCTATGAACGCTTCTGAAAAAATAATAAAACCATATCCACTAGACAGATAGGCAATTTCCTTGGTGAGGAGCGCTAACGAAGGCACACTCACGCACATATCACCTTTTTTGTCAATGCAAAATGCCTCATAAATCACACGTGCTCGTTGACCACTGTATCGCGGAAGTATCTTACATTGATCGAACATTGCATGACAGCCGCATACGGAGCTGTGCGCAGCTAGGTGGCTGCCCACAGAACCCCGCATTAGATTGCGGTGTTCCCTGAGGCGGTAATTTACAGACCGACCAGTTTGGCCGATGTAGCAGCGACCGCATGAGAAGGGGATTTTGTCTACCGCGTTATGACAGCATTCAACAAAATTTTTGGCGTGTTTCTTATCACACACGCGAGGCCCTCTGTCTTCTCTGTTCACCTTATTGCACATACCAGAGAACTTATTTTTTGCTCAAAAGACAACTCTGATGCCTGCTTTTTGTGCTACTTTTTTTAAACAATGCGACACCCTATTCAAATACGGAATTACCGCTGTTTTTGAAAGTGGGCTCTTTTCCTGACGCCTAATCAGTTTTTTTTGGCTGTTTTAAGCCTTCTAGAAGACCTTCGGTAATGGAACACAGTAGGTTGTCCGGGTAGCCTGCCATGCGCAGTCTGCGCACCTGCGAGTCAAAGCTAGTGCACCTAGTGTGATGGCATGATCGCGTCAACGCTGCCCCTAGACAAGATTTTGCAATCGCTCGCTTGACAAGTTTGGAATGCGCAGACCTGTAAGGTAACAAGCTTTTCTTGGAGCGGGGGCATACTGCCAGCACACGTGGTCAGATAGAAACATTTCAAGATCAAGAAACCGAAGTCTGTTACCAGTGCGAAATTCAGTGGTTAGTTGCAGTTTGCTCATGCAAGAGCGAAACACTTCAACGATTCGATCAGCACATTGCTGTGTATCAGAGTGGTAAGAGCTGTAAAATATCAAAAAGTCGTCCACGAATCTAAACACTTTTACAGCGGTCGTCTGATGCAGGCATTCCATGAGGGATCTGTCATATTTGGCTAAAAGAATATCACTTAGGATCGGCGCGAGGCACGAACCTATGCAAACACCTTCTTTTTGAATATAAAGTTTGCCATCATGCTTTATAAATGTGGAACTTAAATAAAAGCTCAGCGTTTCTAAAAAGTTCCTGACGCTGATTCCACACGAGTCCTGAAACCTGACGCTCCCATAGCGGTCGTGTGGAATCAGCGTCAGGAACTCTTTAGAAACGCTGAGCTTTTATTTACGTTCCACATTTATAAAGCATGATAAAACATTTATAAACCAACCGGCCCAAATACCCACCTTAGTGTCATCGCAGTTTTCGCAATGCGCCTCAGCCTCAGTCTTGCAGTCATGGGCGTAGTGTCCCGTAGTGGCGCGCTTTGCGCAGGTAAGCTGCCCACGGCAGCTTTGGGACACATGGCCAAACCACTGGCGCTTGGAACCGCGCCGGGGGCTTGAGATATATGTCCACGCACGTGACCTGAGCAACTGTATCTCGAAGTCTACTGGAGCCATAGGTGTGTATTATGCTTTTTGTGGGAAGTTCATTGGCCTGATTCTGATTCGTTGTACGTGTGTGACGCTCTCGCCCTTCCAACCATCTGTGAGGCAGGTTTTATGCTTCGCATGTTTGAATTGCGGTGATGCCTCAGATCAGGAAAGGAAGAGCCATTTTCACAAACAAAAAAACAACCTTTTATGACAAACGGGAAAACTATCAGAGGAAAAACAACGACACAGATGCCCGCTAGACACGCGTTAAAACTATAACGACTGGCGGTGTACAATAACTGAACGACGTTCCCTTAAGCATTCAAAGAAAGGAGCACAGTCACTGGTAGTTGCGACGCTTGAGTCGACTAGGGCAGCGGACTCGTTGGCCGCACGTGGTTTCGTTGGCGGCGAGGGCGCTTGTGGGGCGGACGAAGATCTAAAAGCACGCAGAGGTCATAGAGGAAGCACCTCCTGGCACAGCTGGCCGGTGACCACCCTGCCCACATACTCTGCATAAAGGCTGAGGGTGGGCCCCTGGTCTCGTCCCGTGGTTGGCTACTGGCTGTAGGAACCCGACCGTCACACCCCCGCATTCGCACCATGCGCGACACCACAACACTGCACCGAGAGCACCACACTATCGCACTGGTCTCACACTCACTGATCATAGGATTCCCCCCAAAGATACGTTTTTAACTGTTTCATGCTGGAGTCCACCAAGTACATCCGTAACGGATATGACGTTGATAAAATGGACGCCAACGGGAGAGAAAGAAACCAAGAAAAAATGCGCCGCTGCGAATCGAACCCACGACCTTGCGGCCGCGACGGTAAGCGCCCAACGCTAAACAGACAAAGCTACCTTGGCAGATGCTGGACACTTCACGAACGAGCCTTATATCTTTCACGCATTATCTCCTCACAGGGTGCTCTCTGTTGGGGGTGTAGGTAGGCGGGGCGGAGTGGGTCGGTGCCGCCGTCTGTGAGAGGTGAAAAGAAGTAATGCGTCACGATCGACACATTACTAGCGCTTCCTCCGAGACTGCTCGCGATATCGGAAATCATGGTTAAAGCGTCTCGATGCCAGCCAAGGACACTGGCCCCGCTGGCGTCGCCGAGGCACCCTAGACGCATTGGGTGATTGCACGTAAGATCGAACAAAAGATGTCTGGTCGACCTCTTAAATTTATTTCAAAATTTTATATATTATTGCCTGATGAGTGGAAAGAAGAGATACGCAATTTGTTTTGCCGCCAAAAAGCGCAAGAACTATTGGCGCCGAATCAAGTGTGAACAGCGGACCGAATGCGCGGCCAGTTCAGGCGGTCAGCTGCCGACATCTAAGATAGGCAAGCGCATTCAGTTACCGATAGTTTTGCTTTTCTTTCCTTTGACATTCCATATTTTGCTTTGCCACTGGAGCGCCACGTTCATGCTTTCCACTGACCGCAACTGGCGCAGCGCAGTTTCTATGGCAGCAGCGTGCGTGAAGCGAGCGCTCATAGCTCCCCTATAGAGTTTTCATCTTGCTTCCATCTCCGCTGTGTTAACAGCGCCTAGCTGCGATGCGAACAGAGGGCGCATAAAATAGCGAAGCTCCCGTGCACGTGCGTTCAAGTCACCCGAGAGGTGTTGCTGTTTCGAACTCAGTCGGTCTGAGAACGCGAAAACGAGATTCCACTGCACCGTCTCTTACAACGAGCATCTCTGGTGCGCGCGCGCCTGCTTGGTAGCCCCGCGCTCGTGGCCGCTGCAGTGACAAAATAATTTCAAAACCAACGTCTTCAGTGCCGCCGACACCTTTTTAGGTACTGCTGGCCTTTCAATAAAAAGAAATCCAATACCGCCTGCATTTTATACACTTGCTGGCAAAGAAGTCGGAATTGCCAATCCTTGCCTAAGGGCCTTATTGGAGGGGCCGTAACTATTAGTGCAACGAAATTATGCAATATGTTTTCAATGATTTGAAAGCTAATGTGGAGGAGAATAAGTGGACAAAGTTTATGAAATATGAAACATGTTTTTTTTATTGTTAGAAATTTCCATTCTTCTGTGTTTTCTTGAACTTGGCCCGATCGTATCTCTTTACTGAAAAGTCATATAAATATAAGATTTGACAGTTTGGTAGATAAGTGTGCGCATAACGTAATGCGGAATGTTTATCACTCTACTACAAGGTTTTTTAAAAAAAAGACCTTCAAAGTAAAGAAATTAACGTTTCCTCGACTAAATTCGAAGTTTTTTATAAAAAGTCACACTTTCGCCGCAAGGGCGAAGCAATGAATGCGATAGCAAGAAATTAATGCTATACGAAGTGACGCTAGCCAATGGATACTCTCAGTTTGAACAGCGTTCCTGTTGCAAAGGCGGCCGAAGCAGCGAAGGAAACTAGCGTGCTTCAACTGTCGAGCTGTGACACTTGATAGTTCGCGCTCATCTTCTGTTTGTTCGTTTAGCGGCGTCCCTTCAGCTCGAGTGACTTTCGTACGCTCGGTAACATGAGCGCGGACATCACGGTGAAAGCGTGAAACATTCCTCTTCCCCTCACCGCGAGAAAACCGCGCGAGCAGACAACGGAAGGGCAATGTTCTCGCTGCGCAAATATAAGAAGCGAGCGAGCTCGACGACGAATTTTAAATGCGCCCGTCGCGCTGCTAGCGCCATCTCGCTGGTAACGAAGAAACGCTTATTATCGCCTGCCGTCTCTGAGTCCGTCCAGCGGTAAAGGGTATGTATATAACGCTCGCCGTTAGCGACGCGTGGAGGATCTGCGTTTCGTGGCGTAGTGGATAGCGCCACTCGCTGCGGAGCAAGAGGTCCCTGGTTCGATTGCGTGCTTCGGAAGCATTTTTCTGAATTATTTTTCTTTGGGGCTTATATATATATATTGTAGCGAAGCTTATTGGAACTCTGAAGTGGGTCGTCCTCTCCGGCCCCTTCTAGTGGGTTGCCCTCTTCGGGCAGAGCGCAGCTCAGAGTCGGCACCCGCCTTGACTGTCGCAGTCGTTTATCGTCGCCGAGTGCCCGCAAATAAACGTCTTTATAATTTGGTGGAGGGTGCTGGGCTTTCACAACAACTTCGGCCCTCATTCGATGCCCCTGGCTCTTCGATCCCGTACCCTGCCGCCTACGATGCCTCAAGACGCCTCCCAGCAAACGGCCCCGCCTACACCGACCTCATGCCCAGGTGTGCCTCGTATCCGCGACCCTCCGGTCTTCACTGGCGCAGATGGCACCGACGTAGAGGACTGGCTCGCGATTTACGAGCGCCTGAGTGTCCCCAATAAATGGGACGAGGCAGAAAAACTGACTAACCTGGTTTTCTACGTCGCGGGTGTGGCGGGCTTGTGGTACAACAACTACGCATCAGATTTTACAACGTGGTCCGACTTCAAGACCGCCATTATCAATGTGTTTGGCCGCCCTGCCGTTCGTAAGCTGCAGGCCGAACAGCGCTTACGTGAACGCGCTCAGCAGGCCGGTGAATCATTCACCAGTTACATTGAAGACGTCCTCGATTTCTGTAAGAAAGCCGACGCCACCATCCCGAAGCTGACAAGATCCGGCACATCATGAAAGGCATCGACGACGACGCCTTCACCATGCTGCTCGCCAAGAACCCCAGCACAGTGGCTGAGGTCATCACACTGTGCCAAAGCTACGAGGAGCTGCGCCGGCAGCGGCTGATGACGCGTCGACCTCCATCGCGCGACGCCGACCTCGCTGGCATGTCGGCTACTTCGGACCACTCCGGCTTGCTCGCCGAAATCAAGTCCTTCGTGCGCGAGGAGATTGCACGCCAGTTCTCTCTACTGGCCTTCGCTCACCCGCAGCCTGTTGAACAGCCGTCGACCCCACTGCTGCCTCCCCTACGCCGGGCTATTGAGCATGAAATCGCGGAGGTCATGCCGGAATACCACCAACCTCCTCGGGCGACCGCGCCACTCAGTTACGCGCAAGTTGTAGCCAGGCCGCCTCCAGCGATCCCTGTGGTTCCCCCACTTACCTACGCCGGAGCCGTCGCCAGGCCTCAGGCCTTCGAAGAGAGTGTGCCGGCTGCGTACGCCGACGTTATCCATACGCCACGACTGCAGCCTACCATGCAGTCATACCAGCAGCCACCTCGTCCCTCGCGTCCTGCGACATGGATGGGACCTAGCCCGGCAAGCCGATGGCGCACTTCCGACAACCGCCCCATCTGCTTTGCGTGCGGTTGCGCCGGTCACGTCGCCCGCTATTGCAATCGCATGCAGCCGCCTCGAGTCGGATCGACCGTCACCAGCCAGTACAGCCGTCCACATTACGAGCCGCCGCCGCCTATGTCACCGACTTCACGCCCGTCTCCATCTATCCGCCGTTCGCCATCCCCAAGACGCCGCTCACTGTCACCGATGCGGCCTCGTCCGGTCGCCCGAGACCAGGAAAACTAGTCGTCGCAGTCCAAGAGGCAACGGCTGCGACGCTATCGAACTGCCAAAGCCCTCAGCAAAGCCCATCGAACGATGGCGTGCGCACATTGGCCCTTGTGGACACTGGAGCTGCCGTATCCGTTATGGACGCTAAATTTAGCCGACTACTACGAAACGTGACGACGCCGCTTTCCGGGCTCTCCCTCCGTACAGCCAGCGCCCAAAGCATTCACCCGACAGCGGTGTGTACAGCCCGTGTCATCATTCAGGACGCTCTGTACGCCGTCGAATTCATCATAATTTCTTCATGCTCTCACGACGTCATCCTGGGTTGGGATTTTCTCGCTCGCCACGACGCCGTAATTCGTTGCGCACCAGCCGAAATAGAGCTCTCACCATTATCCAATTTGACGCCGGCGAACAGTCCATCGGCTGCGACCAAAGTACTCGTCAAAGACGACACCACAGTTCCTGCAAACTCGTCAACGGCTGTGTCCCTCTATTGCACCGGTCTCTCCGACACCGTTGCACTTCTTTCCCCCTCTGATCGCGTTTTCACCAGGAAAGGTTTGCTGGTGCCATTTGCGACCGTGCAAGTCACTCAGGGCGACACCGATATTTTCGTTACGAACCCATCCCCGTACATTGTTAGGTTGGTGCGAGGGGAATGTCTCGGCCGAGCGGAAGCCCTCGAAGACGCACAAGTTATGGACGCACCAGGTGACACGCACTGTGCGAGCTCCCGTACGCTCAGTGCTGTTTCCACATCTGACTCGTCACCCGCTGATGTATTTGCTTCCTCAATTGCTGAAAACCTTACGTCGGTCCAGCGTTCCCAGCTTCTCTGCCTGTTGGAAGAGTTTCGTTCTTCGTTCGATGTCGCGCAAACTTCTCTCGGCCGCACGTCTGCTGTCACGCATCACATCGACACTGGCGCCCAACCACCGCTGCGGCAACGTCGATATCGCGTATCTCCAGCAGAGCGTCGTGTAATTACCGAGCAAGTCGAAGACATGCTTCGCCGGGATGTTATTCGACCCTCAAACAGCCCGTGGGCGTCCCCTGTCGTTCTCGTTGCGAAGAAGGACGGCTCTGTGCGGTTCTGCGTGGACTACCGCCGACTCAATAAGATCACCCGTAAGGACGTTTATCCCCTCCCTCGAATAGACGACGCCATTGACAGCCTGCAAGGAGCAGAATTCTTTTCGTCGCTCGATTTGCGCTCAGGGTACTGGCAAGTCCCCATGGCTGATGACGCTCGACCGAAGACAGCGTTTGTCACACCCGACGGCTTGTACGAATTCAACGTCATGCCGTTTGGGCTGTGTAATGCGCCCGCGACCTTTGAGCGCATGATGGATTCCGTTCTGCGCAACTTGAAATGGCACACGTGCCTGTGCTACCTCGACGACGTCGTCGTTTTCGCCCCGGACTTCTCCACGCATCTTCAACGCCTCAGACTTGTTTTGACCCGTTTGAGCGACGCCGGGCTACAACTGAACCTAAAGGAGTGCCGATTTGCAGCACGGCAGCTGACAATACTCGGCTACGTCGTGTCCAAGGACGGAATTCTACCCGATCCAGCCAAGCTTCGGGCCGTGACAGAGTACCCCAAACCTACGTCCGTCAAAGAACTGCGCAGTATTGTAGGACTATGCTCCTACTTTCGACGCTTCATACGAAACTTCGCGACTATCATATCGCCGCTGACAAAGCTCCTTGGCAGCAACGGGCCTCTCAATACGTGGTCGTCAGAGTGCGACGCCGCTTTCGCGAAGCTCCGTCGTTTGTTGACGTCTCCTCCGATACTACGCCACTACGACCCTACGGCCCCTACAGCGGTACACACGGACGCCAGCGGTGTTGGCCTCGGCGCTGTCCTTGCACAGCGCAAACGTGGGTTCCCGGAATATGTCGTGGCATATGCAAGTCGCACGCTTACTAAAGCCGAGACCAATTACACCGTCACGGAGAAAGAATGCCTGGCCATCATCTGGGCCCTTACGAAGTTCCGACCTTATTTGTATGGTCGCCCGTTTGATGTCGTCACCGACCATCATGCGCTGTGCTGGTTGTCGTCATTGAAAGATCCTTCAGGCCGTCTCGCCCGTTGGGCACTTCGCCTGCAAGACTACGACATCCGCGTACTGTACCGCAACGGACGCCAGCATGCTGACGCCGACGCCCTGTCGCGCTCTCCCTTGCCTGACGACAATGCCCACGGCTCAGTGTCTCCCCTTGCCGTTTCTTCCATCGACATTCAGACAATCGCTACCGAACAGCGCAAGGATCGCTGGATTGCCTCACTGATGGACTTGCTGACGGATCCATCGGCAACACCATCCACTCGCGCGTTGCGTCGTCAAGCCCACCATTTCGCCGTTCGCGACGACCTCCTCCACCGACGCAATTACAGCGGCGACGGCCGCCAGTGGCTACTAGTAATACCCCGAAGTCTGCGTTCTGACATATGCGAATCGTTCCACGCTGATCCGCAGTGTACGCATTCTGGGGTATCGAAAACTTACCACCGCATCCGCCAACGGTACTTTTGGCGAGGGATGTACCGCTACGTGCAGAAGTTCGTTCGCTCCTGCATCGATTGTCAGCGCCGCAAAACTTCAACGCACCTGTCGCCGGCAGGTCTGCAACCTCTACCTTGCCCTGACCGGCCGTTTGGGCGTGTTGGCATCGATTTGTATGGACCACTTCCTCTGACGTCTGCTGGTAACCGCTGGGCCATCGTCGCTGTAGACCACCTCACGCGATACGCCGAAACTGCCGCCCTCCCAGCGGCTACAGCGCGCGATGTGGCCTCCTTCCTGCACCACCGATTCATGCTACGTCACGGTCCACCTCAGGAGCTACTCAGCGATCGAGGCCGTGTCTTCTTGTCGGAAGTCGTCGAAGCCATTCTCAAAGAGTGCAACGTTGTTCACCGCAAAACTACTGCTTACCACCCGCAGACGAATGGCCTCACCGAACGCTTTACCGTACGCTCGGCGACATGCTCTCCATGTACGTAGCCGCCGATCACACCAACTGGGATGCCATTCTGCCCTTCGTCACCTACGCCTACAATACCGCCGCTCAGAGCACCACTGGTTTTTCTCCCTGTTTCTTATTGTATGGTAGGCACCCCTCGCACACAATCGACACAATCCTTCCATACAAGCCGGATCGGTCTGAGTGTGCGCCGATTTCTGCTACCGCCCGACTTGCTGAAGAATGTCGCGAACTTGCCAAGACCTTCACTACGCATGACCAAGAGCGGCAGAGGAGCATTAGCGGTGACAGAATCACTTCTGAGCCGACGTTCCTCCCTGGAGCGCTCGTATGGCTCTCGATCCCTACCACTGCACCTGGCCTCTCTTCAAAACTACTGCCGAAATACGAAGGCCCCTACCGTGTTGTTGAACGCACATCCCCTGTAAACTATCTGATCGAACCAATCGATCCATCCTCGGACATGCGCCGTCGAGGGCGCGACATTGTAAACGTGGAGCGCCTCAAGGCGTACCATGACCCGCTCATTGTGACAAGTTGTTAGGTCGCCAGGCGGCTCCCTTTTCGCCCCCGGAGTAATTGTAGCGAAGCTTATTGGACTGAAGTGGGTCGTCCTCTCCGGCCCCTTCTAGTGGGTTGCCCTCTTCGGACAGAGCGCAGCTCAGAGTCGGCACCCGCCTTGACTGTCGCAGTCGTTTATCGTCGCCGAGTGCCCGCAAATAAACGTCTTTATAATATACATACTTATACATATACGGTGCATGACGACGGCGACGGCAAAATCCAGCCGAGACTGTCCATATAATTGCTATCGCAATAAAAACACCTACACTACACATTAAGACTAAAAATACCTGAGTGTCACGTGTTATCTCGGGGGCGCTGGCAATAAGGGATCGGGAGAGAGTGAGACGGGCACGGGATACCGTGCTAGGACGGCAAAAAACAACCATGTTTTAATGAGCAAAAAGATAACAAAAAAAGCGTTACAGACACTGAACAATTCAAACAAAACCCTATTTACATTCTTCAAAATCTCAGTTGATGTCCAGAATTGAAACTAGCTAAACAAAGCGTTCTAGCTAGGCTTAGCTGCGCCTCTTCAACTCAGTCTGGCCACTCTGGGCCTTGCGGTACGAGACGAGAATGTTCTTACAGTACGTCGCGAAGAGTCGATGTTCCCGTCGCGTTAATCTCTCGTCGAGACCGTCGCCGACGTCCTCAGTAGTCCTCCAAGTTCATCGTCGGTCGCCTTCGTCCAGCCTACCGCTTGCTCTCGTCGCGTGTGTCCCCAGTAGTCTTCTCCGTCCTCGGTCCGTCGAGGTTAGGCCTAACTGGGCCTTGGTCCCTTGCTTCGGGGCTCCACAGCTGACGGGCACCTCGTTGACTGCACTGGGGTCGGCAGCCGTCCTGCCGAGAAGAGAAGGGCTGCTGGCGATCCCGGAACTGCCGTAGTGAGGGGCGACGTGTCCTGGCGGCCTCGCTTGGAGCCTTCCAAGGTCGACGGCCGCATCCGGGCCTTGCGTTCCACCACCTCCAGAACCTAGTACCTGCCGCTTTCGCCGCGGGTGCGACGCTTGCTCCTTCCTCGATCTTCTCCGTCCGGCGCCCCACAGCACAGTCCCACGATCATCTTTCGTCGTTCACCATCATGGCTCGAGTCGCATGCCACGAGCCCCTATCTGGCCAATCCTCTGCGTCGACGTGGCTGGTGCGCGTGCCATTGGGTGACTTTTCTTCTCGCGCACCATCGCCGCGCTTCCCCGTTCGGCGCGCGCATCGTGCCCCTCCTTTACTCATCACATTGGGCCCCTCTTTCAAGAGTTTTTTCCCCAAAAACTGCTTCTGTCTCCCTCGGGGTTTCGGCCCTCTGCTCTTCAGATGTTGTCTTAAACTGACAACTTGCATCTTCTCGTCTGTTCACATCTACTTTCACTGCAGGCTTGTCCTCACCGCGCACTTTCACGAACACGTCACAAAACACAGCACTGAACCCATTACAATGTCCAGCAGTTCATAGTGCGGAAAACTATATAACTACACACACAGATATAACTACTCACAATACACCACACTCACTAATCGAAAATATTCACAAATTCAATCAATCTACTCAAAATAGTCCTCAAACAATCCGTTCAAGGCTGACTCCGCTGCTCAAAAATCTATTTTCTCCTAGAGCAGTCACCAATCCAATGCCACTTGCTTAATCTGCGCTTCTTCACCCTATAAATCGGTACTTCCTCCTCATTCGCCTCAGCAATTGCCATGCACACCGTAGCCTTCTCCTTGTTTTCTGCCTTTTCAGCCTCCTTCCTACCTTGCTCTTTAACCACTGTTCTTTGGCATACGTCGCATGACTTGACATATCTCCTCACATCGCTCCACACTCCTATCCAAAAGAATTCCTCTGTGATCTTGTCGAAAGTGTTTTTCATTCCCTGGTGACCGGCCCTTATACTATCATGCCCCAGTTTTAACACCGTATCCTTTACCTCCTCTGGCATCATCAGCTGCATGACTTCTCTACCCGAGCTAAATACACACTTGCGATACATCAGCCCATTCTGCTTCACAAATTGTGCTACCGGTCTACTCTTCTTCCTTTTCATAATCTCTCCTAATTTCGCCTCGCACGCTCGAACAGATGGATCCTTCTCCTGCAATTCCTTGAACTTCTCCACTGATACATCTAACCCCTTAATGTCTGTAACTTGTGGTGGTCTTATATTCTTGCTCACATTACTGGAGGCGCTATTTTGCACTGCTGCTGCCATTTCCTTTTCTACTTTTGGTTCCTCACCTTCTGCCGGCCCCAAAATGTTTAATATCTTTACTCTCCTCCACGCCTTTCTTAGTCCTTCTCCACAATGGATCAGGGTCATGCGCCCTTCTCACACCAGGTACATTTCCCACTACCAAGTCGTATAGCGGATCCTCAACACACTTCGCTGTCACTAGCCCTGTATAAAAGGGTGTAGATATTAGTAGCCTTGCTTCAGGCATTAATCGTCCTATCTACAAACATCACCGGCTTCACCTGTCCTGTCAGGTTCTCGGGTGCCACTAAACTACTTCTTACTAATACCGTATTAGCACCCGTATCCCTCAACACCGTCGCCTTACGCCCTTGTACCTCTCCTTCAACTACCGGCATGTCTTTTTCGATCTGTCCTTCTCTCGCACTCATTACACAGGCAATCTTTTCAGCTGACGTCATCTTACAATCAGCTGCCTTGTGTCCTCTTTTTTGACATTTTAAGCACGTCCCTGTCTTTTCATTGTGGCTAATCTTTGTACGACAGTTGATGGCAATATGCCCCGGCCGATTGCACAAGAAACAACGCTGCTGTGCCCTGAAGTTGCTCATTGGGACCTGTTCTCTAGCCTCTCCCTCCGCTGCCATAGTACTTTCACCGACCCCCTTTCCAAGATTTCTGAGTCCTTGCGCCTCCATGAACTGGTCGGCCTGCCTTGCCATTTCCTCCACCGTGCCCACCTTTCTTTCTTTCAAGAATACGGCGAACTTGCCACTGCACCGGTTGAGGAATTGCTCTCCAACTACCTTGTCGCGGACGCCTTCGTAAGTTTTTGCTGTGTCTGACAATTCCATCCATCGATCAAAGTAGTTCGAAAGACGACAGAGAAACTGTTTGCCAGTCTCTGAGTTCTCAGGCTTGCACGACCGGAATTTTTCACGAAAACCTTCGGCAGTCAGCCGGAATCTTTCCAATAAAGTTTTCTTCAACAAATCGTAGTCTAATGACTCTGTTGCTGGCATGCGGCCATACACGCTCAGTGCTTCTCCCGCGAGACAAAGGCTCAGAGCATTGGCCCACTCACCCCTCTCCCAGCCCTGCCCTATCGCGAGATCGGGTTGTCTTAGAACGGGTAGTTATAAAGCGAGATACAGTAAAGAAGAAGAACAATGCACGTGCTGCGAGGAAGATAACGAAACGGCAGAGCATGTTCTGATTGAATGTGGAGACATCCACCCAGGTGTACGTTTGGGCACGAGCCTACATGACGCCTTGGGTTTTAGAGACAATGGAAAGCTGAACACACCCGAGATTAAAATAATTAAGAGACGAACTAGAGAGAGAGGACAAAAAGAAATATTGGGGAAAAAATAAGGACATTCTGCCGTAAAGGGCAGAGAACGGAGCTCAAAACTTGAGTTTTTTTTTCTGGAGTAAGATAGTTTTAATTGAAGTAAAGACACTAGGCCAACACTAAGAAAAAAAGAGTAAAGGGTTTTTTTTTGTCGAGACTGGTGGCACACTTGTAACCACCCCGTTATACAGGGGACACTCATAGCATCCATCCATCCAAGAGGCTTCCTCTTGGCGCACTTTCTCTTTCGCTCGGAGTCGCCGGACAGATGGCGCTGTATGGCTCGCTTTATATTAGGAAGAATGATGCCTAGATGGCGCGTGTTAGCACGCCAAGAGGCTCCCTCTTGGCGCGCTTTTTCTTTCACTCGGAGTCCCCGGATGGAAGACAAGGCTGAGGAACGGAGGGCACGGATGGCGGCGGCAGCGTGCGCTCGCAGGCAGAATCCTGTGGTGAGAGCCCGCGAGATCGAAGCTGCACGTCGACCAGAGGCAACCGTTCCAGAGGCGACCGCTACAGGCACAGCTCGCGCGAAGTAGGTCTTCTTCCTCATGTTCTTCTATCGCCTTGATGACAATATTCCCCTCCGAGGTGGTCTAGTGGTTATGGCGCTCGATTGCTGACCCAAAGGTCGTGGGATCGAATCCCGGGCTCGGCGGCTGCATTTTCGATGGAGGCGAAAATGTTCGAGGCCAGCGTACTTAGATTTAGGTGCACGTTAAAGAACCCCAGGCGGTCGAAATTTCCGGAGCCCTCCACTACGGCGTCTCTCATAATCATACTGCATCGTTCAGTTTACTGCATCGCTTCCGTGAAATCCATTTTCTTCCGAAGAAAAACCTGTCAACTCCAGCATCATGTTCAAATTCACCGTTCTTCTGCTGCTGTGTGCCGCAGCTACCAGCACGCGCTCGTCGGACGTGTTCAGGGGCTGCGCGACGACTTCAGATGACCCAGATTTGCCGGGCAAGTGCTTCCAGTTGCCTGAGTATCAATTTCGTAATAAGAAAGCGTACATGGGGCTTGCCGAGGAAGTTCTGAAGCTACACTCCAACCACACGACCGGCAGATATGTGGACACCATCTTCCGAATCTCTCGAGTCGTAAATCAGCGTGCCGGTGCTCTCACTGGAGGGATTCTCGTTCGATTGGAGTTCCTAAACATCAGAAGTAAATGCGCTACTCCCTGCCGTTACTCCATTTCTGGTTGCAAGCCAGTTTGGAACAAGTTCGTCTTCGGCCTGCTGATCGGCTCAGGCGATGTGCGCCTCGGCACTACCGGGGCTGCTGCGACTGCGCTGGACCGGCAAGCACGGAACGACCATGCATCGACGATACCAACACCGATCTTGGACTATCAGCTCCATCGGCCCACCGGCACATGCGCCTACGTACCTGCCGTAGAGCGCCACCCTGCGTCTGCACCGCCTGCTATATATCTGCTTCACGAGGGACCATCTGTCACTGGGCACGGCGGTACCGTCGACATGCGGTTCTCAAATTGCCCTTTCGCCTACATTTTGCAGGTGAGAGAGCGGTTTGGAAAATGCATCCGCTCAAGTAACCGTTTCTTGTTGGTATTGCCGTGCCCATGGCAGTGTAGTGCTGTGTATGAATTGTGCATGACATCTCTTAGGAAGCTATTGCTGATGGGTGGAGATATTGAAAGCAACCCCGGCCCAGACTTGAAGGAAATTGCCAGACAACTTACTGAAATAGCTTCGGACATTAAAGATATCAAAGAAAAGCGTCTAGCAGGTATAGATTGCAAGCTTGACGTCATTACGAAGCTTGAAGCTGAAGTCCTTGCATGCCATGAACAAATGGCTGGCATGAATAAGGTAATTAAAAGCCTCGAAGCGAGAATAGATGACCTAGAAAACCGCAGCAGGAGGTCAAACCTAATAGTTTATGGTATACCAGAAGCGGAAGTTGAAACTAGCGAAGCACTTGCAGAGGTCGTAAACGGGGCAATAATCACAAAAACCCTTGAACTCGAACCTGTGGCCATTGAGCGCATACATCGCTTAGGAAGAAGAGGACCAAACAAGACGAGGCCAGTCATACTTAAATTACTTAACGAAAGAAGTAAAAATGCCATACTCAAAAACGGCTTCAAGCTAAAGAATACGGATTATTCGATAGGAGAAGACTTCTCACGAAAGCTTAGAGAAACCCGCAAGAAACTTTGGGGCAAAACCGTGAAGCAAAACCGTGAAAACAAAGACAAGGTGTCGTTAGCGTACAACAAGCTGTTCATTAATAACCGTGTTTACATCTAAAAGAATGACAAAGTAGAAATAAGAAAGCATGAAAAAATAGCTCAAAAAAGGACGAGATCGTAGAAGAAAGAAAAAAGGATGCGTACCATCCAGGAACTGGGCAAAACCAGCGCGAGAAAAAAATAACTCTGCTAAAGATAAACGCTCGAAGTATCCTGAATAAGGTACAGCCATTTGAAAACCTATTGCTCGATCGTGAACCAGATATAGTAGCAATGACTGAAACATGGTTATCCCCACCCGTCTCGAGTGATGAAATTACTCCCCCAAACTATGTACTCGTTCGGAAAGACAGGTAATCACGTGGTGGAGGCGTAGCCTTAGCTATAAAGAAATCAATCCCACTGGTCATTCTTCCAGAGGTAACTGATGCCGAGGCAGTTTTTTGTAAGATTAATACAAATGATACAAGTATGGTCGTTGGCAGTATCTATCGAAGTCCCGCATGTGGACATGAATGCATCATCGCGATACAAAAGTATTTGCAGCAGCATGCTCGAAACTGCCGCGTCATTCTCATGGGTGACTTTAACCTTCCCGACTTTAATTGGTCTACCATGCAGTACACATCAAAGGCTTCAGAAACCCTTCTCGACATGATGTTAAATTTTAACCTTTGCCAAATTGTGGAAAGCCCCACAAGGGAGCGAAGCGAGTGTCAGAGTATACTCGACCTAATTTTACTAAGCAGTAATTTCCTCTTAGAACAGGTGAAGGTTGAGGTAATAGAAGGAATATCCGACCATAATATTCCGATGTGCATTTTACCTCTAGGTTATAAAATATCAGTGCAAACTGCTGCCCAAACCACAATCAATTTCGATAAAGCTGACGACGACCACATACAAACCTATCTAGCTAATGAATACCAAGAGTTTTTGGCCCTGGCCTCAGATCCTTTCACTGATGTAAATGCTGTCTGGTTGCGCTTTAAAGACATAGTGTCACACTGTGTAACAAATTTTATTCCCGTCAAACTGAAAAAGACATTAAAAAATAACCCGTGGATTTCTCGTGAAGTAATACACGCAAAGCGTCAACTCAAAAGATTACGGAAACTTAACATGGCTGCCGGAAATGACCCATTTAGCACCGCCAGACTTGCGCTTGCTGCAAAAAACTTTAAACAAAAATCCAAGGAAGCAAAACACCACTATTTCAATACTGTACTCCCTAGCTTTCTCAAAAGCAATCCACAAAGATTTTGGAACCACTTTCGCTGAAAGAACACGCTCACAACTCAACTATCGTCACTTGAAAAAGTTGATAAAGCCAACAGATATAGCCAGTTCTTTCATTCATTTTTCACAAGAGATAATGGCGTCATGCCGGAATTGGTTCCACGCGCAGTGTCTGTTATAGACTCTCTCGTTATCACAGACACTGGTGTTCTTAATCTTCTGCTTGCCCTAGATACTAAGAAAGCGTGTGGTCCGGATAATATACCCAACCAATTTCTGAAAAGGTACGCAGAATGGTGTAGCAGATATCTCGGCAGTATTTTCCGTAAATCGCTTTCAACATCAAGACTACCAGAAGATTGGAAAATAGCTGAAATTATTCCAATTTATAAATCGGGAGATTAATCCATTGAATCTAATTTAAGACCGATATCTTTAACAAGCATGGTATGCAAACTACTCGAGCATATAGTTTTAAAACATTTAACAATTTTTTACGAAAAAGAGGGCATCCTGTCCCCCAACCAGCATGGTTTTCGTAGGGCTTTATCGACCACGACGCAGCTGACTGAGGTCATACACGATCTTGCGCTAGGTATTGACAATCACAGCCAAACTGACATAATTCTACTTGACTTTTCAAAAGCGTTTGACTGCGTTTGTCACACCAAGCTAATCGCTAAACTACAAAATATTATCGGGGACGGAGAAATTGTTGCTTGGGTGCGTGAGTTTTTGTCCAATAGGTCTGTTTGTTGTTGTCGAAAATATTGCATCAAATATTGTACCGGTTATGTCAGGAGTGCCCCAGGGTTCCGTGCTCGGGCCCTTGTTATTTCTCGTGTATATCAATGACATATCTACTAATATACACTGTAAAATAAAGTTATTCGCGGATGACTGTATCATTTATAGAGAACTTAGAAACGACCAAGATCACTATTCGCTCAACAAATCACTCTCTGCTATTTCTGAATGGTGTTCAAACTGGCAGATGACAATCAATGTCAAAAAATCAGCTTGCATGACGATAACGAGGAAGAGGGAGCCATCAAACTTTTGCTACACTATAAATGGCACTGCTCTGAGCAGAGTACACAAACATAAATACCTAGGCTTAACAAAACGTCCGACTTAAGGTGGGACAAGCACATTAGTAACATTACTTCATCTGCCATGCAAAAATTATTTTTTCTTCGCAGATCACTTCAAATGGCTACCTTGCCAACAAAACTCCTAGCCTACAAAACATTCGTCAGGCCTATCCTCGAATACGGAAGTACAGTGTGGTTTTCTCACACCCGCACAAACATAAAGAAAATTGAAGCAGTACAGAGGAAAGCCATAAGATTCACCCACAACAAATACAAGCGTGAACACTCACCCACTAGTCTTCTAACTCTTTCTGAACTTCCTACGCTAGAAGTACGAGCAACACAGGCACGTCTAAAATTTATTTATCAACTCCTGCACAATTATTTTAAAATAGACATTTCAAATTACGTGTCTTATTCACAAACACGAGCCACAAGACACAAACATACACACACATTAGTACAATACAAATGCAACACTGATGTGTTTAAATATTCTTTTTTTCCGGTTGCCATTCGCGAATGGAATATGTTGGCCCCTCACATCACTAACACTGAGTCACTGTCTCAGTTTGAGTTAGAAATTGAAACCAATTCTTAGCTTCTTTAAATATCCAATGACAATGGTAATGAAACCAGTATGTACTACTTGTATATTCTGTAAACAGCCATGTAAGCGGCCTTATTGTTAAACTTGCCATTTTGTATGCACTTGTATTTTGTTTGTTATGTTGTGTAAATATTGCTTATGTACAAAGTGCCAGGTTGATGTTACTTTTATGTTCTGTATTACAGTTTTTTTACTATGATCAGCAATCATAGCATCTGTACAGAGTGCCCACCTGCTATGGTCTCAGTAGAGACTGGCAGTATTGCAAATAAATAAATAAATAAATAAATAAATATCCTGGTTTTGGGACGTTAAACCCCAGATATTGTTATTATATTGATGATAATATTAAGGCAGGCAAAACCACATAGAGCATAGCCAACTGTAGCATGCGCACGCTTGCGCGAAAGAGAAGTCTCCTTCGTCTTCTTCTCCGAGAGCCTTGATGATGATAAAAATGCACGCAGAAACCACATATAGCATAGCCAACTGTATCATGCGGCGCTTGCTCCACTTCGGCAGTGCGCTTCGATACTAATAACATGAACGAAGAAGACAAGGCGGTGGAGCGGAGGGCTCGCAAGGCAGCAGCAGCGCGGGGTCGCCGCCAAGACTCTGCGGTGTGAGCTCGGGAGGCCGCAGAGAGACGTCAGCGTCCTGCGGACCCCGAGATACTAGCCCGCGAAGCCGAAGCAGCACGGAAGCGGCGGCGAAAGAACCTCGAAGAGGTACGGGCGCGGTATGCAGTGGCCATGCGCCGAAAGTGGTCGCTACCTGAAGCTGGTGGCGCCGACGCGCGATTTCCTCGACCACACGTTCGGCGACAGCTGCAAGGTCTGCGACTGCTTGTGGCTCGACAACAATCTGACCACAATCGCTGCTATAACAACGTGTGACGTCTTTATGTGACAGTAGAAGAATTCTACGGAGCATTCACGGTTTACCTGATTATCTCCGCGCCAGCTCCTCGATCACCATTCACTTCATGGATATGGCGTGATTTTTTATATAAAGAAAACTTGGAGCTTCATGAGGGATGGGTGACAAAGTAAAATGTATTGACATGCACACATGGTCATTTGTTATGCACATGTCCAGCATGGAGTCCAGCACGCAGTTCATATGAGCACACTTAAAGGCAAATTAAACATTTAGAACGTAACTCGATATCAGTCACCCCAGTTCAGTACGCAGCTAAAGTACTGCACGAAACGTTGAAATCACCACTTCTCAGGCAAGATCAAAGAAAAACCGAATATGTGCAATGAATATCACGCAGTTGCCGACAGGCAGAATCCAGACAAGCCACCCGTCTTTGACCTCGACGCTTAAGTGACGGCGTCCCACATGAGATGAACGGCACATTTGTTGCAGTCGGAGGAAAGCATTAGCGACGCTTGGAATCGTTTCTGACCACACGTCTCTCTGTAAAGCTCGACGACAATACTCGGACGCCCTGCAGAACTGGTAGCCTGGAATGGGCGAACATCGTGATGGAACTGAACGCGTTCCTGCCAGGCGCTCCTAAGAAGCATTCGAATGAATGCCTTAGGCGCGTCGACGCCTTGTTTGGGCCGATCAGCGGCAGGGGGTTTCAAAATCTCAAAGGAAGTGCCTTCCCCTACTGAGACTAACACCGCTACTGAGACCTCTATTTCCTTATTGTGCGATGAGCACTGCAGTGAGACCGTGCTATTAGTCTCAACCTCATCACCGAATTTACGACTTGTTTCTTCAACACTTTCCACCTTTCCAGTTAAATCGCCGCCCGACACCATGTCATCGTATATTGATGACACCACTTGCGACCTTATTCTTTAAGCTTTGACTTGTGCCTCTGCACTCTTCTCCAGCTTTCTCGGATAGGTTCTATTTTCACTAACGGATAAGTTGACCCCCCTCTCTCTAACAATTTCACCATTCGGATGGTGCACGAACATTTCTGGATCAGCTGTTGCCGCAGCTTGCCGCCCACTAGGCGAATCTGGGATCACAATCCCAGAGTTCGCTCTACGGCATTCGCCCTCTTTGCTCTGAAGGCACGTTCACACCGAGCGCGGAGCACGCAGCGTATTCAGTGGATTTTTGAAGCGGAGAGGCAACGAGCGCACGCGGCTGTTCAGGCCGACCGCTTTGCTTTATGCCCGCTCCGCTTCACCGCGGGGGCGGAGCAATCGACGAATCCACGGTGCACGGGCTGCCACCTTGCGGCACTACACGATACTGCAAGCGCGCACTTTTTGCTGTTGTGGTACATTTGCCTGCTATATTCTTATGGTGCGGGTTGAGGCCTTATTCTTTTCGTACCTAACAATAAAGAATGTTGTGGTACATTGTCAACATTGTCGCGCTGCCTTCCACTACGAGCTGGAGCAAAATGATGAGCTCAGATGAAGAAGACGAGTTGGTTGCCATTGGACTTGCCACTTCTCTAGCTGCTATTCAAAAGAAGCGGAAGGCGCAGAGGAAGACACCCCGCCAACGGCGGTGGTGGGTTCGGCCAGCGTCTCCATCGTCTCGGGCCCTGATTGGCTGCGGCCAAAGCGGCCATCTTTTCCGCGCGGAGAAAATCGGCCCGGGCGCGATCCCGAGAGGCGGCCGCGGATTTTCCTCTTTTGCGCATAATCCGCGTCCGCTTTCCGGATCCGCGCTCGGTGTGAACGTGCCTTTAGTGTTCCTTCAATGGATTTTTTCAGAGGTACCCTGGCCTCATCAATGAAGGTACTTTTCCTCCTAGAGGTTGTAAAGCACAATTCATTTTTAATGGAACTTTTCTATGCCTTGCTCCCAAATCTGTACTCTGCTTCATCACGCCTAGATAGGCTTTTTTTAGCATCATGGCTGCCACACTTTATGCCATCCTATATACAGACACCTTGCTGTAACAAAAGGTTGGGGCGAGTCTCAAGGCCAGCCTCATTGAAACAGGCGAACTCGTCCTTGCAACCACCGTTTCGAGAGCACATCTCAAACTCTTCCTCACAGAAGCTACCCAACGACATATCATGTCTCTCTCTTCTTAGCCGCGTCTTTGGAATCTCTGCAAGTCTTAGCTTTAGCAGATGTGTTCTCTGCTTTAGTTCTTCAATTTCCAGCTCCTCTCTAAGCGCTTTCGTTTTTCTCCTCGTTCTGCGATCCCCTCCTCACGTGCTCGAGCTTCATGTTTTTCAGACCACGCTTTCAGTTCCGCGCCCACTAACCCCATGAGCACGGGCAACGCTATGAATTGCGCCGAACATATCGTGTGACTCTACTAAAGAAAATGGCTTCGTCCTGTCCTGTCGTAGCGGACGTCAATTTGTCACGTGTTCGTTTAAGTGTGTTTAGGTATTTGAGTGTGTTCGTTTCTAGACTGTGTAGGGAACATCGTGCAGGACATGTGTTGTGCTTGGCAAAACGCGCACTTCCCGGCAGTTTTTCCATCGCAAAAACATTTCGAAAGGGGGACTTTTGTAGTGTGCCAGCGCGCATTTGACGAGAACGTGGTGCAAACACAAACAGCAGAAGACGACGAAAATGAGTCACTACCATAGCACGTGTGAGCGTGAACAGTTTTGATCCAATGAAGAGCTTCCACGAGGATTAAGAAGAAAAACCACGGGTGCAGAACGGCAAAGCTGGGCAGACGCCGTTGAGTCATGACCAAGAGAAGAAGGTGACCAAGGAACGGGAGTGGCGGCCGGCAGAGCTCCTGCACCAAGGCCGCTGCAAGGTCCCACCTCGACACAAACCCAAGCTTATTCTCCTCGTCTAGCGTTGGCCAGGCTTGTTCCCATCGTCTGGCGCTGGTCGGGCAAGACCTACGTCTAAGTCTTCGTTCCAAGCTGTGGCTGGCGAACGCCGAGAGGTCGCTGATCTTGACTCGGCCGACGCTTCCTTCCCACCAAGTCAACGATGTGAGCGTCTCTACCGCATCACCAGTCATCCCCGTCTGCACGAATGTGTCCGCGCCTTGCCTCCATTGGCTCCACTGCCTCCGCTGCAATCCCCGCATCTACTGAACGGTGACACTGCGTTTCCTTGTAAACATGCCTTCTGTGAACTGTTAGCGTCTTACAGTTTTTTCCTATTCTTGTTAACTTCATTTACGCTGGCATTTTTCGTACCTTTCTCTCTGCCTCGCTGTCTTTATTTCTGCTGTGTAAATATATTGAGTGTTTGTTATTTTATGTGCACAAATGGTCTCGTTGTCTATTTCCTTGATGACGGTCATCACATCACCTGATACAAGAACCTACACGAAAGCGTCTTGATTCGATAGGCTCATGACACCACCCAAGAGGAGTTTGTCGGTGAGGTCGTCGTCTGAAACAACACTTCGCGGCATTCATCGTTCGGTGTGCGCTAGCGGAGAGAGGCCAATGTCCAAATCCCACATGTTTGGTTAGATATGGCTAGTTGTCTTCAATTGTCAAGTCTCCACTGATTATCTGGGTCACTTTGTAGCCTCTTGTAATGAATTCAGTGAGGACCAAGAACGGTGAGGTGTTTTTTGCTTTCCATTCGGTACTTTCACAGTAGATTGCCTGATATTTGGGAAATGTATTTACCTTTTCCGGGAAGAATTCAGAGTTTACGCCGCCTTTTCGGGCGGCGATCAATTGCGAAGAGGTTCGTGGTACCCATTATGTAAGTTGTTTCTTCACCAGCCATGCCAGCCGCCCACCACCGAGTACAACAAGGAAACGCCACGATATGCGATGGAAACGGGGACGAGAGCTGTATATAATATCTCTTAACCTACGTTGAATAGACACAAAAGGTTTACCCTCGCCACGAGGAAAAGTAGAAGTAAATAGAAGAGAGGATATGATAGAAAAGATTAAAATGGTGAGACGAAGAGGTGGGCAGAGAGAGAGAGAGAGGAAAAGGCGACAGCCGCTATCCTCTGCGTGGCTCAGCCCAGGGGTGCCGTCTACGTGAAACCGCGGCCAAAGCGGTGTGCTTTCGCTGCCGGGTAACCTAAGAAGGCCCAATCACCCGGCGCTGGCTCTACCCACAGCATCCTGTTGAGAACAGTGGCTTTGAAGCTACTCTTTCAAACGTGTTATGTGATTTTGAAAAGTGCATGTCACCACTAATCCTGACGCATGAGCTGCCGCAGGATGCCTTGTCAAGGTTTTTAGATATGCGGTAAAGCATTACTAGCGATCACCTGTGCTGGAAGTGTCAGCCCCGAGGAAGCAAGCCACTTCTACCATATCTGTCAGCTCATTCAAAGCTTGTAAAAAGGGGCATTGCGAATCTTTGCTTCACCAATGCTCTCAGGAAATCTTGCGGCCACTCTTTGAAATGCAGCTTTCTTGACCAGGCTTTTCGTCTGACAAGTGCCGGTTTTGCTGAGCTTGTGCTGGTTTCAGTGGCAGAAAAGAAAAAGATGCCGAGGACCATAAAACAGGGAAGTGAAGCACCAGTAAGCCGTGCCGCTAGAGACAATAAACGAGTCGCGGTGCTCCCATACCTGCATGAGATTTCGCACAACTTGAAAAAGATAGGGGACAAGGTAAACGTAAGGTTGTATTCTCAGCTTCGGACAAACTATCAATGCTTTGTAAGCGCGTGAATACCCAAGCCACAGGAAGGAGCGTTTGTATCACAAAGCACAAGAGGCAGTTCGTAGCATGCGCTGTGGGTGTTGTGTACATGATCCCGTTATCTTGTGGTAAGAAGTACGCTGGGCAAACGGGCAGATGCTTGAACGAGCGCTTAAAAGAGCATCACTATAATGCCACCACAGCTGTTCAAGGTCATCTCGGCATACATTGTATAGATTGTGGTTGCAAACCAGAATTTGAAAAGTGTGCCGTTCTCGCGAAACACCGTGAGCAGCTTACGCGGGAGATTATAGAAGCTAATCGAGTGCAACTGCTGGGTAACCTCTGTGGAAGCATGCCATCAGTTGTCCTAACCAAAAAAATCAGAGGATATCCACGGGTGAATGATGAAGAGCTTGGGCGAAGCTCCTGAAGCAATCATGGTTGCACCGTGAAATCTTCAGTGGTTTCGCCCAGCAGTAATCAAAGCGATAGCCCAGTACATCATCAAAGACGTGACAAACACTATATATATATATATATATATATATATATATATATATATATATATATATATATATATATATATATATATATATATAGCCACGGCAAACCGCCATCGCTCAGCACAACGCAGGCGTTGCGATCCAAGCGAAACGCTCAAGGCATCGTTACGGCAGATGAAGCCAGCCGCAGTCCGCCGGCTGTCCTGCATACGCACGAGCTCCGAGCGAGTGGCTAACGCGCGTGTGAAAGAGAAAGACGACGATCGCAGAGGTGGCTTACAACTACGGACTCTCGGTTCTTTTTGCTGAACTGCTGTTATTCTTTTAAGGGCGAAGCTCCTTAAGGCGGCACCCGTTCGTCCCTCGTAGTAGTGCGTAACCAGTCGTAACGCTAGTACCAGATCTTGACCTCCAAGGTTGTGCCGGTGGGAGATTTCTCCTGTGCGTTGTTGAACAATAAAAAATTCGCAGCGTGCGCGTTAACTAAAAGCCGAATTCTTCTGTCTCTCATTCCCCATTAGCAGCCATTGGCATGTTCCAGTAGGAAACGTTAGTAGAAGTAGAAGTGTAAGTGTTAGCTAAAAGCCGACTTCTTTTTTGTCTCATTCGCATTAGCAGCCATTGTTTACCTCCAAGGTAGTGCCTGGTGAGATTTCTCCTGTGCGTGATTAAACAATAAAAATTTTGTTCCAAACGCCGTTGATTGATGAAATAAACCAACGAAAGACGCCAGATGTTTTCTAAAAGCAAAAAGTATAAACGCGCCCGATCTCACGTCGGTGATGATGTACTGGGCAGAATTCACGGAAGATTCACGGTTTACCGATGAACCTCCGCAGCTTCGCCCACTCATCATCTTCACTCCGTGGATATGCTGTGATTTTTTTTGCTTTGGGCACAAGTTCGCCCTTAGTAAATAGTGTAAATAGCAAGTCCTTGTATTGAGCTTTGTTACATCTCTGGTGGAGGTGCTGAGTAGATGATTCCGAGCCCCACACTAGCAAGAGAGCGCAGCCCAAGCCCTGACCAACCGGAAGCCGTGGAACTTACACCGGTGCACCAACGGGCCAGCCGCCGTGTTTGAGGTGATTCCCCAGAATTCGGACCTCTTACCTTTGCGTCAAGGGTACCGGCAACGGTGACTAGCGAAACTGCCACCATGACCAGCCAGGTAACACCGGCGCAGCTCATCATAAGCCAACCTGTCGTACCAAAGGTATTCCACGGCGACTCGCTCGAGGACGCCGAAGACTAGTTGGACCATTTCGAGAGAGTGGCTAATATAAACCAAAGGAACGAAGAACGCAAGCTGCGCAACGTCTATATTGCTTTAGAAGAGTCTGCGCGAGTGTGGTACGAAAACCACGAGGCATCCCTAATGTCCTGGGAAGAGTTTCGGCGGCAGCTGTTGTGTATGTTCGGTAACAGCGATCGCCGGGAAAAGGCAGAAGCAGCTCTTCGTACACGGAATCAACGCACAAACGAGAGTGTTGCGGTGTACATAGAAGACATGTCCCGCCTGTTCAAGCGAGCTGATCCCAGCATGAAGAAAGACAAGAAGGTGCGCCATCTCATGCATGGGGTAAAGCAAGAACTGTTCGCGGGACTCGTCCGCAATCCGCCGCGCACTGTTGCAGAGTTTCGGTCGGAAGCAACAACCATCGAAACGACGCTGCAGCAAAGAGCCCGGCAGTACAATCGCAACGTAGCCTGTACATCGGCAGGTGTCTACTCGGCAGGCGTTGCGGATAATCTAGATACCCTGCGGGAGCTCTTCCGGTCTGTAGTCAGGGAGGAAC
The DNA here is from genome assembly GCF_013339695.2 of Rhipicephalus sanguineus. Lineage (NCBI taxonomy): Eukaryota > Metazoa > Arthropoda > Arachnida > Ixodida > Ixodidae > Rhipicephalus > Rhipicephalus sanguineus. The sequence goes on from NC_051181.1 coordinate 7,368,758, forward strand.
TACGGAAGCTGCAGTCACCCGATGTCTCACCGGAGCTGTCTATTACTGATGTAGTCCGAGAAGAAATTAGGCAGGTGATGCGCGAGCCGCAGATTGATGCACCACCGACACGACGCGCGGTAACGTACTCTGAAGTGCTCAGGCGACCGGCTGTCCACTGTGCGCCGATCGAGACGCCAAGTACCTACGTCCAGACAACACACAGTTTGCCCCATATGGTAGAGGCCCCACGTCGTGCACCCCGTGTGGCAGAGACAAGGCCTCGGAAAAGCGACGTACGGCGAGATGCGGAACGTAGGCCCCAGTGCTTCCACTGTGGAGAGGCTGGTCACCTGTACCGATTTTGCCTATACCGTCAAGCTGGTCTCAGGGGATTCGCCATCATCACACCGTGTGCGCGAAACGGCGAAAGACCGTCCGACATCGAAGAGTATATATGCTCGCGTCAGCACTTTGATCTGCCCCGTCATAAACCTCGCTCACCATCTCCTATGCGCCACCGCTCGCCCAGCCCACGTCCCTTCCCAAGCGCGCCTAGGCATCGTTTGCCTAGCCCAAACCCGGGAAACTGAAGAGAGCAACCTGTGGAGGCGAGGCTGCTGGCGATCAGAGATGTCAAGATCCTCCATTGCGACACCAGCATGACGACGACGACTGTTTCCAGGTAAAAGAGTGCTGTAGCGAGAAAATAACTTCCGACTTGCCGTTGGTTATTGACGGACTGGAGCTCAATGCTCTAATCGATACCGGTGCGGATTACTCCGTGATAAATTACGACTTAGCGAAGAAACTAAAGAAGGTTTTGACCGAGTGGATTGGGCCCCAAGTACGTACGGCACGCGGTCACCTTATAAAACCTCTCGGCAGATGTACCGCAAGAGTTGGGATACGGGGTTTCACTGACGTCGGGGACTTCGTCGTCCTACCCGTGTGTTCGAGGGAGGTTATACTGGGCATGGATTTCCTACAAGGTAACGGTGCTATTATCAACTTACAGAGGTCAAGCGCGTCATTTTCGACGGAACAGGTTATAAAGGTAGTGGAAGCAGAGGAGCGATACGCCACTCCATTGCGCGTCGTTGATGAGGATGTGACTACCGCCACGGAGCAGTGTAATGGTTCTCGTCAGGAATGGTGCATTTAACGACTACGAAGGTGTGGCTGACAACAACGCGGATGTTTTCCTGAAAAGAGGAGTTTGTGTGGCACGAGCAATCGTTCAGCTGCGAAACGGGTACGCAGATATCCTCCTGACAAATTTCGGCAATGAAATTCAGCATATCGCGAAGGGAACAACCATAGCCTTTCTCCATGAGTTCTGTGCAGAGACAGAAATATGCAGCCTCGAAATAACGTCAATGGATGTGAAACCAACACCCGACGTCTGCGACGTAATATCTGTCAATCCCAACCTTTCAGAGATTCAACGGCGACAGTTGTACGACCTCGTACGGGAATTCGCCAACTGCTTTTCCGATAGCTCAAAGGTACGGCGCACGAGCATTGCAAAACACAGGATCATAACGAACGAGACAACTAGGCCGGTATGCCAGCATCCATATCGTGTTTCGCCAAAGGAAAGGGAGGTAATCAAGAATCAGGTACGGGAGATGCTTGAAGATGATTTTATCCAGCCTTCTAACAGTCCGTGGGCATCTCCCGTGGTGCTTGTCAAGAAAAAGGACAACACGCTGCGGTTTTGTGTCGACTACCGGAAACTGAATGCTGTGACTGAACGGGATGTATATCCCCTTCCGCGCATTGACGACACGTTAGATCGGCTTCGGTGTGCAAAGTTTTTCTCCTCACTAGATCTGAAAAGCGGATACTGGCAAATCGAAGTCGATGAACGCGATCGCAAGACTGCTTTTGTTACCCCGGACGGACTCTATGAATTTAAGGCGCTCCCATTTGGTCTCTGTTGTGCGCCGGCAACGTTCCAGCGCATGATGGACACTGTACTTTCCGGATTGAAGTGGCAGTGTTGTTTAGTGCACCTAGACGACGTGGTCATCTTCGCCGCTGCATTCGAGGAGCACATGAAGCGTCTGCGGTCAGTGTTAGAGGCAATCCGCTCGGCAGATTTGACAATCAAGCCAGAGAAGTGCCAATTTGGTTTCGAAGAACTTCGATTCCTCGGGCACGTCGTCAGCGCACAGGGTGTTCGCCCTGATCCCGATAAGACAGCCGCCGTCGCAAGGTTTCCGGTGCCAACAGACAAAAAGTCAGTACGGAGATTTCTTGGTCTATGCGCCTATTATAGATGATTTGTCAGAAATTTCTCGAAGATCGCAGAACCCTTAACGAAACTTACGAGAGACGATGTGCCCTTCCAGTGAGAAAAGAAGCAAGAAAGCGCCTTCGACGAATTGAGAAAACGACTGGAAAAGCCCCCAATCGTTGCCCATTTTGACGAGACAGCTGACACAGAAATACACACAGACGCCAGCAACATCGGCCTTGGATCGACTCTAATACAGTGGCAGAATGGCGAAGAAAAGGTGATAGCTTACGCCAGCCGGACTCTATCGAAAGCGGAGACCAACTATTCAGCCACAGAAAAAGAATGCCTTGCCGTCATCTGGGCCATCAGTAAATTTCGGCCATACCTATACGGCAGACCTTTCAAGGTCGTCAGCGATCATCATGGCCTGTGCTTGCTGGCGAACCTCAAAGACCAATCTGGACGACTAGCAAGGTGGAGCCTCAGACTGCAAGAATATGACATAACCGTGGTATACCGATCCGGGAGGAAGCACACCGATACCGACTGTTTGTCACGGGCGCCTGCTCACACAGCACTATCAGAGGAAGGGGACTTTCCGTTCGTAGGCATTGTGGAGACTGCTCAAATGGCCGAATGTCAACGCGCAGACGAAGAATTGCTCCCGCTCATTAGGCACCTGGAAGGAGTCAACGTACGAATACCTCGCATATTTTGTCGAAGCCTCACATCGTTCTGCCTCCGAAGAAATGTTCTCTACAAGAGAAACTTTAAGCCGACTCGTCAAAAGTTCTTGCTCGTCGTTCCTACAACTATGCGGCAAAAAATACTACGAGCGTGCCAGGACGAGCCCACATCTGGACATTTGGGCGTGACTCGAGCGCTTGCTAGAATCAGAACGCTTGCTAGAACGATTGCTAGAACGCTTGCAATAATCATTATTATTGGCCCAAACTGTTAGCGTCAGTACAGCACTATGTCAAGACATGCCTCGACTGCCAAAGACGAAAAACACCAAGTATTAAACCAGCGGGCCTTCTGAAACCTATAGATCCACCGAAAGCGCCGTTCCAACAAGTAGGAATGGACCTCCTTGGACCCTTGCCGACCTCTTCAGTAGGCAAGAAATGGATCGTTGTGGCAACAGATTACTTAACCAGATACGCTGAAACAGACTCCCTGCACCGGGGTACGGCGGCTGAAGTTGCCAAGTTCTTTGTACACAGCATAGTTCTCCGACATGGCGCTCGAACTGTTGTAATCACTGATCGTGGAACGGCCTTCACGGAGGAACTTATGCAGTGCCTGTTGACCATGACTCATACTGTCCACAGAAAAACCACCGCCTACCATCCTCAAAGCAATGGCCTCACTTAACGGCTGAACAGAACACTAGCCGACATGATGTCTATGTATGTCGATGTTGAGCATAGGAATTGGGACGAAATATTACCATACGTCACCTTCGCCTATAACACCGCCGTACGAGAGACTACCAAGGCTACCCCGTTTGAACTAGTTTACGGTCGTGCAGTTACCACAACACTGGACGCCATGTTACCGATAGACGGAGATGACTACCCCCCTGATCTTGATGATTTTTACAAAGAGCAGAAGAAGCCCGTCAATTAGCAAGGTACCGAATATGTCGCCAACAACGGATCGACGCCGACCGCTACAACCGGCAAAGACGTGAAACGCGGTATGACGTTGGGGACAAAGTCTGGATATGGACCCCAGTACGACGACGCGGGCTATCTGAAAAGCTCATTTGCCGATGTTTTGGCCCCTATAAAGTAGTACAGCGACTGAATGACCTGGTTTATGAAGTCAAGTCTGCTGGACAAGTGCATTCACGACGACGCAATCCCACGGAGCGCGTACACATTGTACGCATGAAGCCATACTACGACAGATACGAGTACTAGCTACCCAAATCGCCCGCTATACTACCACCTCGTTCCTCCAAGCCCGTCCGCAAAACGAACTCCGCATACGGCCTCTTCGTACGCATCGGGGCGATGCGCCTTGAGAGGAGGGATAATGCCACGGCAAATCGCCATCGCTCAGCACAACGCAGGCGTTGCAAACCAAGCGAAACGCTCAAGGCATCGTTACGACAGATGAAGCCAGCCGCAGTCCGCCGGGCGGTCCTGCATACGCACGAGCTCCGAGCGAGTGGCCAACGCGCGTGTGGAAGAAAAAGACGACGATCGAAGAGGTGGCTCGCGAGAACTACGGACTCTCCGTTCTTTTTACTGAACTGCTGTGATTCTTTTTCGATCGGGACAGACCCCAATAGATCGAGGACCCCGAAGGAGGCCGATGTGGAGCTGAGCGCGGAACTTAGAGCCGCGATCAGAACCACCCCTCTCCCAAGAAACATGCACCCGGAGCACAATGTTAGCAGGAGAAAGGCGAGAGCGAAAGCTTTATTGAAAGAAATTGAACAGGTAGGTGAAGAGGTAGCCCTCGTAGACGCCGCCTGGGTCAACGGCAAAGAGGCCTACACGGCCGTGGTGGTCGACAGCCAGGGCGAGATACGGGACGCCGTCACCCTGTTCACTAAGGAATCAACGGTGGCGGAGCAAGCCGCGATTGCTTTAGCTATCAGGAACCGAAAATGGTCTTACATTTATAGCGATTCCAAAACAGCAATTAAGAGCTTTGACAAGGGCTATGTCGCTGGGACTGCTGTTAAACTTATCGGCAATGTAGAACCTATAGAAACTGAAATCCGATGGTTTCCTGCACATATGGGACAAGTGGATGAGGCTCGGGTCAACCTCAACGAGGTGACGAATGATCTGGCACGAGGACTCGCTTGCCGTGCCGGTCAGAACCGAACCGACGCCCACTACCATTCCGGGGATCATAAAGATAATTTACTAACCTACAACGAGATCACTAAATACTACTACTTGGGGCGTAGGCAATTCCCACTGCCACACGTAAAGTTGAACAGGGCTCAGGCAGTCACGCTACGTTTACTGCAAACTGGGACGTACCCCATTCCGTATTTTGTAAAAAAATTCACCCTGAAAGTGAAATTAGAAAAGAATGTGACGCATGCGGTGGCATCATTGAAATCAGACACATGCTGGCGGGCTGTCCCGCGACTCTCGCCAACCCCGAAGAAAAATGGCTTCACTGGCAGAAGATGATCTCCAGCTGTTCGTATCAGGATCAACTACGGGCTGTCCAGAGGGTTCACGATGGCGCCCTAAGGCTCGGCCTAACGGTGCCTCGGTCTGCAAAGACCGCGATTCAGGACTCTTAATAAAGTTTTGTGAATGAATGAATGTGATTCTTTTTGCTTTGGGCACAAGTTCGCCCTTAATAAATGGTGTAAATAGCAAGTCTTTGTATTGAGCATTGTTACTATATATATATATATATATATATATATATATATATATATATATATATATATATATATATATATATATATGTCATCTAGTGGCGGTTCACACAAGCGCACTATTGCACACACTTCTATTGGACCAACGCCATCTAGGAAATGAGACGAGAAATGGTGATGACGACACTAATTGTGTACAGCGCCATCTAGAATATCATCACTCAACTGCAGTTGGTATGTACTTCTATGAGACAGCGCCATCTATTATACTGTTCGGGAGATACTGCCGGTTACGCCTTACGCCGGACGCGTAACAAGGTTAAACTAAGAGGAGCTTCGCCCCTAAAAGGAAATCGCGTATCTGGCTTTGATGCAGTAGGTTGGTGCGTTTGTGCCGATGTGTGCTGGTGTTATCAGCTGTATATATTTCTAGCGTTTTCGCTAATAAAATTTAGTTAAAATGAGCGCGTGTTTTGTGTCCTTTCATACGTCCTCGTTTACGTAGCGCTGTGCCAATATGTCGATTATAATTCACCAACTAGCCCATGCTGCCGTTTTCTCAAGAAGCAAACGAGAAATAGGAATAGAAAGAAATGGAAAAAATAATAACAAAAATAGAAAGAGCAAGAACGAATTGGAAATAGAGAGAGGAAGAAATAACGAGAGAAAAAAGGAGAGAAAAAACTGACAAGAAGAAAAAGAAAAATCGCAGAATATACACGTGGTGAATGATGATGAGTGGGGCGAAGCTCCAGAGGATATCATCGGTAAACCGTGAATCTTCTTTGTAACGCTCCATCAATCGTCATATCAAGAGTGAGAGACACTGTGTGTATATTACAAACATCGAACTTTTATTTTTCTTAAATAGAATATGGTTGACTTGCGTTGTCCCTTCATTATCACGGCTTTAGGGTCTGTGAAATGAAGGGATAGCGGTTCCTGTACGGGTTGCAATAGGAAATTTCAAAATACCAGGTCTATACGCGTCCCTCGGATGGTCGTTGGCTTCATATGATCAAAGGACATGCACGTGAGAGCATATTTGGCTGCCATATGTTGTAATAACCACTCATTGTTATTTTCGGTAATATCGACATTCAGGTCACCAACTAACAGAAATGGTCTATTCTTGTACTTTTCCTAATTACACGATGCCGTGTCAATGAATGCCTTGATATTCGCACTCGACAAATTCGGTGCAAGGTATATGGTCATGACGATGAATCCATCAAAATCGATGGCAGCGTATTCACCGTTGTGGCTCTGTGTCGTTAGTAGTAGTTTCAGATGTTGTGCCTTTTCTGTTTGTTTGACGTACACGGCCACACCACCTGCAGGGCGCTCTACATTATCGATGCACATGACTGGAACGTATCGTTTGATATAGGGTCTTTTGGCGTTCCACGTCTCGGTAAGATAGAGAACGTCCACCGCAGTAAGTATGGGGTCCCGTTCCACATCGTCTAGAAGCTTGACATAAAACCAGCTAGGCTTACATGGTAGGCGGGAAACTACAGAAGGCAACAACAAGTAAAGAAAACATAAGAGACCGGCAATCTTTTGCCAAGACGTTCGACCACTGCAAAGTTAACGGCTATCTCGTGGGTGGGTCTCTGTAGCCTTGTCTTCCAGCGAAAGAAAAAGCGCACCAAGAGGCAGCCTCATGGCGCGTTACTTCCGAAATGTTGTCTTCGGATGTCGTTGAAAACACGAGACGTATTGAAGAAGAAAGAACGCTACACAGGCGAACACGCACAAGAGTCTCACTCGTCAACGTCGTCTTCTTCTTCTATTGCATATCAGAACGCGCGCTTCTCACGAACTAGAGGTGGCTGCTAGAAACAAACGAACAAACGGAGGATGAACAGACCCACGGCATAAGGAGCTTCGCCCCTAAAAGAAAGATAGGAGGAAAGAAACACAACACAGAAGAGAAACAAAGAGGCCTGCCCAGCTCCGCACTTCCTTGAGACTTGGCACCCCTACCGGGAAGCTGCCCTGATTTTATGGATGAACCTTGTGTTATCTACCCGAATTTGGCAGCAGCGGTGGTTCTAAACAGTCCCGCACTGAAGCCATTATCAGGCTCCAGCGGATTTAAATACCGGCGCACGGAACGAAAGGTACAACGTATATTACTGCGATAGAAATTCTATGGATACGCTCGGCAGATTGTCGTCGTCACCGTCATGTCCGGGATATATCTATATATGTATATATATATATATATATATATATATATATATATTGTAGTGATAAATACGGTTACCGTAGAGAAACGAAGAAGAAGACGGTTGTTGTGGTTGGTGCTCGTGCTGGCTCCGCTTTTGGGAACTGACTGCTGTCCCGTCGCTGTCCCGCCTCTAAGACGCTCACCATACCTAGACTATTGAACGCATACTATCAATTGGTGGAGCGTGCTGGGTACTTCACCCTGGACCTTCGTCCTCGGACTCTACCCCGCGACTCGTCAATTCCTGACGACATGGCCCAGCAAGCTGCTACCCCAACTCCATCTCTTACCTCTTCCGGCATGCCAAGGCAACGGGATCTGGTGATTTTCAACGCCTCCGACGAGCAAGACGCCGAACACTGGTTATCTTCATACGAAATAGTAAGCGCGCACAATAAGTGGGATGAAGCCGATAAACTTGGCTACCTTCACTTCTATCTCGCGGGTGTGGCACAGCTGTGGTTGGACAATCACCAAGCTGACATTCCTAACTGGTCGTCCTTTAAGACACGCTTCGCGGAAGTCTTCGGCCGACCCGCTGTTCGCAAGCTCCGTGCCGAACAGCGCTTGCGCGGCCGCGCGCAACGGTCTGGTGAGACGTTCACGTCTTATATTGAGGATGTTGTGTACCTCTGCCGTCGTGTCGATCCAGACATGTCTGATACTGACAAAATCCGGCACATTATGAAATGTATCGAAGACCACGCCTTCCACATGCTTTTTGCCAAAAACCCCCAAACTGTCGCAGAGGTAACTCAGTACTGTCAGAGCTACGACGAGCTGCGGCGACAGCGCAGTTCTACGCGACAGCCAAGCTTCGACACGGCCGCAACGTCTGCATTAACCGTTGGCGCTGTTTCGACCGACCAGACCACGTTAATGCAACAGATACAGCAGTTCGTCCGCGAAGAAGTGGCGCGACAATTGTCTCTTGTGCCTTACGTTCCGGCCAGTGCGCATACGCTGACCCCAACGTTCAGAGAAGCGATAGAGGAGCAAGTCTCTGACGCTCTGCCTTCCACCTACCATCATTCGCCTACCTCCGCACCTCTGACATACGCTGAGGTTGCCAGACGACCATCGCTGTCGCTACCACTCGTCACAGACCCTGCTCGACAGGCTAATGCCTTCTACGCAGCAAGTCCGCCTGTACGCCCGGACCCGCCTCCTTTTCGCCGTCCCGCACAACCGTCCTCCAATCCTTGGTGCACACCCGACAACAGGCCGATCTGCTACTACTGCCGTCTCCCTGGCCATGTCGCCCGTTTCTGTCGTCGTCGTGATTTCCGCCAAGGTGCTGGAGAAGAAGGTTACGGCTACATCGTACAGAGCCACCTCAGTAGAGTTCCTTCCACCCCACGTCGGACACGTCATCGTCAAGTCGTCGCGGCTTCGACAGGCACCGGTCACCCTCACCACGGCGCCGTTCCATTTCGCCTATGGTTCGTCGACCGCCACCCGTCCCAGCGGAAAACTAACCATCGCAGTTCCCGAGGCAAGAGCTGCGCTCATATCGAAAACTTCAAGGCCTCGATTTCTACCCGCCAACGAAATAACCATGTGTATATTGATGGTGTAGCTGTGCAAGCGCTCGTTGATACTGGTGCTGCTGTGTCTGTGCTGAGTGGTGAACTGTGCCGCAAGTTAAAGTAGATTACGATACCGCTTTCCGACGTCTCTCTGTACGGCAACTTCGCACCACATCCAACCTTCTGTGGCGTGCACAGCTCGGCTAGTCATACAGAACGTTTTGTATGCAGTCGAATTTGTCGTATTTTCACCATGTTCGCATGACATCATCTTGGGCTGGGACTTCCTTTCCGCTCATCTGCCGTCGTTGACTGTGCGCGTGCCGAACTAGAGTCGTCAACGATGTGTGAACTGCCGCTGTGTCAAACGCCGATGTATGACGGGCCCTCTGACCAGGCAATATCTTCTCGAGTCGTCGTTGCTGCGGACACTCACATTCCTCCTCTGTCCTCTGTTCTTGTGCCACTCTCGCGACGGCGCGCCCTCTGTCACTCCCTGTTTACACCCTCCGAAGCCTTTGGCTCTCGCAAGAGCTTCCTTCTCCCATTCGCAGTGGTCACTATAGAAACCTCCTGCGGCGCCATCTGTATCACGAACCCGTTTTCTTCTCAGCCACCTTATTCCACGGCGAACTCATAGGTCGCCTTGAGGAAATAGTTTCTGTTTACTCCAGTCACCTGCCTGATGGCTCGAGAACTCCTCACGTGAATAGCATTACCTCTGATATCACTACCACTTCATCTCTCGAGGCATTCCTTCAATCGATTGATTCTGAACTCCCCCCTGCTCAGCGTACGCAACTCTTGGCGCTACTTCATCGCTTCAAGACGTCATTCGGCCATAACCAACGCTCCTTGGGCCGCACATCTGCCATCGTTCACCGCATTGACACCGGCGCCCATGCACCTTTGCGCCAGCGTCCGTATCGAGTCTCTCAAGCTGAACGCCGGGTCATCGACGAGCAGGTGAGCGACATGCTTCAACGTGGCGTAATACAACCTTCACACAGCCCTTGGGCCTCCCCGGTTGTGCTGGTGAAAAAAAGGACGGCAGCATCAGATTCTGCGTTGATTATAGGCGTCTTAATAAGATCACGCAAAAAGATGTTTACCCGCTGCCCAGAATTGACGACGCTCTCGATTGCCTGCAAGGAGCAGAGTTCTTTTCTTCTTTAGACCTTCGATCGGGCTACTGGCAGGTTCCTATGAATGAAGCCGACCGCCCCAAGACTGCGTTTGTAACTCCTGACGGATTGTACGAGTTCAACGTGATGCCGTTTGGCCTCCGTAATGCGCCTGCCACCTTCGAACGTCTGATGGACAACATCCTAAGAGGCCTAAAATGGAACACGTGCCTGTGCTATCTGGATGACACGTCGTTTTCTCGAAGGACTTCGACTCCTACCTCACTCGCCTCGCAAGCGTCCTCACTTGCCTTGCGGACGCGGGACTGCAGCTGAACTTGAAGAAGTGCAATTTCGCCGCACGCCAGCTCACCATCTTAGGGCACGTTGTCAGCAAGGATGGTGTCCGTCCCCATCCTGCAAAGCTTCGCGCTGTCGCCGACTTTCCCAGGCCGTCTACACTAAAAGAACTATGTAGCTTCATAGGCCTCTGTTCGTACTTTCGCACATTTGTGCGCAATTTCACGACAATAATCGCCCCACTCACACAGCTACTTGCCGGCAACCAAGACATCTCTACGTGGTCTTCCGCTTCCGGCAAAGCATTCGCCTCTTTACGCCATCTTCTGACATCTCCACCTATTCTACGCCACTTTGACCCGGATGCTCCAACCGAAATCCACACGGACGCTAGTGGAGTAGGCCTCGGCGCTGTTCTTGCCCAGCGTAAATTGGCTTCGACGAGTGTGTCGTTTCCTACGCCAGTCGCACTCACACTAAAGCGGAAAAGAACTACTCAGTCACGGAAAAAGAATGCCTTGCCATCGTTTGGGCAATCACGAAATTTCGACCTTACGTATATGGCCGCCCATTCGACGTCGTGACTGATCACCACGCTTTGTGCTGGTTGTTGTCATTAAAAGACCCATCTGGTAGCCTAGCTCGTTCGGCGCTCCGTCTTCAAGATTACGACATCCGTGTCGTTTATCGGTCAGGCCATAAGCATTCGGATGCCGACGCTCTTTCTCGTTCGGCACTTCCCCATGAGTAAGGTGTTGCGTCTATTTCCAGCTGCGATTGTTCATCTCTTGAACATGCCGACATGTCATCTGAGCAACGCCAGGATCCATGGATAGCCTCTCTCCTAGAGTATCTGTCTCAGGCGTCTCCACGTACAACCAACCGCTCGCTTCGACGCACTGCTCACCACTTTAAAATCCGTGACGGCCTTCTGTACCGCCGAAACTACCAGTCTGATGGCCGCAAATGGTAGCTGGTAATCGCTCGCCATCTAGGTTTCGACGTCACTACGACCCACCACTACGACCAACCTCACTACGACCCACCAGTATTACCTGTGCCATAGGTCGCCGGGATGGCTGCTTTTCTACCGGGGATTGATTGTAGTGATAAATACGGTTACCGTAGAGAAACGAAGAAGATGCTGATTGCTGTCCCACCTCTAAGACGCTCACCGTACCTGGACTATTAAACGCATACTATCAACATATATATATATATATATATATATATATATATATATATATATATATATATATATATATATATATATATATATATATATATATATATATATATATAGAGAGAGAGAGAGAGAGAGAGAGAGAGAGAAAGGCACAAAGAAAAAATTCCGAGATACCCGACCTGCGATTCGAACCAGCCACTCCTCTTTCCCCAGCGCGCTGCGTTAGACAACTAAACCACGCGCCATGCATGCGCCGGCAAAATAACGGCGAGCAATTTATATACACCATTTACCGCTGGTGGTACGCAGATCTCTGAGGAGTTGAGCATGTTTTCTATCTCGCAACGCTCCTACATTTTCTGTCAGTTTGAAGACTGCGCTTGAGACGCGCACAATCAAGTGGTCCCTTTTCTGTACCCACCCATTATGTGGAACGAAAAAAAAAATCATAGCATATCCACGGAGTGAATGATGATGAGTGGGCGAAGCTGCGGAGGTTCATCGGTAAACCGTGAATCTTCCGTGAATTCTGCCCAGCACATCATCACCGACGTGAGATCAGGCGCGTTTATACTAAAGGTTCGATGAGAGTTATGACGACTTGCAGCTCACTTTAATTTTACATGTACGCTCTGAATTTTCATTGTTTAATCACGCACAGGAGAAATCGCACACACGCACTACCTTGGAGGTCAAAATCCAGTGCCTATATATACGGGGTGGTCAGTGAACGGTTGTGCAGCGCGAGCGGTCGGTTTTTTCAATCAAGACGCTGCCGCGACGCTGCCTGCGTCGGCGCCGCTGCGCCGCGAGGAAAGATGGGGGGGGGGGGGGACCGTAGGAGAGGAGAAAGAGGGGGAAGCGTAGGAGAGGAGAGGGCGATACATATCACGTACTGTCGCAGCGCATTGTCTTTAGGGAGCCTTCATGTGTGCACACCCCCTCAGTTTTTAAGACTGGTTATGGGAGAGGGGAAGGGGGAGGGTGGAAACTTGAGCTTGTCTCGTGTTTCTGCGCTGTTCCCTGCTATGAAGGGGGAGGGGCATGGGAGAGGGGGAGGGGCGAGAAGGGGAGAGGGTGAGTGGAGAGGGAAAGGGGAGAGGGGTAGAGGACATGGGGTATGGTGAGGGGGAGTGGAGAGGAGGTGTGTGGAGAGGGTATGCGCATGCGCAGTAAGGGTGGTCACGTCGCACACCACCACCACCACCACCGGACAGATACTGCCGTTTACTGCCGGCTGCCGGGAGATACGCCGGACAACGGAGACGTCACAAGGTTAGACTAAGAGGAGCTACGCCCCTAAAATTAAACACCGGGCACACCATGCGTCAGACGCCCCCGTTTCGCAGGAGACGCAGAGGAGTCACTCCATGCGCCGCGGTTCAACAGAAAAGGAAATATCTAAGAGCGTCTGATTCTCCTTTGTCGACACTTGCAGCGCGTTGGTCGAGCACAAAGACGTAAAAACTGTAACATTTATTAGTTCACACTTGTCCTGTGTATGCCTGTGCGTTCTGTGCAGGCTACCTACTTTGTGCTTCAGCGGCGCGCTGAAGGTTAGCCTTCGACACTTTCTTATTTGGTATCGCTGCAGCTGGCGTGTGTGTGTGTGTGTGTGTGTGGGTGTGTGTGTGTGTGTGTGCGTGTGTGTGTGTGTGTGTGTGTGTGTGTGTGTGTGTGTGTGTGTGTGTGTGTGTGTGTGTATTTTGAGGACCCGGCAGGTGTAGTGACAGACAAGTAAGCAAAGAAGCAAACCCGAGCCCACCTTTGTAACTTTTGAATACGAATCTTCGGTTAAGTTTCTGGTAGCTGTGCCTATCGGCGTGAACCTTCCATGGTGTCGACTCGTCGAAAACAGCCGGTGATTGGTGGCTGCGATGGCCGTTAGCGCGGGTGTTCTCTAGGTTTAGCAAGTAAGTGCTGCTGTGCTAGCGCGATGCATTCAGAGAAGGTTCATGTACGCACACGCAGGTTTGCGCAACTAACCGTTACATGTTGCTCAAAATGAACGGTACTGAATTGTTAGAGAAGTTGTGATGATATCAGATGGCCCTCTGTAGAATCCCAGGCACTCACTACATACGTCAGTTACGGACCTAAAAAATGACTTTTATGCGATAGCTATAGCTTATTTGGCTATAGCAGCTTTTAAATTCACAGTCATAGGAATAATAGTACAGTGAAAAACTTGCAACGTTGGGTAGGCTCTCATGCGGCTGGCACTTGTGGTTACGTAATAGGTGAGATCCGTACACATCGAGACATTTGCATGAGTTCTGAACTGAGATTATATATGACCTTCAGGGCTTGACACACATGTTACACATTATAACGCCCAGTTCTATTAACCGATCTCAGCTCTAGACGTCTACAATATGGAGATAACACCAAACCTGATTACCATTATCAAAAGTAAATATTTCTCGAAAAAAGATGCTATGCTCGGCGAAGAGATGAGGTTACAGAACAATGCATAAGGCAGATCTTTATTATAAATAAGGAAGACAGGAAGTTCTAGTGAAGAATCTTGTGACGCATTTCGAGTTACATACATTAGCGGTGGGCTATAGATAACTGTAGTAGCAAAGCAGATGCTTTGCAACGAAGCAACCAATCCTGATTAAGACTTGACTATGGAGGCAGAATTTTGTCCTCAGTGTGAGCGTTTACCAAACCCTCAAATAGCGAATTGCGACTTAAAAGCTTAGATCAGCCAATAATTACTATCCACCATGCGATACACTTTATGCTTGTGATCAAAGCTAGTTGCGTACGCGACAGAATGTCTTCTTGAATTCATACTGTGCGGATGTAAAAAAAAAGCACTGAGTATACAAAAAAATTCGGCAGATCCCACGTACCGTGGGAGTCGATGTTATGCGAAGCATGCGGCGGGTAGGTGAATGTGGCGTAACTTTTTACTGAGCGGCACGTTACAAAATGACGCTAAAGATTTGTATAAATTTTATACACACACATATATATGTTGAAGAGCCGCATATGTGTTATATAACCAGTTGTTTAAGGTTGGTTAACGCTGCCACTGGCAACGTGGGTATTACCAACACCAGAAGCGGTAAGCTGATATGTAGTGCTTATACGTGCCCCGAGAACTCACGCACGTTTTACGAACCGGTCTGCATGTGTGCAAGAAGTTCTTGACAGTTCTTGAACAAGGGCATCATCACCGTGATCAGTGAGCACCAGCAGCTGGTCATGACTTGTTATAGGATCCGGTCGTGATCGTGGTGACGAGGGGCCCATGTGTGGTGAAGTATGTGGTATTGTAGAGCTGTTGGAATTCGTGGATGCCTCGGTCATTTCATCGACAAATTGTCTGTCGACAGAGCCGGCGACATGTCGGAACCTGAAGCCACCCTTCGCATTGGTGACGTATAGGCCGTCGAGGCTGGTAGGCCTGGATAGTGCTACGTAGACCAACATCAATGGATGGTGTTTGTCGTATTCGTACACTACCTGAGCGTATGTGTCCTACGTAGCCTAGTCTACAAAGCGGCTGTCAATCTGGCATCATCCTCGGTCAGCATGAGGCCATCGCCCAGCCTCGTTAGAAATAAAGAGGCCACTGCGTCGTTCTGGTGGACGAACTGCACTATACGGTGCGGTGATGTGGATATCATATGTAACTTTCGTTAATGTATTCCTCCGGGCTCGAGCAATGCTTCAATATAGCTTGCTGAATCATATAATACAAACGTAAAGTTTATTAGACAGCTATAAAAGCGGATCCAACACAGGAACTACAGACGTTAATCTGATATGACGCCTGTATCGTAGGAGTACACATCGCAGGAGCATCATGTAGTGTTTATTGCTTTCTTGTAAAATTAGATAGCCAGCACCACAACTACAATTGACTGTGACCGCTATTACGCCTGCGTAGGCTGTTTTACCAAACCAGTTTATAGACATGGCGTGGCTCAGTGGTAGAATATCTGATTGCCACGCAGAATGCTTGGGTTCGATTCCTGCTGCGATCTTAATTTTCATTCTTTCCATTCGTTGAGTCAACGCTGCCGATGTTGTTTTTCCTTAACGCTCTAGCATGTAAGTTACCAATGTTCTCGCCGTTCCTAGGTAGATATAAACTGTCAGTCACCTGTGGCGCATACCCGTACACCGCGGCCCGTGGTAAACGGGTATGTGCCACACGTGACTAGTGGAAAGGGTTTGACGACGTGCGCGACAGGATTTTAACGTTATTCATGTCATGACCCGGCAATCATATTCGTCAAATCCTCTTACCCTCCCATGCAAATTTTGGTCTACACCAAGTTAAGGAGGCGATTATGAGAGCACCTAGACGTAGGCGGCTAGATAGATAGATAGATAGATAGATACGTAGATAGAAACGCTCAAAGTGCCAGAGGTTCGCTAAGAAATGCTTCGCATTTAAAATTTTAGCGTGTTCATAAATACAGTGTGCCCTTGTGCTTTACAACAGGAAATTCTAAGTTAGATTACACGATAGTTAGCTGATGAAGTTTTGTCATTTGATTAATATGCAGAAAGCAACTTGCCTTTTTCGATTGACTATGTCGACCGCCTCAACACAGCGATCGCATGGCAAGTTTCGTTGGAGAAACGAGTTCCCATTCTGAAATCTTCTCGCAACCACACCCGGGCACGGGTAGCGGCTAAATGTCTTATTTTCCAGTGCCTATAGACTGAACAAACTCTAGAGTGCATTTAATTATCGATCTTGCGAAGGGGAGCTCAAAAGTGCTTCGGAAGAAAAGAAGAAAACACGCAATGGGCGCTATCATGTGAAAGGAAGGTGCGGCAGGGAAAACGATCGTAATGTGAAGGGTCTATCGAGTACTCGTACTGTCGGCTAAGAAACGGTGGTTGTGACAAATAATGTAATAATAATATATTGGGTTTAACATCCTATAACCACAATATGATTATGAGAGACGCCGTAGTGGAGGGCTTCGGAAATTTTGACCACTTGGGGTTCTTTAACGTGCACCAAACGTACACGGGCCTCAAACATTTTCGCCTCCATCGATAATGCAGCCGCCGCGGCCAAGATTCGAACCCGCGACATTCGGGTCAGCGGCCGAGCGCCATGACCACTAGACCACCGTGGCGGGGCAGTAAAGTAAGAACGGCTTGAACAACCTACTGATGCTTTCTTATGAGACTTGCCTCCACGACAACAACAGATTGTGCAACCAGGCTTAATAGTTTTCCTAAGCGTTTCCACGTCGTCAACTCCTTCAATGGCGTCTTCTGGCACACCGATATAGAAGCCTCTTCGACCGCAGCCACACAAGTTGGACTCGCGCGTTCCGGAAACAGCGTGCCTTCTTCCCTTTTCGTCATGGCTAGACAAGATGCGAATTCGGGCACGTGGGTGTGGTCTGTAAGCAACGTGTTGAATGACACTACCAATGCGCTCGACCTTTGAAGACCATCCTGTAGGGAGCGCCACCGCGACCTGCTTAAAGTGCAGGTTGTGGTACGTGGCCCGGTCCAATATGAAAGACGTTTCAGAGAAGAGTCCCTGCAATGGCACGTGTCGTCGTTCGGAACCGTATGGTCGGGGAACTGTGTAATGGCAATCTCTATTTCATACACACTAAGTATAAGATGGCGGCTATTTGAGCATGTTACGACTAGTGCGCGCTCTCATACCTGAATGCATTGAAGAAGGGCAGGATCGTTCTTCACATTGTGGTCAATGGCGACAAGTAACTTTAGGCATTCGTCGCTTTTCCTCTGGAGTGGAAGAGGTCCCGCCGTCACGAACAGAGCAGCAGAGAATATGATGTGGTATAACATTATCTTGGAGAATCTGCAACAGCGTGAAAGCTAGATTACAACCATTCCGTACCAATGCCCACGAGGATTGTCGGAATTACCATGCTGTTAACTGAACAAAAAGACCGCACTGGCTTATTTAGAATACACAATAATATTGCGTGCATATAACATATCATGTAGCAAAGAAAACAAAAACAATAATATTATTGTAAAGGAAGACATTTTTATTTAAGAAGAGTTGGGAAACAGCTCAGTCTCGGACGCTTTTTCTATTTTCACAAAGCTCACTTGACGACATTTGTACGCCAGATATTGCATGGAAATTTTCAATCGCTTTGGTGTTGAAGCCACCGTTGGTCTGTTCATCGTCTAGCACACACGGAGCTTCGAGCTCTTGACAAGCGCAATGCAATAACACTCGCACGACACGCAGTCAGGACGGGTACGCGTCATCAACAAACAAAAGTAGCGGCAACACAATATCTGCGCAGGAGCCAACAAACGGCGAAGATAACACTATGTTCTTGTTTCTTGTGTGAGAGCTGTTTATCGCTTGTTAGGGTGCCTATTTTCTCTTACAACCTACTAGCCCAAATGTCTCCGTTGAACTTCAGTAATACGTTCTGGCGGGCTAGTTGGTTAATTGCTGTTAGACGTTCTTACATTGCGAGAAATGACTAGGGCACAAGCAAGAAAACACAAAGAACACCACGAGCGCAGTGCACGAGCGCAGTGGTCTGCGCTCGCACCGCGCTCGTGGTGTTCTCTGTGTTTTCTTGATTGTGCCCTGGTCGTTTCGCATAGTTTAGGAACGTCTAACAGCATTGAATAGTACACACGTATTAAACGAAACGATGGTTAATCCGAGAAACGGAATAATGCAAGACCTGCGACATCTACATTGTCATACATACGTGAGGGCGGGGTTTATTAAGTCACCAGGAGCAGCGGTCTTTCCAGGGCAGGCTCGCTTGATTGTTTGCTTGCTTGCTTGCGCCTTGTTCTTGGCTCATACCCACTACACGGGATTGGTCATGAAACCGGCGGTTAATAATTGAGACGCAGCACGAAGAATAAACTAGTCGCCAAGGGTATAAACAAAAACAAAGAATGCCTAGTTCAAACAGCAATAAATATAAGAATCGACTGTTGAGAGGAATTCCGAAATACCAAATGCTGACTGGGAATAAATTAACCAGGAATTCTTCTTACGTCACTAAGAAATTCGCATATAGAAGACACGTACCCCAACCCCGCACAGTGTAACAGGCTCTACCCGAGTACATACCCGACAAATATATGCAAGGTTTGCCACACTGAGGTCGCCACATTAAATCACATGCTCTGGGACTGTGACAAAAACCCGGAAGGTGCTAACTCCGGAACCCTTCCGCCGCGGTGGGCCGCTGCCTTGCTCAGCCCCAGCCTCGGCGACCACCTTTGGGCTATCCAGCAGGCCCGCGAGGCGGCGGTGAGGCAAGGCCTCGACGTCCCCACGTGGGATACCTAAAGCCCAGTCGGCGAAAGCTCTGCTGGACCACCAATAAAGTTGTTACCAACCAAAGACTTTCCCGTTGCTGTGGCCCAGAGAAGATGCCCCAAGGGAAAGAATATTGTGATAATTCAGAGTGATTCCTAACTTTCTGAATAGAAATTCAAAATGATTTTTTCCTTTGGTTAGTCATACGACGGCAATTAACATGAAGTATTGTTATTCGCCTATAGAACCGTGGTTCACGCCCACTGTGGTGGCGTGGGCAATGAATTCGTCCGCGATATAGTGGTATGAATGTTAAGACCAATGTACACATTAGTTAAATATAGGTAATGAAACATCGAAGCACGGTGTGGGACCGAAAGTATAAAATCGAGACAAGTTGAAATAAATCATTTTCCTCTGTTTTCTGAGAACGTGGTTACTGCTCAGTAAACCTACTTCCAAGTGCTGACGTCATCTGAATAACATCGGAATAACATCGAATAACATCTTGAACCCAGAAGATGCAGGTGATAAGTGAAGAATTCGTTGATTATGCCCTATTGCAACAGGCTGTATCGCAAAAACCAGCGTCGGTCGAGTGCGCCCAGCGTGAAATCAGTACGTTTTGTGAAACGTTAGCGTAGTGGCAACATTGGTGCATGCTCGAATGCACTGTCACTTCGGTGCGCTTACTCGGTGACATGAGCACTGAGGTGAATTGGGTCACAAGGGAGGGACGCTAACTTTATTTCAATGACGCCCGGGTGCATTGGAAACCTCCGGCAACGCAGCAATTCTTAGTGGAGTTATCTAGCGCACACTTTTCTGTTTAGGGTGGTGCCATATGGCCTCCAGCACAGTGCGCGGTGGGATGTCCCGGCATCGTTGAATGTTTGATGCAATGTTACTGATAGCTCTCGTGACAGGTACGAAATGCCTGCCACATTTTCTAGCGTGGGAAAAGAAGCAAGTTCGTGAGCATTCATGACTGAATGAATAGGCGCAACTGCACTAAGAAGAAGAAAGAAAAAAAAA
Organism: Rhipicephalus sanguineus; assembly: GCF_013339695.2. Lineage (NCBI taxonomy): Eukaryota > Metazoa > Arthropoda > Arachnida > Ixodida > Ixodidae > Rhipicephalus > Rhipicephalus sanguineus. Next base: position 7,389,023 of record NC_051181.1, read on the forward strand.
AGCAGAACGCTTTGGAAATGCCTATTTTCTATCTTCGTCCTCGTGAAATCGCGCTGACTCATTCTTTCATGAGCAGCAATACGCTCGATAAAAATGATACTTGCAGGTAAAGAAAAAACCAATAATCAGTTAGAGGTCTTAGAAGTGAACAAAACCAAATCGAAGATAAGCCTCGAAATCTAACTTCAAAAGTTGTCGAATTAGCAGGTCATACGTCCGTTTTTTCCTGCGCGTGGCGAGATAGCAGGAGAGCATGTAGAAAATAGAAAATAGGAAACAACTAGCATTCAAGTGCAATCACAAACTAATCCATCAGAAAAACCTGAAAACTCTTTGACGTAGGAATAATTTCTCCTATTTATGTATAGAAGACGAGAACAAGAAAAAAAAAACGCCAGGCCTGCGCGGAAAGCGCAGCACAGTCACAGCGAAAGCTGGAAGAGCGGCATTTCTAGAGCCCGTTATAAACTCTCCTGTGGCTACTAATACAGGTACATTAGCAACGTACCCACTACGCCACAAAGCGTAATTTTCGGGAAGTTGGGAAGCACCCAGCACGACATTATTCGTTGTTCTGCGGAGAAGCGAGGTACCATATGTAAGCGATTATGTGCAGTTTGTTGATGCGGCGGTTGATGACGATGAATAATTATGGTTGCGCCCTTTGTAATGGGTTGGAAGCTTTAAACGACCCACTAGTTACGTAATGCATATTGTGTGACGCCCGGTCGTTATTTAACTGTCCCACCAGGCTTTATAACACACTTTAACCGGAGAAACGTAGAGCGAGAGAGAGAGAGAGAATTGACTTTATTGAGACCCTGAGGAAATGGATCATGGGAGCCTTATGGGCTTCCTTGGCAACCAACAGAAGTGCACTTGCGGGGAACCCACTACGCTATAAATCATTGTAATTTTTGAGAAGTAGGGCAGTAGGCACTGTGCCATTTTTCGTCATTCTACAGACAGCCGTGGTACCTGCTAAACGCATGTAAGGCATTATGCGCACTTTGTTGATGCTGTACGTGATGACGATGAAGAATTATGGCAGAGCTCTTTGTAATGGGTTGGAAGCATTCAACAACCTACTCGTTGCGCAATTCGCATTGTGTGACGCCTGGTTACAGAATTCGCGTTGTGCTACGCTTGGTGCTTATTCTACTCTTTTACCACGCTTTATTGCATATGCTAATGTGGTTCCTTCCCGACATGAAGCCTGTATAGGACCTTTTTGCAAAGCAGTCTCAAGCACCAGCATGGCTCAGAGGTTGTATACTGGGCTCCCACGCAGAGGGCCCAGGTTCGAACCTCGTTCCATCCTAGAATTTTTTTTCTTATTTAGTTTTTTTTCTTATTTCGAGCGATACTGGTTACGGACACCGGCGGCGGCGGCGGCGGCGGACAACTACGGCGCCAAAAACGGCCGGTGAAATGATCTCATAACAGCTTTCGCTGTAAAAGAAGGTATGACGAGTCACAATGCAAGGTTATATCTCCCTGCTTGGCCAACCTGGACGTTACTAGTGAAGCGTAAAGAAGTGTAAAATTTCAGAGGAATAATAAAATCATTGACAAACACATAATGGCGTAGTTTGCCACATTAATTGACAAACTCTTCTTTCTGCGTCTTCGAAACTAAAAGGCACCTCAGTGAGAACTATTGCCCTCTAGTTGGGCAGTATCAGAGCAAACTGATTTCTGAAGCGCGGAGAGAGGGCTCTGAAGTATATTCTGAAGTACGAGGTGACTTTATTGGCAAGATATGTTTTCATGGTACAACATATTGTGTACGAGAATACATTCAATGGCACGCAGCGCTTACGCTGCCGTGGTAGAAAACAGACTTGTCAGATCGTCTTTGTTTTCTGGTCATCAATTACAGGTGCCTGGAGAATAAAACTGATAGATTGTCTAGCCTACTGTGTACTTCACAGCTTTATATTGTCACCGGGACAAAATCTTGGCTCCTACACGGCATATCCGGCTGCAAGCTGTTTCCATCGGGCTACATATGTACTTACCGGAAAGATAGAATGTCCTACAATATTTACTACATGGAACTCTGGCACTGCGATTGTTCAGCCACCACAAAAATATTGGGTAGTACTTCAATTTGCCTAATCTTTGTGCTTGCAGCTTCGAACGCACTTGTGGCTTTGCTTACTGCTATGTTTTGGCTTTTGTTACCGATAGAAGCATGGATCGTTGTGAACTTCGTGAGCCTATTTGAATTGGTGGGTCCAAAAATGTTAAGGTGGTGAAGTGGGACTTCCGAACTTCAGTTGAACTTCGTATTCCGAAAAAGCGGCTGCAGGCCACACGGAGCCAAACGGAGCCGAACGAAAGCAGCTTAGAGAAATTCATGTACTACGCATCATTCTCATGCTGGCTGAAGCGTCACGCGTTGCAGCTCCCATAGACACCAGTGGCAGATTTTCCTGCAGTGTATTAAGAAACTGTATGACCGAAAAGGCCGCAATCACTACGGAGGAGGAGTGATCGTCCGTGTACATGACAGAATCAGACGTTTGTGTAGTTATACCGTGGTGGAGCTTCATTTGGTGTCGAATACTGGTCTCTCGCGCTCATAGCCTCGTGGTGAGACCAGAATAATTACGAGTCGTTCTTTTAAGAAAGAAAAATTGTAACACGAAGACACAAAGAAATCCATGCGGTTTTCTGGGAAAGAATGCTTCTTAGTTGCCTAAAAATTTGTTTTGGTTCGGGGATAAAACCCCGGACCAAAACAAATTTCCGGGGAGGTCGCTCTACCAACCAGGTAACTAAAAATTCGCAGCCCGAGGGCGAATTGATCGATAACTCGATTAACTAGCCAATTGCTGGCTTCCTGGTTAGCTCAATTAGTAGAGCGACAGCCCCAGAAAGACGATATTCCGGGGTTTCATCCCTGGGCCAGCACAATTTTTTCTGCCACTGAAAAGCTTTCTTTCAGTGAAACCCGTATGGATTGCCTTGTGGCTTCGTGCAATAAACGGTCGGTCGTCAATTTCTCTTTCTCAACTCTGCCGGCAGCTTGCGCGATTCCTTAGAAGTGATTTGCAAGTATTCATTTTAGTCGTAGTCAAGAGTTCGACGAAAGTTCGTCTGGTCAGACCAAAAACAATCACACGACCAACTCCATCGCTGAGCATGCGCATGCACATTGACTGGGATAACGCCGCCATTGTCGCCAAGGAAAAGAACGTGTCATCACGCCGGCTTCTGGAATCATTAATCATTCAGCCGACGCCAGCTACAATGAACAGGACTTAAGGAACTATGCCTGCCGTCTACGCATGCTCGTTTCGTTACGTTCTGCCTATATAATTGACAACGCCTTCGAGTACTGCTCAGTGAACAGGGAACCCGTATGCGGTTTCGAAACGTCACATCATCTCAACCGACTTGGTCAGTGACCGTGAATCATCTCAAGTATTCATTTCCAAGAAGCATAGAATCATTTTCTTGCCTCGCACAGTCGCTGTCGGTCTTTTCTTCAAAGACGAGCCTATTTGGTGGCGAATTAACGTGTGTGACGTTGCATGGTGTGACCGCTACCCTGCATTGGCGACGGGCTCAACTTTTCACTCGACCTTCATTGAACTATAGGACACGGAACAGCAAACTCGCTCAGACTGTCTACTACCCAACGCGTCACGGCTCAGTCCGGACAGTACATTACATTCGCTGTTTAGTAACATAGATGAAGTGGTTCAGACAGTGACGTAGCACCAGGCTAAGCGATCACGACGGCCGAAACGCAACAGCGGAACACAAGAATTTAAAGGTTAGCGAGAATTTCAAACAAATATTGTGCTCTATGAACAGAGGATTTAAAATTTGATGAATGAAGAGCGACGTCTATTCCTGCGATTATAAGCAACATTTATGCAATGAAGTAGGTGTCCAAAAGCGTAATTCGCCACATTTTGATACAATGCGACAACTCTGCACTTTACTGCGCCCATTCACCACACACATTCTGCGCCAAAATGGCTAGGTGGGCTAGTTGGTAACGCATGATTAAAAACTTTGAGCGCGCAAAAGGACGTAGGACCAGAAGAAACACACACCACAAGCGCTCACTCGCAACTGAATTTTATTAGACGGAAGAACGTACATTTATACATACATCGCATCGCGCATGTCACAAGGAGTTACAGGACTACAACCCAAGGAACGTGTTCAGTGTCTGTTAATGAAATTGAATTCTTTGTCATGTAAAGATAGGGAAGGTTGGCTAACACATATCGCCGCATTCTTTGTAATGTGATAGGCCTCCGAAATTTCACGCGTGGTCTGCTGAGGGTGACGAAACAAAATAATAGTGCTTTCGAACAATGGCTTGCATTTACATGTTTGACAGTGGGAGGCAAGATGAGATGTAGGCGTGCCATTCAATGAATTTTTGTGTTCTCGAAGTCGGGTGTTGATACATCGACCGGTCTGGCCGATGTACACGCAACCACATGAAAAAGGGATTTGGTATACCACACCTATACGGCATCTTACAAAGGCGTTTACGTGCTTTTGACTACATTTTCCACTCGTCACTAAAGTACCCTGCGCCTTTCTGTGCACGATGGGGCAGATGCGCCCAAGCTTCTGCGGTGCAGAAAAAATTACGTTCACGCCATACCTCTTCCCAACGTTTTTAAGTCCGTGCGATGTCTGGTGTATATACGGAATAACCGCCCTATTCCTGGTTTTTTCTTCTTTAGTTTTAGTAGTAGGGGGATCATGTCTCTGTTTAACTATGCGTATGAGCTTTTCGCACACCGAAGCGATGAGGTGTGTAGGATACCCTGCCGCTTTGAGGCGATCATATTGCACTCGAAAGGCGTCGTTAATCACATGCACGCAGCTTTTGTCAAGTGCCGCGCGTAAGCAGGATGATACAATTCCACGCTTCACAATCTTTGAATGCGCGGAAGCGAAATTCAAGATCGGTTTTGCGGACCTAGGGCAATACTGCCAACACACGTGCTCCGCCTTGAAACTTAACTTCACGTCTAGAAACTGCAAGCAGTCATCCCGTGGCATCTCACAAGTGAAATCGATTCCCATCCCCTCTTCTTTAAAAATATTCAAAATTTCCTCCCTGCTTTGTGCCTCTCGGGAATTGTCAATAAGAATCAGGTAATCATCTACATATCTGAATATCTTAATGCCTTTCTGCAATTTAGTGTCAACTGCCTTATCTACTTCACTAAGAAAAATGGAACTTAAAACAGGGGCCACGCAAGACCCGATGCACACACCCGTTTTTTGCATGTACAACTTCCCGAACCAATTCACAAAGGTGGATTTTAGGTAAAAAGACAACATTTCTAGAAAAGATTCTACTGGCACACCGCACTCGTTTCTAAAGAGCATCTCATCGTTGCACTCTACAATGCATTTTTCTACACTTCTTAACACTTTATCGTGCGGCAATGAATAATACAGGTCCACTACGTCTATACTGAAGCCTGAGACACCAGCGACATTGCTACTGTTCAGAACCTTAATAACATCTTCAGAATTACTTATGCCAAAAGGATCCATTACAGTCAACCCTGAAAGATGCCTTTGAAGGTATATTGATACAGCTTGCTGCCATGTGTTGCGCTCCGACACAATTGCTCTAAATGGCATTTCGGGTTTGTGGGTTTTAATTGTAAAAAAGACTTCTAACTCATCAGCCTTCGCTCTCTGAACGCTTGCCTCAAGCTTCTCTAAATTAAGTCTTTTTAACAGACTCTTTGCTCTGGCTTTAACTTCTTTGCTTTTTGCCGTCACTGGTTTGAAATTTTTTTCCAACACTTCTAGCGCTTTCTCTTTGAAAGTACCTTCACCAATGGTAACAAAAAAACCTTCTTTATCTGACGTAATAACTCTCAATTTCTTTTCGGAACAAAAATCAATCAGTGGTCCAACACACAACTTCGACTTATTGCACCGCTGTTCCCTCGAGACAACGTCTACGCATTCCGCGACACACCTAAACCGTTCTTCTTCTCTTGCTAATCGAGAAACATTCCGCGCAATCGCTAACCTTTCCTCCGGGCGGACGGACGGTTCCTCCGAGAATTTGGGTCCCCGTCGCAGAACCTTCTGGAATTTCTCAGGTATCGGGACGTCACTAAGGTTCAGAACACGTCCTTCGGGTGCACTCTGCCTCTCCTTCACTGGAAGTAGCCCCCGGATGTGGTTCCATAGGACTTCCGTCGCATGTTCGGTCACTTTGCTCCATTCACCGTAGGTCCCACTGTGGGTGCGTTGCCGAATGTTCGGATCACACAAGACCCGGAGCCAGTCCTTGTAAAACCGGACTTGCCTGTACCATTCGGAGCGAAGGATACGGCACATCCTCTTCGAATGACCGGGCGACGGGTTCATCCATCCGCACAATAACCGCACGTCTACTGGGCACAAGCCCTGCCGCAGATGCCACGATACTACTCGTGCCCTGCAGGTCGAAACGGCGATCCAAGAGGCCAAAATAGCCGGGTCTTGAAGAGAAGGATTGAAACATGGAAAAGAGCCCTGTGTAATAGAAATGCTTTGTAACAAAATGGCTAGGTGGGCTAGTTGGTAACGCATGATTAAAAACTTTGAGCGCGCAAAAGGACGTAGGACCAGAAGAAACACACACCACAAGCGCTCACTCGCAACTGAATTTTATTAGACGGAAGAACGTACATTTATACATACATCGCATCGCGCATGTCACAAGGAGTTACAGGACTACAACCCAAGGAACGTGTTCAGTGTCTGTTAATGAAATTGAATTCTTTGTCATGTAAAGATAGGGAAGGTTGGCTAACACATATCGCCGCATTCTTTGTAATGTGATAGGCCTCCGAAATTTCACGCGTGGTCTGCTGAGGGTGACGAAACAAAATAATAGTGCTTTCGAACAATGGCTTGCATTTACATGTTTGACAGTGGGAGGCAAGATGAGATGTAGGCGTGCCATTCAATGAATTTTTGTGTTCTCGAAGTCGGGTGTTGATACATCGACCGGTCTGGCCGATGTACACGCAACCACATGAAAAAGGGATTTGGTATACCACACCTATACGGCATCTTACAAAGGCGTTTACGTGCTTTTGACTACATTTTCCACTCGTCACTAAAGTACCCTGCGCCTTTCTGTGCACGATGGGGCAGATGCGCCCAAGCTTCTGCGGTGCAGAAAAAATTACGTTCACGCCATACCTCTTCCCAACGTTTTTTAGTCCGTGCGATGTCTGGTGTATATACGGAATAACCGCCCTATTCCTGGTTTTTTCTTCTTTAGTTTTAGTAGTAGGGGGATCATGTCTCTGTTTAACTATGCGTATGAGCTTTTCGCACACCGAAGCGATGAGGTGTGTTGGATACCCTGCCGCTTTGAGGCGATCATATTGCACTCGAAAGGCGTCGTTAATCACATGCACGCAGCTTTTGTCAAGTGCCGCGCGTAAGCAGGATGATACAATTCCACGCTTCACAATCTTTGAATGCGCGGAAGCGAAATTCAAGATCGGTTTTGCGGACCTAGGGCAATACTGCCAACACACGTGCTCCGCCTTGAAACTTAACTTCACGTCTAGAAACTGCAAGCAGTCATCCCGTGGCATCTCACAAGTGAAATCGATTCCCATCCCCTCTTCTTTAAAAATATTCAAAAAATATTCAAAATTTTGAATATTTTTAAAGAAGAGGGGATGGGAATCGATTTCACTTGTGAGATGCCACGGGATGACTGCTTGCAGTTTCTAGACGTGAAGTTAAGTTTCAAGGCGGAGCACGTGTGTTGGCAGTATTGCCCTAGGTCCGCAAAACCGATCTTGAATTTCGCTTCCGCGCATTCAAAGATTGTGAAGCGTGGAATTGTATCATCCTGCTTACGCGCGGCACTTGACAAAAGCTGCGTGCATGTGATTAACGACGCCTTTCGAGTGCAATATGATCGCCTCAAAGCGGCAGGGTATCCAACACACCTCATCGCTTCGGTGTGCGAAAAGCTCATACGCATAGTTAAACAGAGACATGATCCCCCTACTACTAAAACTAAAGAAGAAAAAACCAGGAATAGGGCGGTTATTCCGTATATACACCAGACATCGCACGGACTAAAAAAGTTGGGAAGAGGTATGGCGTGAACGTAATTTTTTCTGCACCGCAGAAGCTTGGGCGCATCTGCCCCATCGTGCACAGAAAGGCGCAGGGTACTTTAGTGACGAGTGGAAAATGTAGTCAAAAGCACGTAAACGCCTTTGTAAGATGCCGTATAGGTGTGGTATACCAAATCCCTTTTTCATGTGGTTGCGTGTACATCGGCCAGACCGGTCGATGTATCAACACCCGACTTCGAGAACACAAAAATTCATTGAATGGCACGCCTACATCTCATCTTGCCTCCCACTGTCAAACATGTAAATGCAAGCCATTGTTCGAAAGCACTATTATTTTGTTTCGTCACCCTCAGCAGACCACGCGTGAAATTTCGGAGGCCTATCACATTACAAAGAATGCGGCGATATGTGTTAGCCAACCTTCCCTATCTTTACATGACAAAGAATTCAATTTCATTAACAGACACTGAACACGTTCCTTGGGTTGTAGTCCTGTAACTCCTTGTGACATGCGCGATGCGATGTATGTATAAATGTACGTTCTTCCGTCTAATAAAATTCAGTTGCGAGTGAGCGCTTGTGGTGTGTGTTTCTTCTGGTCCTACGTCCTTTTGCGCGCTCAAAGTTTTTAATTCTGCGCCAAAGTGCATACCCTTATGAAAATGGTGATGTCCTGGAAGTGTACTGTATGGTTCCCCGAGGCAGCATGAGGACACAACCTGTATGTCTCCCAGATGTCGCGATTTGGCCGCTTACTTTCTGTGTCCTCCAAGTGTCCGTCCTGTATGTGTCCCATCTGTGACCGTCCTGGATGTATCCGATATGTAACCGTCCTTTATGTCTCCCAGATGTCGCGATTTGGCCGCTGACTTCCTGTCTCCTCAAAGTGTCCGTCCTGTATGTGTCCTATAAGTAGCCACCTTTTACGCAGACCAGAAATTAGGCCATTGATTTGCCTGTATGATGCAGCATATTACGGCTGCCATAATTTGGATGTACACGCATACAAAACTCTGCAATATTACTCATTTATTATCATTTACACTGTACAGTTTAGAGCACTTCATAGACAATTTTCAAACTGGCAACATACATATGTCGGCGGTTGAAGAAAAATAAGATTAACAGATCAGGCTTAACCCCATAATGCCTCAACACATCATTAACATTTTAAAAGGTTTAACTTGTTCTGCATCTTTTTTGGTAATGAAGAGTACATTCATTTCTGAAAAACGCAAAAACAAATGTTTTAAGAAACTCATCATGACAGCAATTTATGACCAAGAGGCACTTTCCAAGGCATTATAAACACTATGGGCTTCTTAGATAAGCTTTGCACACCTAAGTGTATCAGAGTGACTTGTTGGGCTTCATGGGTTAATTACAAATGTATGCAACCTTCTAGAGTGGAAGAAGTGGAACAATCATAACTTCACAACAAACTCAGAATAAATACACAAATAAAAAATACTGCAATAAATGAGGAATGTGACAAACGTCCGTGTGCTACCCAGAGCTGCTCACAATAAATGCATACTAAAATTAAATACTGCAATAAATTAGGAATGTGGCAAACACAACATCAGTGCACTACCAGAGATCTGTAGTTGGCACCAAAATGCCATACTTAGCATGCATAATTTAAAGCAAACTATAGCCCACACAAAAGTAGTACACTGTAAGTCACCCTTGACTGCTGAACCGAAGGTCACGCGAATAAATCCCGGCCGCGGTGGCCACATTTTCGATCGAGGAAGAATTGCTTGAGGCCCATCTACTTAGATTTAGGTGCACCTTATAGAACCCAGGAGGTCGAAATTTCAGGAGCTCTCCGCTACGACGTCCCTCATAATCATATTGTGGTTAAATCCAAACACTTATTATTACTATACTTCACACAACTAAAGCAAGCAGACAAAACAGTGTAGTTTAAAAAATGTCGCCACCATTCATCTCCCAATGCCGAGACTTACATTTCAATATTTCAGAATGCCTTCTGTAAGTTATCATTAACAGAGTTAAATATGATTAGGCATCATAGCAGGACATCACATGATTGCACTTAGGAAATGAATTTCCGGAAGACAATAGAATATGCATTATTAGAAAAGCATTTGTGCAGTCCCCCTGCAATAATGCCCTCGTGGCGCTGCAGGTACTTGTATAAATAAAATAAAAAATGACCCTGATGAAAAAAATATTACAAAATGTACGGTGAATATTAAGGTGAAAATAAAATAGTGAATTGATGCACTACTGCCTTATCACAAAATTGAAAGTTCACTTTTAAAAATGATAACTGCACATAAGATATGAATTAAAACATGACACACGAGTCGAGAGAGCCACTCACTCAATAGATTTTGAAAAGACAAAATACAAAGCTAAGGAAGCAACATTGACACATTCAGGATTGTGCTTTATGGTTGCATTAAAATTCAGCCCTGGGAAAAACATGAAAACCAACTTTGCAAGTAAGTTATGTGTCCATGGGGACACAAAGTAAGACATGACTGCTGTCAGCCGCCCAATTAACTAAGATTAAATAATGAAATTTTTAGTGACTACAGCAAGCGGGCATCTTTGTATTGAAAAGTTGGAGGCAGTCGTGTTTCTACACAGTTCCACTTGGAAGAATTCTTCTAGCATGTCTGTGCTGCGAGATATCCCGCTGCAAAGTTTAATTGTGGTTTGCATGATGCAAGGCGGTGAGGATCAGCAAAATATTACTCCCTGGTGTGACGAGCAGTCACTGCTTGCTATCACCAGCCCGCAGGAAAAGGGTAACCGTTATCATGTTTGCCTATGCCTTCGACCCGCTGTAACATTAAACCTGGCACATCAGGGAGGAGCTTTGTGCCAGTGCTCAAGGTCCTGCATGTGCAATGATGCAAGCCAGAATTAAACTTTGCAGCAGGATATCTGAGCTCAGACATGCTAGAAGAATTCTTTGAAGTGGAATCGAGTAGAAATGCAGCTGGCTCAAACTTCTTAATACATACATGCCCGCTTGCTGCAGTCACTAAAAAAGTTCATTATTAAATCTCAATTAATTGCACGGCTGACAGCGATAATTATTGTCCCACTTTGTGTCCCCCTGGATAATAACTTATCTGCAAAGGTGGCTTTGACGTGACTTACAGTGCGGACTTTTTTATAAGAAAAACAAACAGCTTAATTTTGAACACCCTCTACATGTGAGCTACTTGAATACAGCATACAGGTGGTTGAAGTGCCCACTCCGCTGTTCTCAGTGCAGTTCCCCTTGTACAGGAAACAGAAGCCATGCGCAGCTCCTGTACATGAGCAACGAACTTGTCCATGAGCCACCATTGATGACAGGCTTTTCCGGAATTCTTTCACACTCACTTTGCACAAGGAGCACGTATATGCTGCAATGGAAACAACAAAATAACAATTTAGTGCCACTAGTGTCTGTTAGCAAAGCTGAATTCCTCACACGTTCTTTTTTAACTGATCTGGAACATTATGTTTCAGATAAGTTTAAAACAAGCAGGACGTACAGAAACTAGAGAAGTTACAAGAAAAACTTGTTTGATGCATTCTTGGTGAACACAGTCGCAACCTTATGAAAGAATATGGAATTTCCTCATCGCAGATGTGTAAGAAATATGCTTGAATATTGCTCCTGCATAATGCAGGGTACGCTAGGGTGTGCTTTCTCTACAGTACATTCGTACCCTGAAGCCTAAAATACAGAAGGAGTAGTCACGAAATGTTTCACAAGAGCTTAACGTACAGTATGTTCCCATCATGCTGGAATTGTGTTCTTAGTTCTGTGTGGGTATAGATGCAGTGCACGGCCACCATATTCAGTGGCACCTGACTCCACTCAGGTGAGATATACATAAAGGGAATGCTCCGAAATAAATGCAATAAAATGCGTGTTGTGGAAGAACTTTTTATGCTTTTGATGTCGAGGATCTAACCTTACCATTTTAGCTTGCTCACGTACTAACGCAACGTTAAAGCTCTTAGGAAAATATGCCCCCTGTTTGCTGTATGTGTCAACCACGTGTAATTGAAAGTTCTGTGCGTGAGTAATATCATTGGCTGCTATCGGTAAATTCTGTTCTTGCAGCTAGCCAAACCTATGTGTGAGTATGCATTCACACAGGCACATTTGTATTCCTGTAGCTTTATTATGATACTTATACGCTGTGTTCCTTAAAGGGAATGCAATGCAATATGCACCATATGAATATTTTATTTATTGCACAAAAGCACAATAGCACTGCACATACATGACATTATGCACATTCATCATGTATCCATTGCACGTGACATGTAAAATTAAATTATGTCTGCTTGCAAACACAACTAACGTAGCTTTCTTCAGGCTGCTCACATTGGGATGATTATATAATGTCAGAAATTGGTTTCACTCTACTATTGTGTGCTGCTAAATTGCGGTCATTAGGTTCAATGATTCTGGTTGGCTAAAAAAGCAATACTCCTCACTAATGCATCACAGGCTGTCTAATGGCCATGTGGAGAAAAAGGTGGAAATGCTAAGACTTACAAGGCACCAATCTTGAACCACATGCCATCCCAATAAAGCATGCAGGCTTCTGCAACAATCTCTGGCAACCAGAATCCTGGAAGCTATTAACCACAATTTAGCAAATACACAATAAACATTCGATGAACCTTATTTCTGAAGTTGTATAATTGTTTCAATGCCAACAGCGTGAAAAAACACAGTCTAGATTTGTTGTGTTCTCAGATACAATACATTGTCTAATTTTACATTTGAACAGCAACACATGCATGGCTTATGCATGCATACCGTGAAGTATGTATAACATTATTGCAAGTTATGAGCAATAAATAAGATGTTCATATGTTGCACATACCACGGATCCTTTTTAACATCTGTAGCGCATGCCTAGTGAATTTACTTTATCCGATAGACCGTTAAGCTTTTCATCTACCAGAAAATGTCACTGGAGGTGGTGGTACAAGCTGTTTATAATGTTCGTACCCGTACAAGTAAGTGTTTAGCGAAGTTTTAACGCCAAGGTGGGGCGAGGTGTATACAATTCTTAATAACCAGAACAAAATAACAAAAGCCAAACACGACAGAAACAAACAGAATAAAAAAGTTGTGCTCGAACGCGTGGACTGATGCTCGAATTAGCGCTTGCACTGTTTAGGTGCGACAATTCTGCCCCAAATAGACATGAAGGATTCGCTGGAGTACAGGTCAAGCTTAACGTACGGCTTAACACGCACGGGTGCCGGCCGCATCAGGCAACCTATGTTGCGGGTGAAAACATCGGCCGAATTTGACGAAACAGGCTGTATGAACACCTAAGCGTAAGTTCAAGCTTCGCGAGCCGTACTTAAGACGAAGCAACATGCTATTTCAAGATCACGCACACGCATCAACCCGAGTATCAAGGCAGTTAAAGATACGTGCCAGCGCGGATGAATACACATGCACACGTTTGACCACCCGCACGGAGGAAAACACATCTCTCTGATAGTAGTCAAAACATTGCTATTATAACGATCCTGTAGCTATTGAAAAGAGTACGCGCAGCATATGGAACTGCCGTAGAAGAGTTCAGTGCGCTAAAAAAGTGAGCATGAATTACTAACAGGTCCAAGCATACGCGCCTTAGGCACGATCGACGCTTACAGCTAACAAACGCCGTCTTCGCCCATCTATTAAGCCAAAATAGTAGTTAACCGCGAGCGGGGCCACCCTCCAACACCACTGCCGACAGAGGAGGGCACCGCCACAACTCTGTTCAAATCCCCCGCCGAATCACAGCCGCGCATGCGCACTCTAGTTTACGCGTCAAACAAAAGAAAAAGCTCGCCCGCGCTTAAAATCACACAAACGTGCCTTGATCCTGGTGAAATGATAGACACAAACAAGCTCGCTACGTTAATAAAAGCTCATTTATCGTCTACTGGTTAAGAAAAACTTAGTTAACGGCGTTATTATCGCGCTCTCGGTGTTAACCAAGCGCTGACAGCAGCAACGTGGTACATACCTGGTGAGTGCTCCACGATATGAAGCAGCCGGTCTTCGCTTGAGTATAGCGCATCCTCGTAATAAGCAGCACCGGTAGAACACACAGGACGAGCACAAGGCGCAAGCACACTTCAAACAAGGGAAAAATTCACTCAAACTCGGCCTGCTCGGCCCTTCGCGACGCGGCGTGCGACGTGCAGCAACCGCAAAACAAGAAAAAGTGATATCACGTGGTATCAGCCCCGCAGACGTATACCGCATTTGCGCATCGCGCTTTCTATCTAAAAGCCTGAATTTACGCTTTCAAATATTTAAAAAAAATTAGGTAAATATAATGTACATAAATAGTTGAGGCGTACAATGTCTTGACCTCGGAAAAAAAAATCGAAATCTAAGCGCGCGAAATTTGAAAAAATTTTGAACACATGAACAACGATGCTATTAATCGCCACAAAACGTTCGTGTGTCGTGAATTAATGTTATACAATTAGTGCAGATGTCTACACGCGAGATTGTTATGCAATGATTGCGCTTATGTCAAACTAAAAAAGTATCAAATACAACTTTTATCCAGTGCGACGACAATATATATATATATATATATATATATATAATCAGGTCCATAGCCAGGGGGGTGGGGCACGTGGGGCCCAGGCCCCCGCCCCTCCCCGAAATTTTGGTGAAGTAGGTGTCTTTCTGAAAACGTCAAGGTTTTCATCAAGTGGGCCCCCCCCCCCCCGCGAAAAAAATTCCTGGCTATGGGCCTGACATATATATATATATATATATATATATATATATATATATATATTAGTTTTTTCCACAGCCAGGACTTTTTTCGGGGGGGGCCTAGGCCGCCCCCCCCCGACATTTTGATGGAGGGGGTGTTTATTATATATACCCCCGAAATCATCAAAACCATCAAAATTTCGGGGGGGGGGGCTAGCGCCCCCCAAAATATATATATATATATATATTTATGTGTGTGTGTGTTATAATGCAAAAATTTTGGGGGTGGGCTTCGGCACTCCCAAACCCCCCTCTGGCTACGGCACTGACAAAAAATGTGTTTGTACTACCACATGTTACCCACTCATGAGCTCGGGTGCTCCTGCCGGTAACATATAGTTCGCTGCCAGGTAACATCCTGCCGTAAACATAAAGGACACATCCTACAGGAGACAAGAAGGAATCCTTCGATAGGCCGAGGAAGGGTTTCGTAAACATAAAGTAGCGTCCTGCAGGTCACAAAAAGGAAGAGGAACCATAAAGGTCATGTAGGACGTCAATGGGAAACAGAAAGGACATTTCCCGGACATCACCATTTTCATACGGGTATGTCCCTTCTTTACACGGCAATTTCCTGGCCGAAAGTATTGTTTGCTTGAACCCCAAAAATAAGATACTTTGCCATAATGCCGCTGAAAGCCCTGGCCTTGGTTCCACCGATGCGTCTTTTATGCATGCAATTGGCGTAACCGAAATACATCGGTCTGATCTCCACCGCTGACAGTTCGGCAGTTGGTAGTCCCACTCGTATTAAGGAACTGTCGATAGTACGTAAACAAGTGGTTCTTTTTTTGCAATGTAGTGCACGGGAGCCATATGGCTATACCGTTACAGCCACGTCGTGCCTTCACACATAATAATAATTTCTGGGGTTTTACTCACCAAAATCATAAGGACGCCGTCATGCAAATTGTGATTTGGACAAGCAATAGTTCTATATTTCGCAATGTATTGTGTTCCATGTCAATCGCCCAGCGCGACGTTCTTCGCCATACCGATCATAACGCACAGCCTAAGGCCCGAGCACGCGTCGGGCAAGAAGTGGTGACACTCGCTTGCCCGTCTCCGGCTCCTCGCTCGCATTGAGTGCGACGTAATTCGATGGCAAACGAGTGCACGTAGAATTGATCCATGCGGCCAGAGACGTGCTGCAGGGAAGAGCTTGATTGCTTGGCTTAGACGACGCGTGTTCATTGACGTTCTCTCTTGCAGTCAGTAGTTTCTTCCAGCAGCTTCATGTTTATACAAGGTGTCCCAAAGATCACGCAGCACGACTTTAAAAAAGACAAACGTCGTAACGCGAAGCACACCTAGTGCATATTGTTCCCAGTATACTGTATTAGCCGCTACTAATTTTTTCGTTAATGAGGCTTATGTAATTCGTCCTAATTATGTTTATGACTTGGCAAATACTCACCTAATCATTAAAATATCAATGAGGCATATGTAGGCACGTTCAAATGACACCTAACTACGCTGTTTTGAACAACGAACTAATTGCATGCTCGCTTTTTTTTGGCTAATGAAGGAAGACCACGAAACCTGAAAAATGACACGTGACTAGGCTGCAGCGCGCCTCAGGAAGCAGCGCCCTGAAACAGGATCACAGTGATGCCGCAAGTCTAGACTACGTTCCCCCCTTTTGCAGGTTGCAGGTTCGGTCCCTGCGGCCGCAAGTTGTCTTTGCGTACAGTTTAACTTCTTCACACTGATATCATAATTCATATAAGCACAGTTCCCTATACTTTCCTAGCGTTGACTGTCTTTTAGTTCTGATTCATTTTTTTTTTAAATTTTAACTGCCGGGACCTGTGTTATAACGCTCCACGGATGCATTAACTACAGGCCGTGGTAAGCTAACGACGCAAAACATTAGCTGCAGGCACCCATCGATTCCAGTTTTCGCTTCTGTGTTGGATGACTCCGAAATCAAGTACGTTTTCCATTATTTCGACCCTAACCACACTTGTATTCCAGCTTCTATGTGGTACTCTGGAGCCCACATCATGAACGCGCCCTCAGGCTTTGTGTCATTGTCTACAACAGTCCTGATTTTTAAAGTTGGTGCAAGTTACCTGACCTTTCCACTGGATGTGCATTCGGCGAAAACTATCCTGCCCCGCTGTGCTTCACAACCAAGAGATGAACATGCATGAGCCGTGCGTACGCCACTGATCCTGTCGATAACTAGGAATCGTCATTACGGGAACCAAAAGGATAGCCTCGTTCGTCACTGCAATGGTGAAGCCTGTTATTTTAGCAGCTTGCAGCAGAATTTCATGGACATATTCAAACAAAGCGCAAACACGACGCGGACCAAGCGAAAAAAAGGGACAAACGCTCTTACAAATGTCCCAGAACTGTCACCAAATGGCCCAGCTTTCTATTCTTCCGCAGAATTTCAGTCGACATTTTAGTTTTGCATACTTCATCGACCACCGGTTGCATGGTTGCCTTTCTCCCGTGTTCTCGCCGCTGATGGTACGGATCATGGTTATAAGGCCCTTGAGTTATGGCTACGCATATCCCAAGACTGTGTTTTAGAAGAAGCGACGTCATTTCTTCTTTTTGGAAAGACACTGCTCCTTGACTGCCGATCGAGTGAACGATCCCTCAGCTGTCAGCGAGCCAGCCACTCAGTGTCTCAAGCTTTGTTTTACAGCGAAAGCTGTCAGGAGATCATTTCACCGGCCGTTTTTGGCGCCGTAGTTGTCCGCCGCCGCCGCCACCGCCGCCGCCGCCGGTGTCCGTAACCAGTATCGCTCGAAATAAGAAAAAAAAACTAAGTAAGAAAAAAATTCCAGGATGGAACGAGGTTCGAACCTGGGCCCTCTGCGTGGGAGCCCAGTATTCAACCTCTGAGCCATGCCGGTGCTTGGAACTGCTTTGCAAAAAGGTCCTATACAGGCTTCATGTCGGGAAGGAACCACATTAGCATATGCAATAAAGCGTGGTAAAAGAGTAGAATAAGCACCAAGCGTAGCACAACGCGAATTCTGTAACCAGGCGTCACACAATGCGAATTGCGCAACGAGTAGGTTGTTGAATGCTTCCAACCCATTACAAAGAGCTCTGCCATAATTCTTCATCGTCATCACGTACAGCATCAACAAAGTGCGCATAATGCCTTACATGCGCTTAGCAGGTACCACGGCTGTCTGTAGAATGACGAAAAATGGCACAGTGCCTACTGCCCTACTTCTCAAAAATTACAATGATTTATAGCGTAGTGGGTTCCCCGCAAGTGCACTTCTGTTGGTTGCCAAGGAAGCCCATAAGGCTCCCATGATCCATTTCCTCAGGGTCTCAATAAAGTCAATTCTCTCTCTCTCTCTCGCTCTACGTTTCTCCGGTTAAAGTGTGTTATAAAGCCTGGTGGGACAGTTAAATAACGACCGGGCGTCACACAATATGCATTACGTAACTAGTGGGTCGTTTAAAGCTTCCAACCCATTACAAAGGGCGCAACCATAATTATTCATCGTCATCAACCGCCGCATCAACAAACTGCACATAATCGCTTACATATGGTACCTCGCTTCTCCGCAGAACAACGAATAATGTCGTGCTGGGTGCTTCCCAACTTCCCAAAAATTACGCTTTGTGGCGTAGTGGGTACGTTGCTAATGTACCTGTATTAGTAGCCACAGGAGAGTTTATAACGGGCTCTAGAAATGCCGCTCTTCCAGCTTTCGCTGTGACTGTGCTGCGCTTTCCGCGCAGGCCTGGCGTTTTTTGCCAGTGCATTCTCCGCAGTGAATGAGATGATATCACATTTACGACTACAAGTGTCGTTCCTGTCTGGAAATCTGATTTAAACGAGCCAACCTACCCAAGCCTTTCAACCATCCAACAACAGACTTGACCCCGCACACGTAGGCACTGCCTTTTGTTAGTGTTGTAGTGAACCAGTGACGACGAACTGATTTTACTGGAAACAAGGGACAGACGAAGAAGAAAAATCCTTTTTTACAACCGCACCACAGTTCTTTATCTCATATTCCCGAACGTCACTCGGCGTTTTTTGTGTTAACGAAGAAATTCGAAGTAGTTTACCTACAGCCGCTTGCGGAATGAGAGTGAATTAGCGATTGAAGAAAAATCACAGCATATCCACGGAGTGAATGATGATGAGTGGGCGAAGCTGCGGAGGTTCATCGGTAAACTGTGAATCTTCCGTGAATTCTGCCCAGTACATCATCACCGACGTGAGATCGGGCGCGTTTATACTAAAGGTTCGATGAGTTATGACGACTTGCAGCTCACTTTAATTTTACATGTACGCTGTGAATTTTCATTGTTTAGAAAACCATTGCTTTAGAAAACATCTGGCGTCTTTCGTTAAGCAGCTGGCGTCTTTTCGTTTTCCTTTAGAAACATCTGGCGTTCTTTCGTTTTGCTTTTACAAAACATCTGGCGTCTTTCGTTGGTTTATTTCATCAATCAACGGCGTTTTGAACAAAATTTTTATTGTTTAATCGCGCACAGGAGAAATCTCACCAGGCACTACCTTGGAGGTAAACAATGGCTGCTAATGGGAATGAGAGACAGAAGAAGTCGGCTTTTAGCTAACACTTACACTTCTACTTCTACTAACGTTTCCTACTGGAACATGCCAATGGCTGCTAATGGGGAATGAGAGACAGAAGAATTCGGCTTTAGTTAACGCGCACGCTGCGAATTTTTTATTGTTCAACAACGCACAGGAAAAATCTCCCACCGGCACCACCTTAGAGGTCAAACCGTAAGACTGGTTACGCACTACGACTACTACGACGACTACGAGGGACGAACGGGTGCCGCCTTAAGGAGCTTCGCCCCTAAAAATCTTCGTTTGCTGTAGGTATTTGCATGTTACATTGGCGCAGTCTATGACAGCGTTGAGACCACAACTATTTGGATAATTCTGACGACATCCGGATGCTCAACTGACAAGCCGTAATTTTCAACGAGTGAAGTGGTTGAAGGCACCAAGTATGGGTTGCCTGAGACTGTCATGACTAGAGACCAGATTTTAGGCAAATGCCTATTCTGCTCCTTGCACTCCTATCGCGCCATTTGGTATATGAGCAGGAATTCAAGGTTTAAAAGAGCTTTTATAGTGTTTTATAGTGCCTATAAATGCCTGTTTCTGGCGTTTGTGCTTAAATGTTTACAAATGCCTATTTTCAAAATTGCCACTTAAATGAACACAATTTCGTCTTAAGTTTCGCTGCCTGGTGCAGTTTGAGACCATTATTCATGATACCGCGCTAGATGGACTGTTCGGAACTACGGGCTTCAACCTAGTGCTCTAGGTCAACAAACTGCCGGAAAAAACTGCTAGCAGCAGTGGAGTGGGACACGCCGGCGAGTATACGCCTTGTGCACCGCCTATAGAGGCGCCACTGATAGCCACCTAGCGGGCGCTGCCGACAGTACGTGCGGGAAGCCGAGCACACGACAGCGCTTTGCACAGCTTTGCTGTGAGGAGATGAATGAAGTTCGCGGCTGCTATTTCCCCTTCGTGCGGGTGCCAGACAACTAATTCTGCACTGGCAGCTGCAGGAAAGGCGCGGGCCTCTACGAAAGTGGACTTGTGCACGATGTTTGTCACGAACGAGCGCTTAACTAAGCGCACGTCGCCAATTTCGAACGACGGCATGAAAGCCTGGCGCCGACGGTTCGTGCGCGACAGAGCGCGCGCATCGAAAAAACAAGTATAAAAAGGCGCCGGGAGCGCGCCCGCGCGCCTCCACCGACACAGCCAACTAACGCGAAAGATCGGGATATTCGAGAAAGCAAAGCCGAGCCAGCGGCGCCGTCTGATTGCGCAGACGAATCGGTGAGAGGATCTCGCCCTTTCCTTAGCTTTCGCTGTGCTACGCACAGACGAATCATACGCACCTTCCCGAACCCAGGCGCGAGCCGATACAGGCAATGCAAGCGCAGCAAGCGCGCGGGGCGCGGGGTCAGAGTCAGTCAGTGAGGAGTTAGTCCGACGGAGAAGTTATGTCGTTCTAGTGATAGCATCGTTCGCTCGACCGCAGAAGACGTGTTGTTTGATGATCTAGTGCTGTGAGTTAAGTATCAAGAGATGACAGTGACAAGTTTTGAAGAGGGTCGCCGAGAAGACATGTGATGACCGACTGCGGAGGAGAACGAACGTCCGCGTGAAGTGAATCGACATGCCGGTGAATATCAAAGCTGCGTCGCGCAGACCAGCGTAACAAGATCCAGCTATGAGGTGCAGCTCGTGGTGAACATCCGCTTTGTTTTGTTTACAAAGGTGACGTCTCAATCACTTCTTGTTCTTTATGAAGTCAACCATTGCTGCATTTCTGTTTCTGTAAATAATAAATATAGAACTTAGCTTGCAATAGCGCGGTACATGTACCGCGCTAGTACAAGCCAAGTTCATGGATGACCAACTCGCCCGAACTACAACACTTCTGAAATATAGAACGTTTGGGTGAAGTGCCCTGCACGGCGGTCGAACCGAACCAACGCATGCTCAGGCTGATAACTTTGGTCGTCTACCAGTGTCAACATGATCGAGTGCATCCAGCGAGCACCGATGTGGCAGAACGAAAGAATTCGAACAAGAAGCGGCGTGTTAACCCGCACAATGACGAAGCGGCTCGTGTTTGTCAACGAACAGCGGCGATCCATTGCTTCCGTCGCTCTTGCTCAGGAGGCCTTGCGGTAAGTGAGTAAAACCGTGTTCCGGGCGCGTTTTTGTAGGTGTTTGAGCACTCCACTCCACAGCAATTGTTATTCGACATCCCTTGAAGTTTCGGCCACCACACATACGACGAACGTTGCTTATTTCACTACGGAAACGTGAACAACGCGGAAACACGCGTACAACGACGTAGGATACCACGGCGGCCGTCTGCTTGCTTTCCCGAGAGCAATGATTGAGTTCGCCGCCTATGGCGCTTCCGTCGGCGCGCACTAGGCGTATACGCCGCCGCGCTGACATGGCGCGAGGTTGGCGTATGCGGAACCGTCGAGAGCCGTCAGCGTAAAGGAGAGTGAAGAGAAAAAAAAAGAAAGAAAAATGTGATGGGCAGGCGGCTTTTGCTTTGTTTCTGGTTTACTTTTAAAGGTGTTCACTGCACTAGCTTTGCCAGAACATTTTTCGGAGGGTGTTCAACCATATTTTATGTATGTTCGTACGTGCGTTTGTATGTGTGCATGTATATATACACACGCAAAACAGAAATGTTTCGGGATGGGGGGGACAGGGGGGGGGGGGCGATTGAAGTTTCCCCATCCCTCTCTTGCCTGGCTACGCCCGTGGTTCACTGCCAGGGGAGAAATTGGTTCTACGCGATTCGACCCGGCCTATAGGAGAAATCCCTCCCTTCTTGTCTTTTAGCGATCTGGCTATCTGCACCTGCTCTGCCCTTCTCAATCATGCCGAAAAGACACCCAGGAGTGCGTTGTTTCGACAGTGGACACTTGAATCGCCGCGTAGAACACGGGAGAGACCATGTTCTGCTAACCGTGCGGGACAAAGCACAATTGCACGGCTATGCTGCTACTGTTGGCGCCTTTGAGCCATCCTAATAACATTTCTGTTTTCCTGTCACAGATAGAGGTCGCGCACGTGTTTGTTTGGAATTATTTGCATTTATGTAGAAATTTATTGTGCCTGTATTTACGATATTAGAGGCTTGAACGTTGTTTTGCCTGCCTATCTTTGGCGCCTAAAAGGAGCTTTTTTATTGCCTAAAAATCCGGCCTCTAGTCATGACTTCCGAGCTGCACGAATCCATCACTCGAAAAGGCGGGAAGACGCTGGAGGCGCTCGACCTCCAAGAATCAGTGAAGCTGAGACTGAAGTACTCAGAGTTTCAAGAATATCTCACGCGGCTGTTTCTGAAAACCTCATCAAGGGTTTTTGTCACGCATAGAACACTCTTCTGTTGCTTCATGCCTCCTATAATAGCTACGCCGTAGAGCAGTACGCAGTGCGACAGCATCAATTCATAGAAAATCTTCTTGCCGTCATCGATGCACAGCAAAGACCCACGAAAGAGATAGTAAAGTCTGATCCATTCGATGGTGAAAGCTCAATCCCGGAGACTTGGATCAAGTTCTACGAGCAAGCATGTGAGGACAACTCATGGCAAGAGCCCAGTGAGCTCATCAGCCACATGCGTCTGTTTCTCACGGGACTGACTGGACTGAAGTACGAGCACCAATTCGCTGGACACCAGACCGGCACATAGGAAGAGTGGAAAACGAGCTTCTTGGCAGGTTTTGGCGAAAACCCTGTTGAAAGGTGAGACCGCGCGATTTTTTACAAATATCAACTAAAGAACTCTAAGAGTATTTTATGAGAAGGGTTGGCATGTTCAGATAGCAAGCCCGGAACTACCGAAGTCTGCGGTCGTTCCGCTCGTCATTCACTGCCTTCCTAGCACTTCAGAGACCGGCGGAAATCAAATCGTCCAAAACTGTCACGGACCTTATGGTTTCTTTCAGAGAAATCTCAATTGATTTGAATACACATAACCTGCGTCGGCCAGATTATCATCCCGAAAATGTGCCATCGATATCACGCGACCTCCAGAACTTGCATGATCAAAACCGAGCGGTCAGTGCAATCTCCGATGCGAGTAATTACCCAGAGCACATCGCTTCTTCACATGTAGGAACAGCTGAAAAAAAAACGAATAAAAGAGGGTGCACAGTCCCACCTAACGACAAAATTTGACACTGTTTTTCTAAAGGCTCTTAACCTTCTTTATATGAAACAGATGGTCAAGAGTTTGATACATTGGTGTATAGTGGTGCGTCTGAGCTTGTCATAATTGAGGCACTTGTAAAAATTCTTGGAAAAGAAATTACTCGAGGGTGCCGGTAAAAGTTCAACGTTTTGGTGGGACGAGACAAACGTATGACGAAGAGTGAGAACAAGCGTCTCTTATCATGGACACAATGCTGACATCAACGCCCTCGTAGCCGAAACGTCTTTTCCGCATTTTATTTCATGGTCGGTGTCCTGCTTTTATTCTGTCATGTTACTTCCCGACCAGACGGGTTTCCGTCAAAGCCTCGACTTCACGCCCTCGTAGTTAAAGGGTGCGGCTAAAATTTTTACTTTAGAGTCCTGTTATGAAGACCACAAATTGAAACCTCTATGGGAATGATGACGTGACTGTGCCTAAAGAGACGTGCGCTTCCTTGAGTATCGCGGGTCGCTTTGTTACATGTGAAGGCGATGTCCGCCGCTAAATGCCCCGAACTTGTCTGCTTAAGTAATTATCGACTGGCAGCATGGAAATTTTTGGTTCTTTTCAAGCTGAAACTTGTTACGCCGCCAACAAAAAAGCCTTATATTTTTCAAAGAAGCTTTGGTTTGAAAGCGAGATCCAAAATATGTTATATGCTGGCATAATATGGTGGCATATATGCTGGCATAATTTTATTTTTACTGATGAATATGAAAAGGCATACAGCGACTAAGTATCAGCATCATCATCAGAGCAAGTCGTAACGCAGCTGGGTTTCACTCTTCTCATTGAACTCATGAGAGATGCTTTCAATTTCGGCGCAGGTGCTCTTCTTTATCAGCAAAAACGCGCAAGTAGCAGCTAAAAAGGAGCCCAAGTTATTCACTACTTTTCATATACATTTACGAAGGCAGAAGAGAGCTACTGTACAGCAGGGATGAATTCACTGACTGTTGTGCTAGTATTGAGGTATGTTGGTCTTGCATCGAAGGTAAAAGATTCAAGCTATTCACTGATCCTGAGGCGCTTAACCATATGCTGAACATTTCTCAATCAAAAGGGAGGGTTTCTCACTTAAATTCAGCGACATTCAGAAGCGGACGAGAATTACCAGATGCGCATTCCGGCTTCCAGACATCAGCGGCTGTAGAAACAACAAAAGTATGAGCTCGCTCAAAATCAATACAGAGAAATTGACGCCCCTAAGAGCAAGGTTTCGTATTCCAGTTACATAGATACTAATGGTTCTTGAGCTGTACCTCGAAGGCCCAGATTCAGGAGGACACGACGGGTTTTCGCTAACCTACTACAATCTGAGATGAACATTTACGTTGCCAGAAATGAAGAAGCATGTTCGCAATTACATGAGCTCCTGCCGTGAGTGCCAACTAAGAAGGCCAAATCCAAGCAGAAAACGGGCACTATGATATTTCCAATTCATGCAAGTGTACCATTTGAGGCAGTCCATGTCGACCTCCCCGAGATAAATAAAAACAAATGACGAGGACATTTCAGTCCTTTTTTAGGAGCGAAGTCCCTTAGGCCCGCACTCCTTCCGCAACAGGCGAACCTATCAATCCGGCACGCGCGGCGGTCTACGTGGAAGATAAATGTCAAAGCATTTCATTTCATCTTTATGCAAGTCAAACGACGGTTGGCTCACGCATGCGCTACCACTATTCTCGATATGTCATGCTTCAATCATCAGGCGCGTTTCTTTATTTCTATGCCGGTACAACACTGCGCATTCATCGAATTTTGACGTGCACTTACAATCTCGACAATGCAAAGGTAGATTAGAAGGTGAGGCTCCTCTTATCGATCTGTTATGTTCCAAGAATCTCTGGTTAATGCATTGGCCCGTCTGTCCTACGTAGGAGCGGCCGCAGCTGAAAGGGCCCTTATACACCACACTTGTACGGCAATCAGTGACTTTGTTGGTGTGTTTTACGAAACAAATATCGGTCCGCTTCTAGTCTTTTACGCGCTCATCCTTCCTCTGCACAGCGACACAAATTTTACCTAGCTTATTGGCAGCCGTGAAAGCAAGATTAACACCTTATCTACTTCCTACTTTCTCTGGCCTATGAGATACGCAATGAATGTATGGTATACCTACGACACGTTTCTTCCTATTGCTTTCTGCAACCATGCTCGGACTTAACATAATGGACTTCTTTAAACATTCACCGACAGTGGCCACTGCATCACGAAGATACTCTACATCTAAAAGACCCGTAACCTGCGCGTTAAAGCTATTACTCATTTTGTGCTGACACGACTTGGTGAGGGATGATTTAAGGCAAGACATGGTGATACCGTTTTTCACAACCTTCGAGCGTTTCCACGAAGAAATTATCAGCGGTTTCGAAGATCTACAAGAATAGTGCCAGCACACGTGGTTATTCCGAAACGTTAAGGAAATGTCTAGAAATTGTATTCCATTATTCTGAGGCACCTCTTTAGTAAAGCTCAGCCCTCCTCTATTTAATTCAAATGTTCCGCTCACTGAGGTTACCACCGTTTCAAGAGTCCTCACCACAACAAAAAATCAAGTAATCGTCCACATAACGAAAGAACCTTAATAACCGAATTACCTAAGGCGCCTTCCAAAAGTTTGTCAATCTTGCTAAGGTATAAATCACTAAGAACCGGAGCAACCTTAGAACCAATACATACCCCTGATTTCGGCACATAAACGCCTTCCTTCCAACCTATCAATGTCGACTTTAGGTACATGGAACGAATTTCTAGAAAGGCCCCGGTAGAAACACCACATTTAGCGGTGAAAACCGTCTCGTGCACTTGTTCGTTAATACATTCATTACCACATTTTAACAAGTCATCATACGCCAAAGAGTAATTAAGGTCTTCAATATGCATACTAAAAGCTCTACAACAGCCGGGGTACTCCTCTGAAAGGAACTGAACAACGGTACGGTACGAAGATTTAAAAATCCGGAGAAGTGCCACCCCTTAGGGTGATACCACGGGCCGCTCCCACGTGGGGACAGTTAGACCTAGCCTAACCCGCCGCAATGCAGGCTCTCTCGACAGCCCAAAGTTGATGCTGATATTCCGACCTCTTGAGGGCCGAGCTCCAGTTCTGCTCTGAGGTCCTTATCCAGGATAAGGGGGAACGTGCGATTTAGAGCACATGCTCTGGAGGAACTGAACTAGCCCCTTAGAATTATGAATACTGCGCGCCCACTCCTTGTATTCTGGTTTGACCAGCAAGGACGGTTATCAACGCTCGACGCTGTCCACGACACAGTGTTCGAGAAGCTTCGCGATTGTAGTAGATCGTTTTGTTAAGATTGCCCGCAAGACGCGAACACTCGAGCTTATTCTAGAACATGTGCGACAACCAGCGATAACGCTGGAATATTCTCCGGCACATGTATAAATGACGACGCGCTTCACCGCTTGTCAGTTGAGCGACGGTCGACGCTCTGTTCGCCGCCATCAGTGTATCGCTGTAGTTTGCCTTTCAGTTTCCCGGCTACGAGTTCGGCCAAATAAACAGTTTCATCTCGGACGTGCTGAGTGCTGCCTTCGTCGACGTCACGACCACGTGACATCTGATGGAGGTGCTGCTCGTTCATGTTCCGGACGCTCCCGACAAGCCGTGAGCCCAGCCCACGTCGCGAAGAAGACCCCGACACCATCAGCGACAGTCGAGCCAGCCGCAGACTGAAAGGACTACCCCCCCCCCCCCCCCCCCCCAATACGAACCCCTACAGGACAAGACCAGGATAACAACGAAGAAGACAACGGCCACAATGACAGCCGCTGTGGCGCCTACAACGGTCGTCATGCACCAACCGAGGGAGCCGCCGACATTCTGCGGATCACCATGCAAGGATCCAGGACGCTGGCTGGAGGCATACGACCGTGTCTGCACGTTCAACAACTGGGACTGCGACGAGAAGCTACGCGATGTCTACTTCGCCCTTGAAGATGGCGCAAGGACCTGGTTCGAGAATCGAGAGGCCACGCTAAGATCATGGGACCTCTTTCGCACCGGATTTCTCAACACCTTCACGAGCGTCATCCGGAAAGAAAGGGCTGAAAGCCTTGTCGAGACGCGTGTAAGAACATCGGACTGTACACCGAAGAAATAACTCGCCTATTTCGCCATGCCGACCCCGCCATGTCCGAAGAAAAGAAAGTTCGCTTGATGATGCGGGGAGTGAAGGAAGAACTGTTCGCCGGACTTGTGCGCAACCCACCGAACACGGTCTCGGAATTCGTTTCGGAGGCCACCACCATCGAAAAGGCCCTAGAAATCCGCACTAGGCAGTATAACCTCCGCATGCCGACGACGAACCACGGGGAACCACATGCGATGGGCTCCGACGAACTACGTGAGACGATCAGGGCGGTCGTGCGCGAAGAGCTGCGATGGATGTTTCCTGCATCGCAACCCCGGGTCCATTCCATAGCCGACGTCGTCCGCGAGGAACTTCAGCATTCGCTAGGAGTTGCTGCACCGTCGACACCTGAGCCGGAAGCGACGAGCTATGCTCCCGCTGCACGACATGCTGTCGCCAATCCGCACAATCACCAACGCCCCGTGCTGCCGCAGTTCCGTCGCCAGACACCGCCGCCACTTCCGACGCCATCCCGCCCACCTGCAGGCCAACGTTACAACCCACGAAAGACCGGCGTTTGGCGTGCCCCTGACAACCGCCCGCCCTGCTACCACTGCGGGGAGGACGGCCATACGTACCGCCGCTTCCAGTACCGACAGATGGGGCTACGAGGATTCGCCGTCAACGCGCCGCGCCCGCAGCAAGGCGAACGGCCTCGCGACATCGACGACTACCTCACCGGAACGCAGTGGCAAGAACGACGACCTTCCCGCTCGCTGTCGCCTTGCCGCTACATGTCACCGCACTGCCGGCAGTACACTGGCCCAAACCGGGGCCGGGCGCCTAGCCCGTATCCGGAAAACTAAGGGCAGCAACCGATGGAGGTGCGGTTGCTGCACGACGAAATGCTGTAGACCCTCCGCCGTCGACGACGACGACAACGCTACGAGACCTGCCGAACACGACGCGAAGCAGACGAAGCCCTGACAACGAAACCTCGGTCCCTGAAGAAGACCTGTCGACGCGACGTAGAAGCAGCGGGACAAGCCTACCTAGCCGTGACCCAACGCCACGACCCAACCGCAACGCAACACGACGAACTAGCGACCTCGACGTTCTCATCGATGGCCACAACGGCACCGCTCTCGTCGATACTGGAGCCGACTACTGCGTCATCAGTGGGCCCTTCGCCACGAAGTTGAAGAAAGTTAAGATGCTTGGGAAGGCCCCGAAATTCGTACTGCTGGAGGCCATCTAATAACGCCGTCTGGAGTCTGCAGAGCAAGAGTCACAATCAATAATCGCGCGTATCCTGCGAGTTTCGTAATCTTGCAACACTGCTCCAGGGACGGTATACTTGGCATGGACTTCCTAAACCATCACGGTGCCGTCATCGACTTACGAACCAAGTCGATAACCCTATCATCGGACAAAACGGCACCGCCGGATACGAAACATCCCCTGAACGTGCTCGAGGATCAAGTTACCATTCAGCCTCGCTCCAGCGTCATAATTCCCGTCAGCACCGAAAAAGCTGAAGACATCGAAGGTGTCATCGAGAGCGATCAGCGTTTCCTGCTGGACAGTGACATTTGCGTCTCAAGGGGCATTGCTCGGTTGCATGAAGGAAAAGGAAGCGTGATGCTAACAAACTTCAGCCAAGAATACAGACACCCCAGCAAGGGCACGACGATTGCATACATCGAAGAAATCTTGGCCGCCAGCGATGCATTTGCCTTTTCAGATTCTGACGAAGCTACGACGACGACCCCAATACCTGAGCCACCCTTCGACGTAAACCCAAGTCTTCCCGCTCGCCAACAGCAACAGCTTCGATGCCTTCTGCAGGAATACAAGGACTGTTTGTCGTCGTCATCGCGGGTCCGACAAACACCCCTTGCTAAGCACCGCATTATAACGGAAGAAAATGCTCGATCACTCCGTCAGAGACCTTACCGGGTTTCGACGCGGGAACGGGAAGCCGTTAAGAAACAAGTCGACGAAATGCTACGCGACGACATCATCCAGCCGTCCAAGAGCCCGTGGGCGTCTCCCGTGGTGTTAGCGAAGAAGAGGGATCGGACGCTACGTTTCTGCGTCGATTATCGTCGCCGGAAAAACATCACAAAGAAGGACGTGTGTCCTCTCCCACGGATAGACGACGCCCTGGATCGACTCCACAACGCGAAGTACGTTTCTTCGATGGACCTCAAAACCGGCTACTGGCAAATCGAATCGACGAGAGAGACCGAGAAAAGACTGCCTTCATACCACCGGACGGCCTGTTAGAGTTAAAGGTCATGTCCTTCGCTCTTTGCTCGGCACCTGCGACTTTCCAACGAGTCATGTATACAGTGTTAGCTGGCGTGAAGTGGCAAACTTACCTTGTTTACTTGGACGACGTCGTTGTGTTTCCCTCGAACTTTGACGAACACCTCCGGCGCCTTGAATCCGTACTTCAAGCAATCAAGGACTCCGGGCTCACCCTGAAACCACAAAAGTGCCGCTTCGCGTACGAGGAGCTCTTGTTTTTGGGTCACGTGATCAGCAAGACTGGAGTGCGCCCAGACACGCAGAAAACGTATGCCATCGCCGCTTTCCCACCACCCACCGACAAGAAGGCCATGCGCCGATTTCTCGGCTTGTGCGCCTATTACAGACGCTTTGTCAAAGACTTTTCATGGATCGCCGAGCCACTAACGCAGCTCACGAAGACCGACGTCGAATTCAGGTGGCAAACAGCGCAAGTCGAAGCATTTCATGAACTGAAACGACGCCTACAGACTCCTCCGATACTTGCGCATTTCGACGAATACGCCGATACGGAGATTCACACCGATGCATGCAGCGTCGGACTCGGCGCCCTACTTGTGCAGCGGACGCAGGGACTGGAAATGGTTATCAGTTATGCTAGCCGGTCGCTGTCTAACGCAGAGGCCAACTATTCCACAACAAAAAAGGAGCGCCTCGCCATCATCTGGGCTACGTCAAAGTTTCGCCCCTACCTCTACGGCAGGCCCTTCAAAGTTGTGAGCGACCATCACGCCTTGTGTTGGCTAGCTAACTAGAAGGACCCTTCAGGTCGCCTAGCACGCTGGAGACTAAGACTTCAAGAATTCGACATTACCGTTGTGTACAACTCCGGAAGGAAACACTCCGGCGCCGACTGCTTGTCTCGTGCCCCCGTCGACCCACCACCGCCCGACGACCAGAATGATGACAGCATCTTGGGAGCCATAAGTGCGGACGACCTCGCCGAACGACGGCGAGCGGACCCGGAACTGCAGGGTCTAGTGGAATACCTGGAGGGCAGGACCATCGTTGTCCCAAAAGTATTGAGGCGAGGATTGGCATCATTTTCCTTGAAAAACAACGTCCTCGTAAAGAAGAACTTCTCTCCGGCCCGAGCCAGCTATCTTATTGTTGTACGTTTGGGACTGCGACCAGAAATTCTACACGCCCTGCACGACGACCCGACGGCTGGACACCTCGGACTTTCCCGCACGCTCGCACGAGTGGAGGAAAAGTACTATTGGCCGCGCCTTGCCGCCGACGTCACTCACTACGTAAGGACGTGCCGAAACTGTCAGCGACGGAAGACACCGCCCACAAGACCAGCAGGCTTCCTTCAGCCGATCGAGCCTCCTAGGAGACCATTCCATCAGATAGGGATGGACCTCCTGGGGCTGTTCCCAACGTCGACTTGCGGAAATAAATGGATCGTCGTGGCTACCGACTACCTCACCCGCTACGCCGAAACTAAAGCCCTGCCCAAAGGCAGTGCCGCTGAGGTAGCGAAGTTCTTCGTTGAGAGCATCGTCCTTCGACACCGTGCCCCAGACCGAGGTACGGTGTTTACGCCGTACCTCGGTCTGGGGCACGGTGTACCGACCGAGGTACGGCGTTTACGGCTGACCTAACTTAGGCGATCTTGGAATACAGCCACACAAGCCACCGCCGGACCACCGCGTACCACCCACAGACCAACGGCCTGACCGAGCGTCTCAATAAGACCATCGCCGACATGCTGGCCATGTACGTCGGCGTTGACCACAAGACGTGGGACGCCGTCCTTCCGTACGTGACCTTCGCTTACAACACGGCCGTCCAAGAAACAACGCAGATGACGCCGTACAAGTTGGTCTACTGAAGGAGCCCGACGACGACGCTCGACGCCATGCTTCCAAACGTCCCCGACGAAGAAAACCTCGACGCCGCCGCTTACTTACAACGTGCCGAAGAAGCTCGACAGCTCGCCCGCCTGCGCATCAAGACCCAACAGTACACCGACAGCCGCCGCTACAATCTTCGACGACGCTTCGTGAAATACCAGCCCGGCGACCGTGTTTAGGTCTGGACGCCGATACGCCGACGTGGGCTTAGCGAAAAACTCCTTCGGCGATACTTCGGGCCATACAAGGTTCTTCGACGTCTCGGCGCTCTTAACTACGAGGTCATCGCTGACGGCATTACGAACTCCCAGCGACGCCGCGCACGACCTGAAGTCGTACACGTCGTGCGCCTTAAGGCGTTTTTCGCGCGTTACCGAACCTGGGGACTGTACTTTTTCCTTTGTTATTGTAATTTATGTAGGCACTTGTTTTTTTTTCTCCTTGTTCTTTCACAAGTATCGGGGCGATGCTTTTTCAGAGGGGGGCAATGCCACGCCCACTTGTTCTTTTATTTTGATGTATTCGGGTTTGACCGGCAATGACGGTTACCAACGCTCGACGCTGTCCGCGAAGCAGTGTTCGAGAAACTTCGCGATTTTAGTAGATCGTTTTGTTAAGATTCCGCGCACCACGCGAATGTTCTAGCTTTGTCGAGAGATAACGCCGCCACCAGCGATATCGCTGGAAAATTCGATAGCGCCTGTATCAAAGCCGACGTGCTTGACCGCTTGTCACTTGATCGACGGTCGACGCTCTGTTCGCCGCTATCAGTGTATTGCTGTAGCTTTCAGTTTCTCGGCCACAAGTTCGGCCTAATAAAGAGTTTCATCTCGTCGTGCTGATTGCTGCCTTCGTTGACGTCATGACCACGTGACAATATCCTAAATACTACAAATAACATCTCCTATACATTCCTGGGCATTATTGTCTGTTAGTTCTCAATAATATTGTGCCAAACAAAGAAAAACGAGCCCTTGAAAAGTCACCTTCTTTGCTTCTTCCCAATCCCTTGTCACTTATCATTATTTTTAGAATGCCGATGATTCCTGCGTAGTCGCTAAATATTCCTGTGTATATTGTTCTCTTGAACAGCTCGCTAATAAACCTTGCTTAGACATTAATTTGCTATGACAGAGATTTAAAACCATTATATTCTTCTCTATCCGAAATTACATCCCTAGTAAAATAAAATAAACAAAAAGACACAACCCTTAGATAAACTACGAAATTATACATGCCAAACGCAAAGTACGACTCATAAAAGTGTAAAATACGAGACCTAACTGGGAAACCCGCCTACCCCTCGCTTCAGCGATCACTTCAATGAAATCGAAAATAAAGATCGCAAAAAAATCATTTTATGTCTCTAATACGCTCACTAATCTTTCTAAAAAATTCCCCACAAAAATTTTTGAATTATTTTAGCCCTAAAACCCCAAATGACGATGCTATCTTTCAAGACGATAGTAAAGAAAGAACCACCTTAATGAATAACTACTTTAAGTCAATTTTCACTAGTGACGATATGATCCCACGCCATATTCACTCACGCAGTTCTCATAGCACAGATTCTATTTCCTTAAAGGAGGCAGGAATCTTTCATTTATTTTTAAAACCAGACTGCAAAACGAAAACTGAACCTGCTGACCTAGCTAACGAATTCCTAAAGGAACTGTCTACCGTCCTTCATCGCTTTTCTGCTTTGTACCGCAATAGAAAGCCTACCGTCTGAAGTGTCCAACCTTGCAGCGGTGTCTCTGGAAAGTGAGCAGAAATTTTTAAAACCAAAGTTTTCGATCTTCATTCGGTCTTCTTCCATTCGCGTGAAGCATGTCCACAACACTGGTTGGTGGGCGCCATGACGATTGTAGTGCCAGTAAAAATGAAAACCGAAAGCACATGTAATTTCTGTATAATTATTTTCGCGGAATAATATTGTAATGAATGTAACAGTCGTTTTCAGCGCGCTACCCGTTAAATGAAGCCTTATTATACGATTACAGAACACTTGTTATGCTGTAATCGCAGTCTATGCGTTTATTTCAGCGATGCCGCCGCAATCCAAGCCAAGTCAATTCATCAGAAAGAGACAATAAATGCACACCTTCACAGCGCAGCACATGTGAGACATCCTAACAACAATACAGCGGCACAGTACGACCAGCGCGGATAGCCGCATGACATAGCGCATGAGGTCAAGCAGAGGGAATCGAAGACGGCGCCGCAAGCAGCGGCAGGCGCCTTTTTGAATGTGTGAGGAAATAAAAAAGCAAAAAATTCCTTTCTGACGCAACCGAAAGCTGGCTCAAGTGCGTAAAATATAATTTCAAGCTGTACATGTTTGTTTTTAAGAAAAATGAGTATACCTGCGAAGATTTCTTGTCCTACCTGTAGATTGACTGCGTCGTTGTTGGGTGACGCTAGCGGGCCTTCTTTCACGACTTCAAACACCAAATAAAAATATATTTACTCGGTCGGTGATATAGAAGGGGCGGCTTGATGATGGGCCGTGATTTTTCCGAGCGGTAGATAGTCCCTTAAAGCTGTATGCTCACTGGATGGCAAAATATTTGTTCCTAATACTGAAAGGGGAACTCCCGGGATTTTTCAATATTCACCGATTTCAATTAAACTTTCAACATATGTTCTCTTCGGCACCCTGATTATATGTGCCATATTATACAACCTTAAATCACTTAGGGTTTTAGAAAACGAATTTTAAAATTCGTAGTCAATTCCGGAATCACGCCTGTTAACGCGGGCCACCCTGTGTATGTGACGTAACGTGCCTACTCTTTTCCGACCCCGCCTCGCGCAGCAGATGGTTGCAGCGCGCGCTTTCTTCTATGATGCGGCGACGACGCGAGCAAAGTTCGGCTTTGTTAGCTGCATAGCATCTTAGTCGTCAATGACATCGGGTCTTACAGTAAGCACGCCCAATATTGAGCAATGAGGAGATCGATGCGGGCCACGTGAGCTACTTCACGTGCCGGCGGTAGAAATCAAAAGGCGATGCTTCCGCGCTCATATAGTAGTTGCAATTATCGCTGAACTCGTCGCTGGTAAGTTGAGACGGGCTGGCACAGCTTGATTCCACGTCGGATGACATCGCCAGCTTGCTTTTCGCGTGATAGAAGAAGCGCGTGTGCTGTGGTAGGGGGAGCGGAGTGGGAGAGAGGCGGAAGAGGTGTGTGGAGAGGGTTTCGCAAGCGCAGTAAGGGTGGTCACACCGCACACCACCACCGACACACGACATTTATAGCCAAATATTCAAACACGCTACCAAACATAAATAATATCCTCCGTAAGTATTACCCAATACTGGCAAGCAACGAGCGCCTTAGAAAAGCGTTTCCTGGTGAACCAAAGGTCGTGTATCGCCGCAACAGGAATATTGAGGACATGTTAGGACATGCAAAAGAAAACCCTCATTCTACTGCCCACATAACACCTTGTTCTCGTCCAAGATGTAAGACTTGTAAACAACTTCAAGATGGCGGTACAGTTTAAAGCACCGGAAGTGATTACGTCCATCATATAAAATTTAGTTTTCGTTATCTACATGATCGAATGTTCGTATTGTCAAAAACGGTACATTGGCAAAACGGGACAGCCTGTTAACGTTAGATTAAACGGGCATCGCGCGGACACGGCGAATAAGTTACCCAAAGCCGTGGCACAGCGTTTTAATGTAGCAGGTCAAAATTTCGACGATCTCAAATGTTATATTCTTCAGTTAAATTCCCGGTGCCCAAGAGACAGAAAATATACAGAGTCATACATTATTCACAAGTTCAATACACTCCAGTTAGCAGGTATTAACGTTTCTAAGGGGGCTCTTGAATCGATTCGCTATGGCACATACACAACGAAAACCAATGAGCGTTAAGCTCTTCTTCTAGGAAGTTCGAACCTACTATTGGTAAAGTGTCACGTGCTTCCACTGATACTGAGGTGCTTTATATTTCACATAACTTGAACCCTTCAGTTTACGTGGCTAACTTATATTGTACAATAGTATTACATGGCTGGTTTTTTCATGTATGAATGTCTGCATATATGTTCCCATGAGAACGCCGGTATTTAAATTTATATTTGTATAACTACCGCTCTTTTTTATTTGCATGTGCTTTGTATCGATACAAGTGATTCTGCTATCCATTTTCCTTGTCTTGTTACACTATGTTTCTATCAGTTTTTTCCCCGTTAATCAAAATGTTGTACTCATGCACTTCTTTTTTTTTCCAATGCAGTAGCGTTGTGTAACGAATGTACAGGGTGGTGCTTGAGTCCTAGTCACCTGCACCACGGTAATCATATATTGTCAAACAAATAAATGAATGAAAAAATGTCCAATCATTCAGCGAAGCCCACACCCTTCCCTCTCTCCCCCACCTTGTTTTCTGTTCCTTTTCTTTTCTTTTTTCCTTTTTTTCTTTTTTTCTCTTTTTTTCGCCTTTCTTACGACTCACCCAGTTCGTCGCGGTGGCATCTCTCCCCTGCCCCACTCTGGCAGTTTCCCTCCCCTTCTTCGTTGTGGTGGAGAGGGCACGAAGCGTATACACACGAGCGCTAAGGAAATCAGTTCCAGCCTTGAAGAAGACAAGTCCACTTGTCGAAACGTCCGCTCGAGCACCCACCCCATGTATACGGGTTTTCTCATAACTCCAGTCAAAGAACACAGGTGTCTTGAACTAATCATATTGTCACGTGGTCGTGACGTCGAAGAAGGCAGCAGTCAGCACGTCCGAGATGAAGCTCGTTATTTGGCCGAACTTCTGGCCGAGAAACTGAAAGTCAAACTACAGCAATACACTGATAGCGGCGAACAGAGCGTCGATCGTCGATCAACTGACAAGCGGTCAAGTGCGTTGGCTTTTATACAGGCGCTATCGAACTTTCCAGTCATATCGCTGGTGGCGGCGTTATCTCTCGATAAAGCTGGAGCATTCGCGTGCGGCGCGAAGTCTTAACAATACGATCTACTAAAATCGAGAAGCTTCTCGAAAGCTCATTCGCGGACAGCCTCGAGCGTTGATAACCGTCCTTGCTGGTCAAACCTAAAAAAACATCAAAATAAAACCAGAAGTGGGCGTGGCTAAGATGACCTCAGATGGGAGGCACACGTAAATCATGTAACGTCATCCGCATTAAAAAGATTATTTTTTTAAAGGCGTCTCCATTCAGCACCACATCCAACGAAGCTACGTGCGTAAGACACATTTGTTAGACCAGTACTTCAGTACGCCCCACGAGACTGTTAGGCGTAGCGCACACCCACAAGGACAAATAAGGACATACACACACACAGCGCTAACACTCAACTAATAGTTTTATTTCTGATACACGTGTCATTTTATACAGCAACGAGCGATCGATAAAACCAAGGAAAGAACAACATAGAAATGGCATTTCTATAGGTTCCTGCATCGCCCCGTACTTGAGCGATATGTTTTTAGCAAAGCGTAACCAAGTTCTCGACGCACGTACAAAGCACACAAATGTTGTTGCTGTTTTTAGATATGTAGATGACTACCTGATCGTTTGTAGTAATGGACCTAACAGTTTTGACGCGGTCATTTCAAGAACTCTAACCATGTTCACGACGGAGTTATCTGCTCTGGCTTTGACGCATGAAGTACCAAAAGACAACTTCATAAGGTTTTTAGAGCTCAAGCTGTATTTTTCGTGAACAGGTGTGTGCTGTGGTTATGACCCGCCAGGAAATAAGCCTGTACTTTCGTTTACATCTGCGCATTGGTAAAGCGTGCTGTTATAAGTTCAGGTTTCAGAGTTCACTGATGAATGCGTGCCGGCACAAGCTTGAAGCAAGCTTGTGGGCCCAGGCTAAACGTTTAATTGATTCTGGCTACCCTCTGCGCCTGTTAACCGCCGTCGCCGAAAATATCAGTATAAACGGAAGAGCGAACACCAGTAAGCAGACCGCCACCACTAAGGCAACCAAGGTTGCTGTGGTGCCATACATGCACGCCATTTCGCATACTTTGCGCAGGATAGCGAGAAAGTCCGGTGCGGACGTAGGTTTTTCCGCTCCCGAACGTCTGCAAAGGATGTGCAAAAAGGTTATTGCGGACAGCAAAGAGAAGCGCAATTGCACAATCAAGCACCGCGAAAAATTTGTGAATTGCAGTGAAGGCGTGGTGTACTCTATTCCTCTGACATGTGAGCGCATCTATATTGGCCAAACCGGAAGGTGTGTAAACCACAGACTCAGAGAACACTCGTATAATGTCAAAAAAGCTGTGTCTCGCCACTGGGCATTACCTGCCAAAGGTGTGGTTGCGTGCCAGAGTTTGAGAGCACTCGTATTCTATATAGGGCTCCAGGCAAAACAACCCGAGAAATAATCGAGGCGCTTGAAGCTGACAAAGTGGAAGAAAAATGCGTGAGTGCGCCTCCTTTAGGTTTGTCCGATAAAGAAAAGAGGTATCTTGGATTGTCGCTTTCAAGAATGTGGATGCAGATGGTTGTGATCAGTGATGACATGTGCGCAATCGATGCTGTACTATTACATGTTTTTATTTTTATTTATTTATTTATTTCACAATACTGCAGGCCCTTCCCGGGCCCATGCAGGAGTGGGTTGAACGTAAATACAGTTCACAAAAGTTGGGAAAAAATGAGACCATATATACAGATCAAAGAGTATGAGCACATACAAAATGAGCAAGGAATACGAACATTATGCAGTAAATAAGGTGTTCATATAAACAGTAAAATAGCAGTATAATAACTGTGCAGGCTAAAGGGATGCTATATGAAATGCTAATGACACCAATCATTTTTACCACTTGAATTCTAAATTCTGAATGCTGCTAATGAATTCATCCACAGATGAGCACTTTACAACATCAGCAGGCAGTGTATTCCAATGGGAAATGGTGTGTGCAAATAAAGAATATTTATAAGTGTTATTATGACAGGGTTGTTGACGTATTGTTTCAATATGATTCGTCCGAGTTGAATGCCTGAATAGCGCACGAATGTATGTCGCTTGGGGTATTCGATAAGCGCCCTTATAAAGGAGGTATAAAAATTGTAGTCTAGAAACCATTCTGCGTTGTACAAGTGGTTGGATGTTAGCCCTGACACGCAAGTTTGTAATGGACGTTTGTCGCGAATACTGTGAATATATAAACCGCATTGCTAGGTTCTGTATGCGTTCCAATTTATCGGTTAAATATTTCTGGTGTGGGGCCCACACTCTAAGAAAAAAGAGAGTCAAAAGAGGGTCATGGAACCGTGACTCTCTTCGGGTGTCCACCTGACCCCTTTTGGAAGGTACAGGCAGAGAAAAAGAGTTCGCAGTTCGGAAGGAGTCACTGGACGCTCCTAAAGCGCGTTTCGATTGGCTTCCGTCATGAAAGAGCCACCGAATACGCCATACATATCGCGCGCTTGCCCTTTGGCGCCGTTGTGGCGCGTTGCTCGCCAACGGAGACGGGGTTGGCGCCGGGGTGACGCGCCGCTTCTGCCTTCTCTCTCAGTCGTCTCAGTCTCCTCGTCTATGCTATTGGAATGCGTTGCGTTGGTTGCGCGGGTTGCGTGTCTTGAAGTTTCATCAGTTTCATGTTCATGCGCGTTTTCGGTGGTGTTGACGCCGGCACCGCGCACGAAGTGACGCTTGCAGGGCGGAATATTCATGGAGCTGCGGATACGGACAACGGGCGCCAGTTAACGGTGAGTGTACTGCTTTCGTAGGCACTAATTATACAGCTTTAGCTGGGCGTCTGCAGCAGCTCTGCGGAAGTTATCTGCCAGCCATTTCCAACAGCAGCCCGTGTCCGCGGGGCTGTTGCGGATGCCCAACTAAAGCTGTCAGTTAACGAGTTGCCACCGTTATGCGCGTTGCTGTACAAGCTCCCATAAAGTGAGCGATGCAAACAATTATCAAGGGTCATTTCTTGCTGATCGCACGTTGTGTCTGCACTACTGAAGGTGCAAGGTGTCGTTTTGAGATGCACTTTAGTCTACTTCATAATAACATTTCCATCGACCTCGAGTGTGCATCGACCTCGAACGTGAAAAAAAAAAAGCGTCTGTGTGCTGAACGCTCAGACGCACTATATATCATGGTTTTTGTTGGCTTAAAGACGGTAGCTTGAGGTGCAGATATAGTACGGTGGCTTCCAGAACGTATGCGGTAGTCATTTAAGTTGGACACGCCTCGCCGGTAAGGCGAAAATGCTAGACTTTCGACGGCGCCCGTTGTTGCGGCCGTCGCCGTGCCCTTTTTTCCTTCGTTTCTGTTTGCTGTTTTCATGATTTGCCAACATCTGCGATGACGCTATAACGGAATCAAGTGAGTGTACGTGATTGTGGGAGTTATGTGTGCTAATTCTAGCATATGACATGTCTGATCTCGACGTAGACGGCGTCCGCACGCGCTGGGTGTCGTTCGGGCCCTCGTACTGGCATGTGTTAATCTGAGTATGGGTTACGTTTGTAAAACATGCGGTCAGTAACCGCTCACGGCGTGCCCCTGACTGCCGGAGGATGTGTTTGGGTGTCGGGGTAAGCCGGCGCAAAAGCGTGTTTATTCTGAAACCAAATTTTGAAGTGATTTCTCAGAAAAGAAGTGTTTTCATTCGTGTATAGCCAGTGCCTATTGCGAGACGAGGTTCCCGCTGCCTTTTACGTGAAAATTTGATTTCGTTCCTTCATTGTGTCTATGTGAACCACTTATTTTGTAGGTTTTGCAAACCATTACTGCAATTTCATTTTCTCATCATAATATCACGTTCTGCTTTTCAGATACCGTTTTTCATGGTGCTCACGCTGAACAGGAGCGACAACCTAGCAAGCCAAAAGTCTGAGACCTCCAGCCGTCACCACTTTTTGATTTATTCTTAATCATAAGGAATAAAGATTGAAACATGATGCCCATTTCTGCAGTTTATTTTGCACTATATGACACTATGCACATCAGTCACACATTTTAGTTGGCTATTGGCCTCGAGGAGTTACGGAGTCGCCCTCTATCGGACGCGCCTCGATTGCGTGCTAGGCAGGATACCGCCGGCGCGCTCCCCATAGGTTTTGCTGTCGGCGCTCTACAAAAACACCTCGCGGAAGCCCTCCAGAGCATTTCTGTAAGTACTTTCGAAAGGAACTGGGTTCTTTAATGTCGAAATAATCATTTTCGACGAACTGAAAGCACAAAATGGTCTACAGTCGCTGTCTCTTTGCAGAAAACCGAGCACCCGCGTCACTCTGTCACCGCGTTGGAGACCCCTGAACCGGCTTCTTGCGTGAAAGGTAGTCACTCGCTGAGTGCAAACTATGTGAAATATCTCGTTAGAGTAGACTGCCTGTATAACCAAACGGAGCATAACAGAAAGAAGCCCCAAGCCAGCGATCGCACGGGTTCGCGACGACTGACGGTGCCTCTGCATGTATGAGCGTCTGCATGTATGTTCGTACTGATGGTTTC
This sequence comes from Rhipicephalus sanguineus, assembly GCF_013339695.2. Lineage (NCBI taxonomy): Eukaryota > Metazoa > Arthropoda > Arachnida > Ixodida > Ixodidae > Rhipicephalus > Rhipicephalus sanguineus. The sequence goes on from NC_051181.1 coordinate 7,430,370, forward strand.
GCTTTTGCTACGAGCGCATTTTGGCACCGCGCTGTGAACTTTAGGCCGCAAAATATGAGAATTTGTGAGTAAACAAACAACTACTGTTGCGCGGACGCTATCAGAGCAGTTCAAAAACAATTTCCTTACAACTGCGGCTTCGGTGCGCATGGCAACTTTGTGATCTGCCGTCCCGACGATTCAGTGTTTTTTTTTTTCTTTTTTGGTCTAAATTCGGGTACGTTTCAATGTCATTTGACAAGTTGTCTCGCACTGCGTATTGATCGGTCTTCTCAGCGGGCAAATGCCGCTGCTTATGTTTCTTTACTCCGCGCATTCGTTTCGTTTGGTGCTCACACAAAACGTGAGCAAATGCGACGCCTTTTTTTAGTGCTCCTTAATTATCGTTCCGTTTGCATTCCAGTGAACTTGCCGCTCTCTGTCATCAACAAATTCGTAGACCAAAGCTTCACCACTTCGAGTTTGCTGGTGGAAGAAGAACCAGTCTACGAGACCGAGCATGTAGTAGCATGCGACGCCTAGGAAAAGAAAGAAAATACAGTAACGTTTGTGGACTTGTTCTGCAAACGTCGGCTGTGAACTAGGACCCACATGAACTTGAAATTGTGGTGAATAAAATAGAAGTTATTGCAGCAACCAACAGCCGCAAAACAGGATAGTAATTATTTGGCATGTACCCCAGCAATTTTGGCAGCAGTGTCGTGTCTAACGCCAACAGGGTGGCATCTTTCCCACGTAAATAAATGAGGCTCCAAGAAAATACATGGGGTTGGCCGGTGGGCCGATCACGGAGGCAATGCAAAATTTATGTAGCTTATGAAGCAATGCATGCCTCATCAAATAGGAAGGTTGCCCGTCGGCGTCCCGCGTCGGCGGCGTAAACACGAGTGATGCAAAAAATAATCGTCACGTGATGGTGTCACCATATGACGTCATCATGACGTCACATCGCCAAAATATGTAGCGTCATTATGACGTCACATAATGTGACGTCACATGATGACGTATTCACACGTCATGGTCGCTTTGCATTGCCTCCGTGATCGGTCACGGAGGCCGTGCAAAACCGCGTTAGGCGCAGAACGCTTTTGGAGGGGGGCGCGGGAGAATCAGTACATCGACTGACAAGAAGAAGATGGCTTTCGCCTTCTAGTCATCTTTAACGAATGCATAAGGGATTCTGTGCGTTTTTTAATTTAACGTATCTAAACAATGACTTGCGCATCTGCAGCCGATTTTGTGGACGCTGAGCACGGGGCCGACGATCAAGAGGTCGCATTGGAGGGTTCTGAGATGGCATCGCACGTGGTAAAAGGTAGCGCTTTTACCATCCTGTGGCAGATAAGCATCATTTGCCGGCGGGAAGCGCGCGCGAGCCATCGTCTCAGTGCGCGCTGTCTGCTACTCACCGAACATCGCAGGCCCGAAGCAGTAACAAAAGTCTTCGTCGCGGAAGTGCTTGTTGCACACAAGACTCGTAGCGGATGGCTACTTGTCGGTTCTTAGCTTTACAACCCATGCTTCACGCTGTTTCTTGTCCCGCGGTTACCAGTGCAGGCTGACACTGGGCTCCTTTGCGTAAGCGCGGCACTGCGGCACCGAGCGGTAGAGCCCCATGTTCGTCGCCTTCGGAGGCAGCCACTCTATTACAATGGTTTCAATTGAGTAGAAAATGAGAGAAAACTTCCGAATTTGAACAGACAGCAGCGCATGTGGGACTTGAAACTCGTTTTCAAAGCACGCGGCAGTGCGCCACAAGCAGCCGACGCGGCCGCTGAGACCACGTGATCCTGCCAAGCACGTCACGCCGACGGTGGCGCCGGCGTTTCCAGTGGTGGGCCTCGAGGCCAATACCCAGAGAAGCATGTAAATGAGGAGTACCCAAACTTCTTAATTGGAAATCAAATACCATCTTTTCGCGCTTTCTATATAACTTTGCTGGAGAATATGTGTTGTTTTGACGAGTTTTACTAAAATAATGCTAAAACTGAACTATTCTCTTTTTGCAGTCGCTGGGCAGAACGGCAAGTATTATTGGACATGCTTAAAATGAATACTCCACTATTTTAAACAGTAGTCGCGCAAAAGTAGAGCAAGGGTCAAATGAGTAGCTTAAAATACTCGTGGAGTCGCTTGACGCTTCGGTGTGGGTCACTTGACCCCCGTAGGAGTGTTACCGGCAAGAGTCGTCTGACTCCCTATAAGTGGTAACGTTATCCTTCGGATGAGAGTCTTTCCACTCTTCCTAGAGGGTCAGGGGACTCTCCTAGAGCGAGCCGACCCTGACCCACCAAGAGAGTCACCGTGACTATTTAAAGAGAGTCCTATACGTGGCAAGTCAGAACTCTCCGAAAAGAGTCACGCATACTCTTTTTTTTTCTTAGAGTGCATATTATGTCCGCATACTCTAAAGCTGGTCTAATAAGAGTTTTATATGCATTTAATTTAACGCTGGGAGGTGTGTTTTTTAGTTTCCTTCTCAAAAAGTGCAGCTTGCTTAGATCCTTTTGATATACGTTATTTATATGACATCCCCAGTTTAATTTCGTCGTAAAAGTGACCCCGAGATATTTGACGTCATCACACTTCTTCAGCGGGATGTTATTGATTGTGTACTGAAACTGAAGAGGGTTTTTTTATGCGTGAAGGAAATACTAGCTGTTTTAGTTGCATTTAGTTTCATCCCCCATCTGTTGCACCAGTTTTGTATTGAAGCTAAGGAATGGTTTAATTCTATTTGATCGCCCCGCCACGGTGGTCTAGTGGTTATGGCGCTCGGCTGCTGACCCGAAGGTCGCGGGATCGAATCCCGGCCGCGGCGGCTGCCTTTTCGATGGAGGCGAAAATGTTTGAGGCCCGTGTACTTAGATTTAGGTGCACGTTAAAGAACCCCAGTTTGTCGAACTTTTCGGAGCCCTCCACTACGGCGTCTCTCATAATCATATCGTGGTTTTGGGACGTTAAACCCCAGATATTATTATTTAAATTCTATTTGATCGTCCCTGCTATTTATTTTTGTGTACACTACGCAATCGTCAGCGGATAATCGCATCTGTACAGGTGGATAAACGCATGATTGAACATCATTGATGTAGATCAGAAATAATAGGGGCGCAAGCACTGAACCCTGCGGTACACCGGAGTAAACATCAAGGTAATCAGACAAACAATTACTCAGAGCTGTGCAGTGCATTCTGCTTTCCAAGTAGATCTTTATCCATGAAACTGCTTTTTCGTGTATTCCAATGGCATTTAATTTAGTAACTAGGTCAAGATGGGGGACGACATCGAATGCTTTTGAGAAATCTAAAAAAATAGCATCAATTTGGCTTCTATCATTTATTGCGTCAGCTATATCATGGCTTATCACAGATAGCTGACTAATTGTTGACAATCCTGAACGAAAACCATGCTGTCGGTTGTATAGTAGGTTATTATGCTCTAAATGTATTATTATGGCTTTATAAATAATATGTTCAAACAATTTACTGCAGGCACATGTTAATGAAACTGGTCTGTAATTATTAACTTCTAGTTTAGAGCCAGATTTATACACAGGTACTATTTTCGCCAGTCACCAGTCATCCGGTATTACCGAAGTTTCCAATGATCGCTTGTAAATTACGTATAAATATCTTGACATCCAAGCTGCGTTTTTCTGCAAAAATGTATTCGTTATAAGGTCAGGATCACAAGGTTTTATACATCCAGTTTTTGCAAGAGGCGGTAAATTGCTTCTTGAGTGATGTCTATTTCGGGCATTGGATTGTCGTATTGATAATGGGGCAAGGGGCCGTTAAAGGCAGTTCTGATAAATACTGATTTACAAAACGTATTAAACTTATTTGCTATGACGTGAGGCTGTACAATAGTTTCGTTTGAAACAGTAATCTGCGAGACATCATATCGCTCCTTCGATAGATAACGCCAAAATTTTTGTGGTTTTTCCGTCATGTAAGAAGGCAGAGTGACCGTGAAAAAACGTTCCTTGGCCACTTGAATCTTATCTTGCAGTATGCGTGCAAGTTCTTGTGGACCACATGTGTTTTGATTCTTGCGTTTCTTTTTAATATTCCGTTTTAGGTGAATGATTTCACGCGATACCCAAGGGTTTTCTCTATTAACTCGTTTTTTCGGGGTGGGAATGTAGTTTTCTTCACAAAAGTATACAATTTGTTTAAAACGTAACCATAACGTATTTACATCCTGTATCAATGAAAACTGTGTAAATCAGGTGCCTAAATATTGTGATATGGCATTTTAATTTGATCTATAGTAATCTTTGATAACAGTTATTGACGGCTTTACGCGTTCACGGTTACCTGAAATGGGGCAGAAGAATACGATCATTTTGTGGTCCGAAATACCATTTTCAATATTCACAGTATTATTAGGAATTAGACTGCTAACGATTATCAGATCAAGCACAGAACATGATGGACCAACTATTCTTGTCGGCTCAGAAACTAGTTTACCTAAAGTGAAAGTAAATGAGATACACAACAATGGTTCAGCACTTTTTGTGTCGGAATTGTCGTGCGAATGGTTAGTCCAGTTAATTCCTGGTAAATTGAAATCACCTGTGATGATAATATTTGAACGTGAGTTGGTGTGCTGTGCAATGTAATCGTGCATGGTATCGAGGTATTCTGCCGGAGCATTCGGAGGCCGGTATACTCCACCCATGAATATACTTTTCCCGTGAAAGGTAAGTTTACACCAGATGCTTTCATGAGCAGGTATGCTATCTAAAACAGTGAATTTAATGTTCGATTTATTTGCAACAAGCACTCCTCCGCCACGTTATTCTCTGTCTTTGCGGATCAGCCGATAACAAGAGGGTAATACTTCTGAATCCTGGATACCTTCATGAAGCCAAGTTTCCGTGATAACTATAACGTGAGGTTGATGTCCTGCAACAGCGCATTCAAATAGGCTGAACTTATTTACTACACTGCGTGCATTCAGCGATAAAACTTTGATAGTTTTAGCACTTTGTTGTCACCTGTTATCATGAGTTGTCGGGCCAACACGTGTGGAGGGCATTGGTTTTTGTTCAAATCTTCGGCCCTTGTGTTCACTCCAGATAAACGTTTTGCTGTTTATTTTCAGCTTATCAAATGCCAATGATACTTTTGCCCCTTTTGCTCTATCGTTTACTGCAGAACGCCATAGTTTAGCACGTGTATCCCGTATCTTCATTGAGAAATCCTCCCATATTAAAATCGGGGTGTTTTTCAGCTTGAAGCAACTCGACAAAATTTTATTTTTCTCAGCGAAGTTAAATAGTCTAATGATCACGGGCCGTGTCCTATTGCTTTGCTTGTTGCCGATTCTGTGAACTCGTTCTATGGAAGTAACTTGTAATGTTAGAATATTTTTCAATATATCATCGCGCACTATTCCTTCGAGCGTTTTATTATCTTCATCAGCGGCCTCATTTAGTCCGTAAATGACTAGGTTATTTCGCCTGCTTCTATTTTCCAAGTCCTCGACCTTTGATACCAGAAGATCGACTTGCACCTCTGTAGATTTACAAGATTCCTGACATTTTACTATCTTTTCTTCGCATTCTTTCCATAGTCCTCTTTCACTTTCGATTACGGAAATCTTTCCTGCATATCTGCAACTAATGTTTCCACATGCTTAAGGTTTGAAGACAGTTGCTTCAATGTTTTGTTTGTTTCTTTTTGTGCCTTTAGAATGCGTTTCAGTAGGTCCTGCTGCGAACAGTCGTCCGAATCAGTCAGGGCCGGGATTTTCTTCTACATCTCCAGATGTTAGTAACAGCAAATGAACAACATTAAAACAGTCCCGCAAAATGGCAACAAAATATTGTGGACTTGGAAGCACCGTCAAGGTTACGTCATTGTCTCTAACTGATGAAACTGAATTTTTGAGACTAACCTGTGCGATCAAAAAAAAAACTTCATCAGCATCCGTGCTCTTTCGGTGCTCCCAAGTCCACTGAAGGGTACATGGAAATGGACGTTGCGTTTATCGCCGTGCCGCGCTGTATCCGTCGACGTCACCGTGCTGGTCAGGTGGTCCCAGTTCAGGACACGTGGTTCAGAATCATGCGATGCGTTCCGTCCGATGAATCCAGCAAGGCAGACAGCCGGAAGCAGTGGTAGCCGAGTTCGATGGAGCTCATTCCCGGGCCGTGCGTCAACGGGTCAGGCCCGCCACAACGCGATCTGTGCGATCAAAAAAAAACTTGATCAGCATCCGTGCTCTTTCGGTGCTCCCAAGTCCACTTGGGAGCACCGGATGTTGTTCTTTCCTTGCTTTTATCGATCGCGTGTTGCTGTATGAAATGACACGTGTGATCAGAAATAAAACCATTAGTTGAAAATTAGAGCTGTGTGTGTGTGTCCTTCTTTGTCCTTGTGGGTGTGCGCTACGTCAAACAGTCTCATGGATCATAACGAACTAGCCCAACAACGCGCCTTGAGCAATTTCAGTACGCTAACGTCGTCTGGTTCCAATCAACAGATAACTTAATCAATAAACTAGAAAACGCGCAAAACAAAGCAGTCAAGGTTATTTTTAATAAATAACGTACATCTGATTCCCCCTCTGAAATATTGCAAGAAGCAGGAATACTGTCCCTGCATTACCGTACTAAACTCGCTAGCCAGAAAATGTTTCAACTTTTTCACAATAAGCTTCGCATTAAATGGACCCTCAAACGGTTTCGGTGATTTCGTATAAACGCTTTGAGCCGGTAATGCAAGTCCTAACAATCATGTGAAGACCAAGTTAAGCTATCTGCGTCAACTGTGTAATTCATTACAAGACTTTAAACGTGTGAATCGCTACAGATCGCAGCGGCTCAGCCGAACGAGTTTTTAACATCTCGCGCCTTTTACACGTAGAATTGTTCCAATACCCGTAGCACCCAGCGACCGATCTGATTGGATATACCCAGCTCACATCACTGAACCTCCTGTGGGCAGCGAGCGTCATCTGTCTGTGTTAAAACGTGCTCCGTGTGGACGTAAGCTGGGTGACTGTGTTTATCTGTAGGATTCGTTTCTTAGACACAATGAATTGCTCTAGTGGTGTTGCGTACCACATATCTCGCAATTGGTGACTTGTAAAGCTGCGACATCGTGTAATGTTTGGGAGGCATCTGACGAGCGGAATCCCTTCAGCTCGTCGCAGCAATGAGTGTCGCCCTCTCGAGATCCGTTCAATGCCACGATCCACGTGTCTGCGGCTGTGACTTCACCCCTGAAGACACAACCACATTGCCCGAGTTTACGCTCATCGGTGATCGTTCTCGAATTCTTTTCGTTTGTCCGCATGCTTCTGCGGGTTGCGGCCATCAGGGTTGCCAGATCCTCGAAGAGAAAAAAAGCCACAAAATTAAGCAAAGTAGCCAGAACGGTAGCCCACTAGCAGCCGTTACTTTATTTTGGAGCCAGAAAAGTAGCCAAACGTGATTTCAGTTTAGCTGAATTCTAACTACGTACTGACACTTAAGTATACAAAAATATACATAACAGAAATGTTCATCACATCACAATAGAGTAAAAAAAAAAGCAAGTGACTTCCTGGAGGAGGCATTAGGACTTGAAAATTGGCAATCACCGACAGTCAAGTGTACATATTCGAGTTCACTTTAGCCACCATGCTCCGTGGCACGGTAAATGTAGAACTTGCAACACTTTTCATACGTAGTCCAAATTTGATCCTGATGGTCGCGAGGACATTCATTTCCTTAGGTCGCTTTTTGTGAGAGCCACAGCAGAAAACACTCGTTTCGCTGCTGCGTTAGATATAGCGAGAACACGGAGTTTCGATGCGCCGTCTGCAATGTCTGGCATAGGATTAGCGCCTGATGCATCCCGGTAGGTGTATATTTTGATCCAGAATTCCATCGCTGGCATGTCGGCATTCACATCCTCAACTTGACGAACGTGCCGTACGTACTTGCTCCTCAACTCAAGCTCGGGGCAACCAAATACGTCTTTTGGCAAGGTTCTCAAAGCATTCATCGCATTCGGCCCTAAAACAGATCAAGAATCAAGAAAATTTATTTCCAACGTAAAGTTGGGGGTCACCCCAGGCGAAAAGCGGCGAAATGCAGCTTGAAGGTGCCTGGGGGCCCATACACAAGGCAGCGTACACGTACATTTATAGGCAACATAGGGTACTTAATGAACAGAGGATATTTAAAGTAGTAAAAAAAAACTAAGTAAGGACATAGAATACTAGTAAACATTCGACATACATATATACACTGTTACACGTGCATACATAAACGGAAAGGTAAGCATACTAAAAAAATGATGTCGGATCATGATATGTACATTTAAAACATGTTTGCTGTGAACAGGTTTGAATCGAAACATTTTTTCGTACAACTATTTAAAAAATATATTACATTGTACAATGAAAAGTGTGTAGTGGTAGGAACAAATACCGCTGTTTAGTACAGTTCAGACATAAAATAATCGCGCAACTTTTTTTTTACAAACATTGTTAAAATCAATACCCTGCTTCTGATATTTGTTTAAAAGATACGGTACATTGAAAGCCAGTGACTGTTTGCCATAAGTTGTGCGCCATCGCGGTACTAACCATTTCTCGTGGCCTCTGGTTCTAGGATCACTTATCTGTTTTTTTAACCTGCAGTTACTGCTTAGAAAGCTCATAGTACTTTTGTTTGAAAAGAAAAACGAGTGCAATAGGCGGTACTGATACATGAAAGTGGCATTTATTACCTGATAACGGAGAAAAAATTCCTTAGTGGGATGCGTGTAGGAAACGTTAGCGACGCATCGTAATGCTTTTTTCTGTAACAAGAGGATTCTACGCAGATTTCTTTGCGTAGTTGTTCCCCACAAAAGTGTGCAAAAGTTCACACGTGCGCTAAGCAGTGCGTTATATATTTGCATTTTGATCTTACTAGGAAAGAAATGGCGGCACCGCGATAGCGCTCCCGTAGCTGAAGACAGTGATCTAGCAAGAAAGTCGAAGTGAGCCGTCCACGTCATATCAGCAGAAAGGATGACGCCAAGCGATTTATGTTTTTCTACAATATCGATTACACTCCCACCGAGACACAAGTCTGCTGGTAGACGTGCATGTTTGTTTTTCGCCCTAAATAAGATGGCTTTAGTTTTACCAGCGTTTATTTTAAGCAAATTGGTGTTCGACCACTCCCAAAGATCTGAAAGCACTTTTTGAGACTTGGTAAAAACTTCATTTATATCATGGCCGGTTACGAACAGACTTGTGTCATCCGCGTACATTACAATAGAAGAGTCAATATTTAGTTCAGTCACGTCGTTTACGTACACATTAAAAAGAAATGGCCCCAGGAGGCTTCCCTGTGGAACTCCAGAGGTAACATTTTTAAAAGCGGATGCACAGTTATTAATCGTAACGCACTGCTGACGATCGTTTAAGTAAGCATTGAACAAGGAATGAGCTACAGCACGTACGCCATAGCAATACAACTTCTATAAAAGAGTATTATGGTTTAAACAGTCAAAGGCTTTTGTGTAGTCTATAAATATACCAAGAGTTACTTGGTTTTTTTCGATGTTATGAAGAATTATTTCTTTTTGTGTTAGTAAGGCCGTTTCTGTTGATTTTCCCTTGCGAAATCCATGCTGGCAATCGGAAATTATGTTGTGTTTTGCAAAGAAATTGTTTAAACGGTTGAGAATTATTTTTTCAAGACCCTTCGAAAATACTGGGAGGATGGATATGGGCCTATAATTAGTAACAAGGCTCCTTTCAACACCTTTTTAAATAACAGTGACTTTCGCACGTTTCATCGCACTTGGGAAACAGCCGGATTGTAATGCCTGATTAAAGATATGCGTGAGAGGAATGGAAATTATATCAATGACATACTTCACGGGTCTGATCTGTATGTCATCAACGTCCACAGCTTTACTATTCTTTAAGTGCATGTATACTTCACAAATTTCGATCTCAGTTGTGGGCTCAAGGAAAATACTTTCTTTGCAAGAATTAGTCAAGAATTAGTCAGATGACGGACTAATGGCTCTCAGCTCCCGCACCAAAGACGTAGCATTCGGATGACGTTTCTGAGGATCAGATGCACAAGCCTTAAGAAAAGCAAAGCAACGTCGTTTGAGTTTGTGTTGCTTTTCACTTGTGAGTCCTATATTGCTGACGTGGTCAGTGAAGCTACCGCCAAAATCCACGTCGTCCAGGCCCTGAAATATTGACTCAAGTTTCATTAGATCATGGTCGCCGATGCTTGCTTCATCATACTGTCGTAGCATAGATGGCTTTACTATCCTTGCCACAAGGCGGTTGTAAAGCTTTCACAGATCTTCGAAAACGCCGATCTGGTTCACATCTTCTCCTTGGAAAAGCTTTTTCACTCTTTGCAGATCAGTAAGAACCAGCTCTAAAAAAACAAGGTATGCGCGGTTCCTCTCGTCGTGATACATTTCTTTAAGGAGGCGCACACAGTAGGCTTTGTCAGGAACAAACGCAAAATGCGTCTTCAAGACATCATGTTGAGCTAGTATTCTCTTGATACAGTCAGCAATTGCTAGCCATCTTATGGCAGATGGTTAAAGAATCTTTAATGGTTCATTATTTCACTGTGTTGTATTGCTGTCGCTGTATAGACTCCTGTATACAGCCTGCCGTGAGCTACTGTGTGCAAGGTAATTGTGGGTTTCGTGGACCATAAATTCCATGCTTGCTGGTGTTACAAGCCGTGACAAACAAGCAAGAATGCTCCATCGAGTCGATGAAGACGACGATCGCAACAGCGCTCGCGTTGTTGTTGTTGGCGTTCCGCCATCTTGGCTGAGGACTCTCCGTGTACATCCTGTAAATACATTCTCTTCTTGTTTCTTTATTGCGGGCATTCTCACTTCCGTGACATTTTGGTGGAGGTGCTCGGTACCAACATGGTACAACGGAGCACCGAAGCAGCCGACACTTGGTTGAACCCACGATGGCAGAAGACGGTTCGGCCCCTGCAGCGGCAACCGCCACGACGACAGTTGTCCTTCCACAGCTGAAACACCCAGGCACGTTTTGCAGGACTGATAATGTCGACATCGAAGAATGGTTGCCGATGTACACCCGCACCAGCAAGAATTATCGCTGGCACGAGAGTCTTATGTTGGCAAGCATCCTATTCTACCTGAAAGGGACAGCCAAAGTGTGGTTCAAGAACCACGAAGCAGAAATTGGCAGCTGGGATGCGTGCAAAGAAAAGATGCGTGCCCTTTTTGGCAAACCGACTGGTAGAAAGATAGCGGCCAGAAGGAGTTGGCGTCTCGTGCTCAGACATCGAATGAATCATACCTGTCGTATATACGAGACGTGCTCGCTATTTGCCTCAAACCGGACGACAGCAGGGATGAGTCTGAAAAAGTGGCTCATAACGTCTGCGCAACGGACGCAATTCCTACTTCGCTAAAAAAAACTCGCATACCAAGCTATCGAGTGGAGGCCACATCTCGAGCTTGAAATTTTATGTCACTGCTCCTTTAAAGGGGTCATGAACCACTATTTGGGCTTGGCGTGAAAAACACACTGGAATGAGTCGGACCCTTCTCTGAAATATACGGCCGAAAGAATTTTTCGAAAAGCTAAAGTGGGACCGGAGATATAGCGATTAGACCACTGCACGGGCTCGGGCCTACCCAGAAACCGGGACCCGGCCCACGGGGTGGGCCGGGCCGGGCCGTGTAAAGCTCAACATTTATGGGTGTGCTATTTGTGTGAAAGCGTGCTTTTTATTTGCAGCTGTTACTTGCAATTATGACACGTACTGAGTATAAGAATTGTTCCTCTATATGTACTATTTAGTATTATACGTTTCCATGTCGCGTCCCATGATCCGAATCAAGCGGCATGCTACTGACTGCACATTTTTAAGACAGGCGATTATTTATTCCTAGAAGTCAAGATTACTGCCCGAGTTTAGCCACTTTTAGCATTGTGCTAGTTTATACATTAAAGCCTCGTTAAGCTCAAAGCATACTCGACTGGATCACATGGAGTGAAGTAATACTGGCCCTTGTCGCCCAGATCACATCTCATAGCCAAGGAAACAATCACTTTCACTCGTCGACAACGGGTGGAATACGAAAACAACCTTCAACCTGCCATGTTCCCCAACTCAGGGCCTCCACCAGATCACTCTTTGGCGCTGATATGCGGTCAACTGAGACATGTTGTAGAGCTTAACGTTCATGAACCTTCAAGGTGCAAAACAAGTGCATATTTAATTTGGGGTTGTTAATTAGATTTAACAGCACCCATTAAATATTAGAATGTTTCAAGTTAATCTTTGCATTATTCAGTATAATTGTCCACATGATCCTTCTGAATCATTCAGGCCACTTCTGACTTTTGAAGAAATAGCATGGTTTTATCCTTGAAAGCTGGATCATATTGTGACTTCATTCGATTTCATGCATGGTCTTTCCGCGCCAGTCATGCACTACGTTTCATCGTTAGTGGAAGCCAAGGGGAGCATCACTTCCAACTGTCAACAACGAACGAACCACGAGAACGAACAACCTCAGACCCGCCGTCCTCCCCAGCATGACAATTCCACGGCATCGCTCGTCGGCGCCGTCAGCCTCGAGCTCGGGTGACTGCATTCTTTTTCTGCGGAGGCTCGTTGTTCTTTCGACTCAACAACGTTTCTTTATCGTATATACTATACTCGGGGAGAAATGAGCGCGCGCGTTCTGAAAGCTGGTCCGTCGCCCCGTACGCGCTGCACTACACCAAACCCATCTGTTGCGGGAATAAGCGATTATGTGTTTTAATCCGATTCCCTGAGATGAACCTCTGCACAATACTGTCCGTATAAACGCACCGACATCAACGCGATGCCCGCGAAGGACGTGGGAGACTATTTCGCCGAGTGGAGATGAGATCGGCTGACTTCCACCGCCTGTACTGCATCAAACATCGCAGAATACTTTTCTTTGGCGGCTGGTTGCACGTCAGGGCACGTTTGGCTGCTGTATGACGCCGGCAAATGGAAATGCACTCGGAAACGCATCGTTCATTGTTCACCTCTGTCTCCGTGCGGAATGCGCAAGCCGTCGGACGAGAAACATAATTCGACACACAAACCGACTATGACTGCCCACGAGGGTTCGCTTAAGGTCGTGCACTCGTATACGCACGCATTATACGCGAACGACGCCTCTCATATATGCAAAATTATAGCGTTGTAGCTGATCGTAAAATCGTCCAAGATAACGTGAAGTGCATATATAAAGCCGCGGAAGTCTACCCAGATCGTGTGGTGCGGTGGCGTAGTGGTTACAGTGTCTGCTTGTCACGTGGTTGGCCTGGGTTCAAATCCCCGTGGTGGAGTGTGTGTGTTGATACATGGTTTATGACTCTGTGCAGTGTTCTTGTGGTGTGTAAATGCATATTCTTGAGTTGGGAGGCTGAAACGAACAAAAGAAAAAAAAAGAGCAACACTGCACGATCAAACAAAATGTAGAATGTATTTTTTTTTCTAAAAAATATGCGAAAAGTACCACATATATTTCGACCGCATATTGAGCTGTATATAAGCCGGACAGATTTGACCTGAAATACCGCTTAACCAAATCGACGGTATGCGTTACTTTAAGCGGTCACTTTTAAACGGCCTTCTGGCAACGAGATGGCCTCGGATATGGAAGAGCCGCATAAACTTAGGCCGCATAACAAAGAGCCGCTTAGCCAGAGGCCGTATGAAGAAGGGCCGCATAAGAGAGCCCTATAAGTAGGCCGCTTAGAGAGCCATTTATAAGCGTCGAAAAGTTGACCTACTTTCCGCCTTATATGCGTTGTTTTAAGCGGTCGTTTGCTAAGAGTGTACCAGTACAACATCGTTAGGAAGGCATACATCATTATGACATAGAAAAGAAAGAGCAGGTGCAAGCCGTGCATAACTTACACTGCTGAAAACTGCAAGGAGAAGCCCTCAAAGGGGAGTTTTATAGGTGATACTGAATAGTGTCACGACGTTCGGGAACGATAAAAATGAAGGGATAAGCTGGACAGCTACGTTCATTCTGCGCAGGTCCACAAAGACATCCTAAGTTTGCTCCAGTGGTGGAAGTTAAGAACAACTACTGTCGACACCTTCACAATTCGCAAGGCAGATGTGCACCCTGGGGCTAGCGCATATACTGCGAGAAACTTTAGCGTGCCAGGATATGTGATGCAACGGTAGATGGCGTGCCTATAGCCGGAATCTCTAGATAATTTGATTTTTTGCACAATAACACGTGAAGTAATATACTATAAGATATGCCACAAAAGACTTATGGACTGATTATAGTAGCAGTCGTGTTATATATGAAAAGAATGCTACCACAAATACCTTTTTCCTCCTTTCGGCTGCCTATACGTATTTCTAATAGTAGTTGCGGTGCACTGATGCTCCGCAAGTACATACAATGTTTTCGCGGGTAGAACATACAATGCGCGGAGCGGTGTTATCGATTTAGAGTTTACACGGACCATGACAGCGACGGCAAAAACCTGTCCTGAGTGTCCATACAATTGCTAACGCAATAAAAAATATACAAGAAGCGTCGAAGCGGGCTTGTCTTTTTTCTGGAAAGCTGCATGGTCTCCGCTGTAAAGAGTGCGTCCGTTGGAAGAATCGTATAATCCGGCGCCTTCTCCATTGGTTTCGTTCTCGCCTTCAATACCCTTCTTACATGGGATATTTCCTCGCCACCTATTTCTTCATAAAGCACGCGTGCAATGTCAGCACTAAGTGTTGAACCTATCATGATTTCGTGCTTGTTGGCTACAGTCTGTTATCTCTGCATACGCGGTCGCAAACGCACGAAATGAAGCGAAATCAGTCAACCGCGCACGATAGTCGTGCGAGAGAAGCAAGAGCGGGTGGCGGCTGCATAGCAAAGCAGTATGGGAGACAATTCACAACAGTTATTTCTCATTTATGGACCAGTCGAGAGTATGTGCCCTGATGATGTCACATGAATCACTGTTATGGCATCACGAAGTGCACCAAGAGACAAGGAACGCCAAGAGAGAATAACGCGCTCGTTGTTTTTGTTTTTTTGTTGTATTTTCAGAGCCCGTTAATGGCCCTCTATAAAAAAAACGCCAGGCCTGCGCTGAAACCGCAGCACAGTCACAGCGAAAGCTGGAAGAGTGGCGTTTCTAGAGCCCGTTAAGCTCTCTTGGGGCTACAATACAAGTACACTAGAAACGTACCCACTATGCCATAAATCACAATTTTTGTGAAGTTGGGAAGCACCTACTAAGCCATTATTCGTCATTCTGCGGAGAAGCGAGGCACCAGCTACACGTCTATAAGGCATTATGTGCACTTTGTTGACGCGACGACTGATGACGATGAAGAATTATGGCTCAGCCCTTTGCAATGGGTTGGAAGCTTTAAACGGGCCACCAGTTATGTAATTTGCATTGGGTGACGCCCGGTCGCTACTTCCCTCTCCCGTCATGCTGTATAACATACGTTGACGTGGGAGAAAGGGGGGAGGCGAAGAACTTTACTGAGACCCCGAGGAAATGGATCAAGCGCTTATGGGCTTCCTTGGCAACCAATACAAGTGCACTTGCGAGGAACCCACTACGCTATAAATCACTGTAATTCTACTGAGACCCCGAGGAAGTGGATCATGCGCTTATGGGCTTCCTTGGCAACCAACACAAGTGTACTTGCGAGAAACCCACTGCGCTATAAATCCTTTTAATTTTTGAGAAGTAGGGCAACAGGCACTGTGCCATTTTTCGTCATTCTACGGAGAGCGTTGGTACCTGCTAAACGCATGTAAGGCATTATGCGCACTTTGTTGATGCTGTGCCTGATGACGATGAAGAATTATGGCAGAGCCCTTTGTAATGGGTTGGAAGCATTCAACAACCTACTCGTTGCGCAATTCGCATTGTGTGACGCCTGGTTACAGAATTCGCGTTGTGCGACGCTTGGTGCTTATTTTACTCTTCTACCACGCTATATTGTATATGCTAATGTGGTTCCTTCCCGACAAGAAGGCTGTATAGGACCTTTTTGCAAAGCAGTTTCAAGCAGCGGCACTCGTTTGATTGTTAATGGCCACCTGTCAAAACCTGTGTCGATTCACTCTTCTGTGAAGCAAGGCTGTCCGTTGTCGCCACTGCTTTTTGCCCTCTATTTGGAACCACTGTGCTTAAGCGTGATTCGATCTTGCAATGTTCATGGTTTCAGTGTTTACGGAATTGAGGTGAAAGTATTAGCGTATGCGGATGACCTGGCGTTCTTTTGTACAGACATTTCCAGTATAAAAACAGTGGTGTCCACTATTCGGGAATTCGGAACCATTTCTGGTGCACGAATGAACTTTGCTAAAAGTTTAGGACTGTGGTTTGGCCCGTGGGCTTATAAACCAACGAATTTCGAGGGTATTGCATGGTCTTGTGTGCCACCGAAATACCTTGGCGTTCCATTGGATACATATAAGTCAAGCGCACATTATTGGAAAGAACGTGTACCCAGCCTAAAGCGTTACGCCCAGACGTTTATTCCCCATAACCTCTCAATTTTTGGCAGAGCTAAAGCATGCAATCTATTCCTGGCAACAAAATTATTCTACGTACTGTAAATACTACATTGTTCCAGGGTTTACATTCAGAAGTTTCACCGAATCTTTGCTACCTTTATTTGGTCATCAAGTTACGAGCCGATGAGGCGGGACAATGTGTTTAGACCAGTTGGTGCAGGTGGTCTTGGGTTGGTGGATCTCTTTATTAGACAATTGGTATCCCGTTTTTTCTACTTTCGGGACTGCGATCATCCGCTGCTTCGAACATTTTTACAAGTGAATCTCGTCGATGTTTTACCAAGTTTAGTGGTATCTGCTAATTGTGCCTCGCCTCCCTATTTGCAAGGATTCATGCGTGAAGTGTATGAATCAGTGCGGTTTTTGACAGTAAGATTCTCTAACGACTATTTATTCTCTAGTTCACGAAAAGATCTATATAATGCCATATTAGATATGTTGTTTCCTGCACCTTTGTACCGCTCACTATATGCTGGATTGCCTGGACACGACGTGCTTGTGCGTGTGAAGAAAATGCCTATTTCACCAACATCCAAGACATTCTTCTACAAAGTGCATACACAGACGCTGCCTGTGAAGACCTGGTTAAGCAGCAAAGGTATCTTTGTATCTTCAGTTAACTGTCGCCTCTGTGAAGTTCCGGAAACTATAGAACATTGCTTCATCAGCTGTAAAGACGCCATACTCTTCTGGGACGTTCTACAAAGGACTTTTAAAAAACAACTCGATTTAAATTCGTATAGCATACGTTATCTCATGCCACCCAAAAGCCATTCTATGCCTGTTGACATGCTATTACTAATGGGTATGCACAGTTTATGGAAAACTCGCATGTTAGACAGGCATGCGGAACCCATGGTATCATCGCGGTTGCATCTCATTCAAATGGCTCTTCAGCTAAAAGACTTTTACGAACAATTAGAGTTTCAACCGGACTGGTATCCACTCTTCATGAAATGTATAGCTTTAATACCCTTTTAGGACTTCTGTGTGACGCTTGTACGCTGGTAGAGGCCGCCTTGAGTATTTTGTTCGCTATGTATGCTAATTACACACATTTGTAAAAAATACCATGAAAGAAAAAAAAAGCAGGCTCAGAGGTTGAATACTGGGCTCCCACGCAGAGGGCCCAGGTTCGAACCTCGTTCCATCCTGGAATTTTTTTTCTTATTTCGTTTTTTTTAATTATTTCGAGCGATACTGGTTACGGACACCGGCGGCGGCGGCGGCGGCGGACAACTACGGCGCCAAAAACGGCCGGTGAAATGATCTCATAACAGCTTTCGCTGTAAAACAGGGCGTGCAAACACGGACACAAGAGAGTAGCCAAGACACCAGAACCGCCGCTAACAACTGAAAAATCACACAGCGGCGGAACCGAAGGTAGACACAAATATTCATCTGCGCATTCCCACGTAAGAGGCCATACCTGTGAATTCAGTGCGAATAGTGCTCTACGTGAGAGATAGCTGTTCACTCTCTCGACTTTTCTCTGATGTCCGTGCTTCCACGTAATGTCTTCTTAGCATGAATACCTACCAACTAGCTCAGCTATATTCTAAGTTTGCCATTCTCATTACTTCTGTATCTATTTATCGATTTACTCGAGTAAGGACGAAAGGAACAGGTCTACTAAAGCACCTAGATATATATATATATATATATATATATATATATATATATATATATATATATATATATATATATATATATATATATATATATATATATATATATAGTAGTGGGAAAAGAATCACGCGGACCCCGATAGAAGAATAAGGAATGCAGAAAGCAACTACGACTTTCCTTGGTTTGGCACTGTATATTTGCACTAACGTTTCGTCTGGTGGACCTTTGACACTGACAAAGTGTGGTCCACCAGACGAGACGTTAGTGAAAATATACAGTGCCAAACTAACGAAAGTCGTAGTTTCTTCATTCCACACACATATATATATATATATATATATATATATATATATATATATATATATATATATATATATATATATATATATATATATATATATATATTGTAGCGAAGACTTGGAACTCTCAAGTGGGTCGTTCTCTCCGTCCCCTTCTAGTGGGTTGCCCTCTTCGGACAGAACGCAGCTCATGCAGAGTCGGCCCCGCCTTAACTGACGCTGTCGTTCATCTTCGCCGAGTGTCCGCCAATAAACATCGCCTGTCCAAAAGAAGTGAAACATCACTTAGTCTTGCGATATGGAAGCAAGCGCCTTGTATATGTGTCCTGCGTGGCATCTCTAACCATTCACTCGGACGGAGGCAGGCCCTCCTGCCGAAACGCAAGCAAAACTTGTTTCGCACGTTTTGTCTTCCTTTCTGAACTGCCTTTCCCACCGGATCCACTGAACTTCATCCTCGCATATTTCCCTGCTATGGAAATCCGGCAGACAACGTCGAAACGTCCCATCTGGAAATATCCAAAGGTTGCAATATCTACCGTAGTGTTGGGTGATTCACAGACCAAGTACCTGTTCGAGTACTTCGACCCGCTACTACAAGGAACGCCGGCGTTCGTAACACAGTCGGGCGCATGTATCAGCGATGTCGCATCACTGCTCGGCTGAGTTCCCTCATCGACGAGAACTCTGGTTCTTCACGTCGGGAGCAACGACCTGGCAAGAGGGAGTGGTCTAGAAACCTTTCGTTGTTACCGCAACCTTCACGAAGAGCGACTGGAAATAAGCCATGTGTACCCCACGGTTATCTTACCACGGACCACGAATCGCCGTCGGAGAAACGATAACAAAGCATTCGTTCATCGTTTCAACCGTGAGGCAAGCCACTTCAACAGCCTATTGCGAAGCTTCTGCGAACGCTCCGGTCACGTCTCTTCTTTGAACCACATGTTCGAATGGCTGCCACCTGGGCGAGTACTGGCGGCGGATGGACTGCACGTGAGCTTTGAAGGTGTCGCGTTGATGGAAGTCACATCAGGCAGCTTTGCTTCGGCTCCCCATGTGAAGCAACATCAACAAGTTGGGGCGACTCTGTATGTTCGCCCAAGTGCGTTCGAGGGCATACTTCGCAAATCAGCCACCAGGCCACGTCAAAGACCGTCAACACTCACAAGGCACAACATGAAGCAAGGCGATCAACGATTGACCCCCAGGCTTCTGTCAACCAGGGAGCATCGGGTCGTCCTTACGCATACCGCAACAAGGAAGACCACTCCTCCGCTTCTCGGAAGACTACTGCGCCATGGAACTGTACGGGCTCTACCCCACAAGGCCCAGCAAAGACGGCCATTTCCCCTACTGGCTCCAGGTACCCACTTCGAAACAAATACTCGGATGTTCTAAAAAGGAAACCGAATAATTGACTAAAGCGCTGGTTGTCGAATAATGTGAGTTCTAAGTGTTCTAACGAGTTTCAAATAATTAGGAAGTCTGTCGAGAAACGTGTACGTTATGAGCTACATGTGTCCACTCTAGAAGCGTATTTAGCGGCGGCGTCCATTCCGCCTAGGGGTTTAAATCTCTGTCTCCAGCCGGCAACATCAGAGTTGTCTAAGTGCAACGCGAAGAAGTGGCTTGAGACGCTAAGGAACGCCTCACTTGAGTTAGTACGTATCGTATTAAACCACTATCGGTCTTCACTGAAATCCTTGATGAACAGGGAACGTCAACTGCTCGATCAGTTTGTCCTTTCTCCTGAAGAATCTTTGTCCCTAGGTGCATATGAGCGAAAGAAACGCCACGAACTTAACGCACCTAAATGTAAAAAGCTGCTCAGAGACGGCGTAACACTTCGAAACTCAACGCCTCTATCTTCGGTCCAGTAAACAATACGTGCACCTGTAGCCGATAATATTATTAATATTTCAAGCGCTACTTTATCTAAAGAAGAACTAAGCCTTTAATCCCGTGGCCTAAGCTTCTGTCCTGCAAGCGGCAGCTACAATGAATTCCAGTTGTACAAAGATTTAGATAACTTCGCATGGAATATGAGGCCTAAAGCTGAACATTTTGACAGATTTGCCTGTCTGGTAGGGTTAATTAATTAAGACGGAGATTGAGGCTCCGTGACCGGAGATTGAAGGAGCCTCAATCTCCGTGACCATGGCCAACATCACCATGGAAAACATCGAAGAGAGAGCCCTGCGCACCTTTGCACAGAAACCCAAAATGTTCTTCAGGTACGTGGACGATTGTTTCTGCATTTTAAAGACATCGCAAGTCACCAACCTACTCAGCCATCTAAACTCCATAGAACCGGACATTCAATTCACTTGTGAGCGCGAAAAAGACGGATCCCTTGCATTCCTTGGTTTACTAATCAAGCGAGTGGGAGATTCCCTATGTTTCTCAGTCTACCGCAAACCTACGCATACAGGCCTCTACCTGCACTTTAATTCAAATCACCCTGCAAGCCACAAAACATCAGTAGTCAACACTTTGGTGAGAAGAACAGAAACGCATTGCACATTAGAATCAGACAGAAGGAAAGAAAGAAACACCGTGTTCAACGAACTACAAAAAAACGGCTACCCGCCCCATTTCATTCGGAAAGCAATCCGGCAACAAAAAAGAAAAGCACTTCCAACGGAACCCCCAGCGTCGCCGCCTTCCCAGAAACGAATCTCTCTCCCCTACGTGAAAGGCACCAGTGAAACCATAAGCAGACTCTTAAGGAGGCAAGGCATAACGGTCGCACACAAGCCAACGAACACAATAAATCTTCTTCTACCGAAACCTAAGGACCTTCCACCAAAAGAAAGAGCGCAAGGCGTCGTCTACAAAATCAAGTGTTCCGACTGCCAGACCGCATACATTGCCGAAACAAAAAAACTTGAACGAAAGAATTAAACAGCACAAAAACGACGTCAGGAAGTTCTCAAGACAACGGAACCCCCTTGCAGAACACTCGGAAGATGCCGACTATAAGATTCACTTTGAAAAAAACCGAAATCCTAACAACAGAAACTGACCAACAAAAACGGCTGTTATTGGAGTCGTGGTTCATTCAAAACACCGAAGGCAACTTAAACCGATGCAAAGGAAACCTGCCGTCAGTATACATTCACGGACTAGCTACAGCAAGAAAAAACAATTCAAACAAAGCCGTGAGTGAGCAAAACCGTCCCCGGCCGCCCCCAGCGCATCAATCCCACGCAACCGCAACCCCCTCAACACTCTCACCACCAAAGAAGACGCGCCTTCCCTCCTTCTCCCCAGCTGGTTCGAAAGAGAAGTTAAGAGTTGCACCTGGACCCTTCCGCTCTCACTCCCCCTCAAGAAGGAATCGAGTTGATTTCGAAACGTCGGGAAATAAACCCATTTTTTGGTTGGAGCCCTTGGAAAGTCTTAAAAGTCTTAATATGAGGCTGCACGAATACTTCTTCGATCAGCCGGCTCCGGCCCATGATCCAACAGCTTTGCCTTCGGCTAAACGCTGGACACCTGCGTCACAACGGGACAGACACCTTGACATGTTTATTAAAGCGGTGACGCGAGATATCATTCAGGCTTATAACGAACGACGTTCTTTCCGAGGAAACTTGTCGAACCTAGAACTGCAAGCTATAACGAAACTAAAGGGCGTACTGATATCACAATCAAACCTGCTGACAAGGGTGGTGCCGTTGTGGTTATGGACACGAATAAATATATCGCTGAAGCTAGTAGCCAACTGAATGATAGGTCGTTTTGCAAACGGCTCGATGCCGATCCGACTGAAGAATATAAATTAATGCTAGATAGCACAATAAGAGCACCGATAAAGGATAAAAAATTAAATGATAGGGCAGTTTCTTTGATCCCACTAAATCCGGTCGCAGGTAGATTCTACTTCTTGCCGAAGATTCATGAACAAAATAACCCTGGTCGCCCAATTGTTTCCGGCATAGGCACCGTAACAGCAAACCTATCAGGTTACGTAGATGGCCTGATCAGCCGGATACCTCAAACGTTCCCATCATTTTTACGTGATACTGACCACTTCCTGTCAGATATTACCAACCTTACTGTACCCAACAACTCTCTCCTTGTCACTCTCGATGTTACATCTCTTTACTCAAACATACCTCACTTGGACGGTATAAGAGCCGTGGTTGAGGCTTATGATCACTCCGCTCTTGATAAGTCTATCGATAGCTCCACTATAGGTATCCTGCTGGAAATTATTTTACGGTACAATAACTTTGGATTTAACGAAGTGCATTACGTTCAGGTAAGAGGTACGTCAATGGGTACAAAAATAGGGCCAGATTATGCGAATATCTTCATGGGAATCCTCGAGAATAATTTCTTGTCGGGTCGTTCGTTGAAACCTTTTTGCTATAAGAGATTCACTGACGACATATTCATAATTTGGTCACATGGGGAGGCGGAAATTTTGTCTTTTATTTCGGACTTTAACAATGTTCACCCCTCCATATCATTTTCGCACACATATTCACCAATCACTATTAACTTTCTCGACGTGACAGTATGTCTGAATAGTACGAAATTAACCACGAAACATTACCGTAAGCCCACCGACAGACACAGGTACTTACATTTTCAAAGCAGCCACAAAATGCATTGCAAATCAAGCATACCTTATAGCCAGGTCTTACGCTTTAAGCGAATATGCTCAGAACAGTCTGACTTTCATGCGAATTGTAACCAGTTACGCACTGCACTTCTTCAACAGAAATATCCGCCGAAGTTAATCGATGACGCAGTGAAGCGCGCCGACGCATTAGACTGCACAGCACTCTGCAGAACGAAGGAAAATCCTAAGAGTCGTTCACAGATTAACTTGGTGGAAACCCGTAATGCATCGGCCCCTAATGTCGCAGTTATTCTCCGAAAACACCAAAACATGCTTATGCAGAGCGAACGTCTTACAAGAGCCTTTCCAGAACTACCACGTGTTGTCTATAGACGAGGCAAAAATTTGCGCGATTTGTTAACTTCCTCTAAAACCAAAGGCTATGGCAACATCCACATGGTTGGTTGCCATCCTTGTAAAAAGCCCCGTTGCAAAGTGTGCGCTCACATGACAACGGCTTCCCTGGCAACCAGCACAGCGACTAACTTCAAGTTAAAAATCAGGGGCAATTTCAATTCTGACTCAGCGAATGTGATTTATTTGCTAGAATGCTCCGTCTGTCATATTCAGTATATAGGTCAAACTGAAACTGCCTTTAGGTACCGTTTTAACAATCATAAAGCTCATGTGCATGCCCTTCCTCATTTACCAGTTTCAAGGCATGTCACCGACGCAGGTCATTCCTTTAGTAACATCAGAGCCACAATGCTTGAATCAGGTTTTAAATCAGAGCATGAACGCGAGGTTAGAGAATCATTCCTAATTGAAAAAATTCAAAACTTTGTCTAACGGATTGAACGAGAGCTCGTGTGCACTTGCTTGTATTTTGCCTTGTTAATCACTATTTTATGACAACGTATGTTGCTTACGCATGGTTCAATATTTGCCTATCATTGCTTACGCAACGCCTGCGGCCTGTGTCACTCATTATTTCGAACGTACGTGCTTTGCGCGCTTCTTGTGCCTAATTTATTTATTTTTATTATTTTCATGCTCGTTTGACCGAGATTATCCTGCTGCCTTTATGTCCACATGAACGACTGTACGCATGTTGCGGTTCCCTTTTGGTTTTTGCGCAGTTTGCAGTTTTGTTTTGCTGGTTTGTATATCTTGCTCAATGCACACAAGTTTCCGTCTATCCGAGATGTGCCATATCACTACTGTACGTTGCCACGTGCATTGTGTATAACCACGTATATATATCTTGATGTGCAATATCGCCTGTCCAAAAGAAGTGAAAAATCACTTAGTCTTGCGATATGGAAGCAAGCGCCTTGTATATGTGCCCTGCGTGGCATCTCTAACCATTCACTCTGACGAAGGCAGGCCCTCCTGCCGAAACGTAACTAAAACTTGTTTTGCACGTTTTGTGTTCCTTCCTGAACTGCATTTCCCACCGGTTCCACTGAACTTCATCCTCCCATATATATATATATATATATATATATATATATATATATATATATATATATATATATATATATAATTTATTTACGCACAGCGTAAATAAAAGTAAATAAATAGCGTAAATAAATAAAATCCAAGGCTCCAAGAATATGCTATCCAGTGAGTTGGGTCGTCGCCCTTTAAGGCTGGAGTAGGCGGCATCGTTAAGGTCAGGCAATAGTCGTGATATTTTTGGAGAGGAAAAAGATACTACAACTTCTGGGAGCTGTTCTCGATGCGTTCATCCAGAGGAGATGTCCACAGTACATTTCGGCAGAGCGCATTCAGTGATTCCAAAAAAGTCACAGTTTAGCCGCAAGGGCGAAGCAATGAATGCGATGGCAAGAAAAGCGGCCCGTGATGGACGCGCTGCTACTCTGCACAAACATCTGCCCCTCGGCGGCAAGTATACTCGCGGACAACTTTTCTCGGCAATGAAGTGAAGGCTACAGAGCCACAATGCACGTATCTTAGCGCTAATGAATGTAGCACCACAATTGCACCGGTATTTTATGCGTGAGATATATAAAATACTCCTTCATTTTGTACATCTAGCTTTTTGAGACAGAACGCAGCGCGCACAAGCGAGATATTTGTATTTCTTTTACTTTATACGTTGTTATTTGCGTTTTTGCGTGCGTGAAAAAGCCGCGCCTTTTACCCGTACCTTAGTCGCTGAGCAGCGTTTGCGTCGAAAAGCAACGCCAGCCATCACTTTTCACGGCGTTACGAGACGCGTGCCGAACCGGACTACTTCGAGTAGCAGTACATGTGCAAACGCTCCGCGCCGTAGCTTTCCCTTCATTTCCAAGATAAGTTGTCCTCGAGTATACCGCGTGAGCAGACAGCGGTAGGGCAAAGTTTTCCCTGCGCAAATATTAGAAGAAGCGAGCGAGCTGGCCGACGACTTTTAAATGCGCCCGTTTATGGAGCTTCATGTGCGGCCCTGTCGGAGGCACGGAGGCGCGCACATGAAGGCTCCCTACGCCTGTTGCTCTCCTCGCGCCATCTCGCTGGTATTGAAGAAGAGAGAGAGAGAGAAATAGATGAAAAGGAAACGCAGGGAGGTTAACCTGGCTCGAGTGACCGGTTTGCTACCCTGCACAGGGATGGGGAAATAGGGGTAAGAAAGAGGACAGAGGGAGAGATAAAATGAAAACGAAAAAAACGCCTAGAAGCCCCTGCCGTCTCCGAATCCTGCCAGCGGTAAATGGTGTGTATATAGCGCTCGCCGTTAGCTGCCTCAAGGATGTGCTCTTTGCGGCGTAATTATAGCTAGCGCCACGCGCTGCGGAAGCATTTCTTTGAATTATTTCTCTGAGACGATGTGGTCTGGTGCGGCCTGAGGACACCATTTTTACGTCTGATTCCCGTGTCTCATTCTCATCCTGTAAATAACCAAAGTCAACCTTTACTCAACCGTAACAGTTTTGTGGTGGAGGTGCGGGGTAATCATCCGCGCAACACGACTCTGCAAGCGCCCGATCTACGCCGAAGCCGCCGCCTTGCTGGACTGCCCCCGTTACCACTGGCGGTTGAGATGTCTCACGGCGAAGACGAAAGCGGATCACCGCACCTGCAGGCCTTGCACCAGTCCCAGCAGCACCGCTAGTGCCAGCTTAGGGCGCGCCTGGTCCCTGGTTGCGTCAGGACCTGATAGTGCCTCACACATTCGGTCGCAAATTTGGCGAGGATGTGCACGACTGGCTCACACACTACAAACTGGTGAGCAAATACTACCAGTAGGAAGCGGCGACCAAGCTGTCCAATGTAGTATTCTTCTTGACAGACACAGTGGTCTGGTATGAGAACTACGAGGAAGCCCTCACGTCATGGGATCCCTTCGTGTCCAAAATAAGGTAGTGCTTCGGAGATTCTGAAGCAAAGAGAAAGCAAGCGGAACAAACGCTGCTGCAGCGATCCCAGATCTCGGGAGAGACATGCACGACCTATATCGAGGCTATCTTGAAGCTCTGCAAGATCGTCAACCCTTCCATGCCAGAGGAGGACAAAGTTGGCCACCTACTGAAGGGCATTGCCGAGGATGTATACCAGTTACGCATCGGCAAAGAGAGCCTTGGCACAGTAACCGACGTCATACGCCACTGTCGCACATTCGAGACCATCAAGATGCGGCGTATCACTCCCAAGTTCGGTCGCCTACCGAATGTAACCACCGTTGCGAGTGTTGACGAACACACGCCGTTTGATCTCGCGTCGACAATACGTGAGATCGTTCGAGAAGAGCTCACACGACATGCTCGCCTGACGCCGCACGAAGCCGCAACCGTGCCGCATCCCTGTCTCCATCACGTGTCACTTGCCGTCGATGACTACAACTACAGGTCGGGCTCACCACTGAGGCCACAGCGCAACAACTACCCTGTGCCGAGCTACGAACACCGCATCAGTTACCCCCGCCAGCCGGCCAACACCTATCAAGACCCGAACGAAGATACGTTTGTGCCAGCACCACGTCAGCGCAATGGCAATGCTTCCCCAGTGTGTTACCGTTGCGGTGTCGCCGGGCATATAGCTCAATTCTGTCGTCGACAGAGAGAGCCGACCTCACGGTATGATTCCCCATCAGCGTTTCCTCCAGCGGCCACTGGTCACAACAGCGGTCATCGTTGAGATAGATTTACCAGCGCAAAAAGAGTGCAGCGCTATGTGTGTGTGTCCTTCCTAAATGTTCCGTCTTTTTTGCGCTGGTAAATCTATCTTAATCATGAACCAACTCGCCCAAGCAACCGTTTTAGCGGTCATCGGCCCGCCTATTTCAGGAGTACCTCACGGCGACAGATCCAGTGCTCCCGTAGCAGTTATCCCGCTTTCGACCGTAGTTTGACGCCTCCGTCTGGCCGAATGCATCGCTCGCCTTCACCGGGACTACGACTGTCATCCCGCCGTGGCCGGGAAACTAGCGGCGCGGCCGATGGAGGTCAGGTCGCACAACAGGATTTGCCTCAGATGCCTCCGCCAGTTATGATGTCCAAAAACAAGATACGTGTGTTATAGATGGTTTTTGTGCTTTGGTGGACACTGGTGCCGCAATCTCAGTTATGAGTATTTCTTTAAAAAATGGCATTGGTCGCAAAGTTAGGTTTGCTTGGTGCGAACCGACAAGATTTCGTGGTATTGGTGGGGAAGTACTTCATCCTGTCGGAGTTTGTGCTGTTAACGTCTTATTGGCAGGAAAGGTGTTCCCAACAGAGTTTCTTGTGCTGCAGCGTTGCACCCACGATGTTATTCTCGGCATAGACTTCCTCCAAGGGTGTGGCGCTTTCGTCGACTGTGGAAGTGGTGAACTTTCCGTCAGCGGTGAAATTGTTCCTGCCCTCGTCGATGAGTCGCAGCCCGCGGAGTACGCTGTGATTATTTCCGATGAACAGACAGTGCCACCGTGGTCAATGAGGTCAGTTGTGGTATTCACTCCAGTATCTGCCACATCCTTTGACGCCGTCGTTGTACCTGCCACCGTTCAATGTGCCAAGAAAGGCATATTAGTACCTCGTTGTCTTGTATCGGTTGATGCCGGAGCAACCTTTCTGCGGGCACTGTACTGTTCGCCAATGCCGGTTGCGCTCCCTCGAGGAATGAAGCTCGGC
Organism: Rhipicephalus sanguineus; assembly: GCF_013339695.2. NCBI lineage: Eukaryota > Metazoa > Arthropoda > Arachnida > Ixodida > Ixodidae > Rhipicephalus > Rhipicephalus sanguineus. The sequence continues at coordinate 7,458,562 of NC_051181.1, forward strand.
GTGTTCGATGATTCCACTAAAGATTCTATTGCTGTCATTAACAACGATGAAAGCGAAAAAAGTACAGTCACTTGCGAGCGCAGTTGCTCTTACGAGTCGCAGAGTGTAGGTATGATTAGCACCATTTTACGATCACACGAACAGCAGCCGTTACTCCACCTGTTGGGACGACATGCTTCTGTGTTTGACTTTTGCCAAGAGGAGAAGCCGCTACCTCTACCCTGTTCTCGCCCTCAGCACAGGATTGATACCAGCACTGCTCATTCGATCCGGGAGAAACCTTACCGAGTGTCATCATCAGAGCGCAAATTTATCTCCGACCAGGTTCAGGAAATGCTGCAAAAGGGTGTCATCGAAGAGTCGTGTAGCCCATGGGCAGCACCGGTCATCTTGGTTAAAAAGAAACACGGTTCCTGGCGGTCTTGCGTTAATTACAGACGACTCAACGCCCTCATTAAAAAGGACGTAAATCCGCTGCCTTGGATGGACGATGTGATTGACTGCTTGCACTCGGTTTTGTACTTTTCTTCAGTAGACCTACGATCAGGATATTGGCAGATACCTATGCACCCTTCAGGCAAGGAGAAGACCGCATTCGCGACGCCTGATGGACTGTACCTATTTAATGTGATGCCGTTTGGGCTTTACAACGCTCCCGCTACCATTGAAAGATTTATGGACTCTATCCTTCGTGGTCTTAAATGGGAGGTGTGTTTATGCTACCTGGACGACGTTGTTATTTTTGGGCGTACTGTCGAAGAGCATAACGCCCGTTTGAGCCTTGTTTTAGACTGTGTCGGTAAGGACGGCTTGATTTGGAACTCTAAGAAGTGCCGGTTTGGTGTACGACAAGCATTAGTCCTCCGTCACCTGATTGACAAAGATGGTGTCAGGCCAGATACCCGCAAAATTGAAGCAGTCAGCACATTCAAACCACCGCAGACACTAAAAGAACTCCCAAGCTTCTTGGGATTGTGTTCCTACTTTCGTCGAGTTGTGCCCGAATTCGCGGACGTTGTGCACCCATTGACATGCTTGTTACGAAAAGACAGCCCATTCGAGTGGACACCTGAATGTGACGCCGCTTTTTCTAAACTGAAGCTTCTACTGACATCACAAACTATCCTTCGTCACTTCGATCTGTCTGCTCCTACGGAAGTTCACACTCACGCAAGTGGAATTGGCATCGGAAGTGTGCTTGTTCAGCGCCATAATAATGCAGAGCGTGTCGTTTCTTATACAAGTCGCTCTCTAAGCAAGGCTGAAAGGAATTATACGGTGAAAGAACAAGCATGTTTAGCGGCTGTATTCGCCATCCAGAAGTTTCGTTGCTACCTCTACGGCCGTCCGTTCACGATTGTGACGGACCATCATTCGTTGTCTTGCATTGTTACCCTCCGAGACCCTTCTGGTCGCCTTGCACGATGGGCTTTACGACTTCCAAGAATTTGGCTTTAGCATGTCGTATAGATGTGGAAGACGTCATTCGGACGCTGATTGCCTTTCTCGTCTATCTATGACCACGACGGAAGATAGTGCAGATACCTTCGACATCTGTTTTGCTGCGGTCTCTCACACGTTTCCTGACGCCAACATCTTCAAGCGCGAACAACTCAACGACTTATCTTTACACCCTTTGTTCGCTGATGCCCGCAATCTCAAAGGTAGTGGTCGCATTCGCCTTCGTGATGGACTGTTGTGCAAGACAAAATACTCAGCAAGTGGCGCACGTTATTTACCGGTTGTACCTGAAAGTATTCGAGGCGACTTTCTCCGTGCAATGCACGATGATCCAACGTCAGGACACCTTGGGTTCATTGCCACCTTACATCGAGCACAAGAGCGTTTTTACTGCCTCGAATGCTACATTCTATGAAGCAATACGTCTCCAGCTGCGAGAAGTGGCAGCGTCACAAACGACCGACAAGCGCCCCGCACGGCCTTCTTCACCCTGTTGCGCCGCCTACCACGACTTTCGAGCAGGTTGGCATCGACCTGTTGGGCCCGTTTCCGCGATTTTCGAACAACAACCGCTGGATAATAGTGTGCGTCGATCACCTTACCAGATACGCCGAAACTGCTGCGATACCATCTTCCACGGCTGACGGCGTCGCTGCCTTTTTGCTCCGCTCAGTAGTTCTTCGCCATGGTCCACGTCGCGTAATCGTCAGTGACCACGGTGTAAGAATAAGTTAGGTGCTGACACTCGCCTCTCCGCTTGAGGAGAGGGCGCGGGCAGATTGTGTTCGCCGATGACCTTGAGCCACGAGTAGTTTTCGCGGCGCGCGTTGAGATGGCGCTGCGGTCAGGGGTCTCATAAAGTCACTGGAACGGGAAAAGTACCGCGTTCCTTTTCTCTTCGCCGCCGCGCCCTTTCGCCGGCTTCGCCACATAAATGGTCCAGCTCGCTCGCCTCGCTAGTGCCTCCCGGCCGCAGACACACGGCGCTTTGGAGTGCGATTGTTTTAATAGGCTCAGGAAAGCGTGCAGGAACATTACGACATCCCGTATCGTTTTGAGACTTCATCGAAAGCCTATCGAGGCATCGAAGAATGCCCGGGTGCTGCGCTTTTGGGTGCAGCAACCGGCGGGAAACGGGCAAGGCCCTCTTTGCCATTAATTCCCAGCGGGAAAAGGGATGCCAAGCGACGGGCTGTGTGGCTGCACAGAATAAGGCGGGAAAAATTTGTTCCCACGACTGATACCTGCCTTTGTGAGGTTAGCGCTTCATTGAGAATCGCGTGGTTGTCGCACGAAGTTCATGCACAATAACATTGCCGGGCGCCTCTTTAATATGTTTGGCGTAAAATTGACGCCTTTTGGCTCACATATAATCATCAGCGCGCCATGAAAACTGATTGCTACAGACTGGTACTGCCTGACGTGACTGTATGACGAACACAAATAACAGGTGGTAGCATGAAAATAATGGCTGATGCTCTCGCGACCGGTTCGCTTGCTTGATATGCACCAAAATCGGTATTGCGTGACGTGATTGTATGACGAACATAAATACCCTGCGGTAACATGAAAATATCGGTATGCACGTCATGTAAGGCATGATTTACGTGCCATGCTCATGATGCTCTAGCGGCCGGTTCGCTTGCTTGATATGCACCAAAATCGGTATTGCGTGACGTGACTGCAATGCCAACTTAAATAACTGGTGGTAACATGAAAATAATGGCACGCATGTCAGGTAAGGCATGATTTACATGCCATGCTCATGATGCTGTCGCGGCCGGTTCGTTTGTTTGATATGCACCAAATTTGGTATTGCGTGACGTGACTGCTTGACCAACATAAATACCATGCGGTAACATTTATTTATTTATTTATTTATTCATATACCCTAAGGGCCCATGGGGGCATTACATAGGGGGGGTAGTTACAATGCTGTAGGGTTATGTTTACAAAGGAAATATTTACACAGAACATGAAAAAAAAGGAAAATCCAAAAATCACAAGAAGTCTAGACACGAACAAAACATGGTAATACAATGTAGCACTCAGTAAGGCATGAAACAAGGTATGCAATAATACAGGTAATATTGGAACTAAACTAAACAAAAGATAGTATAAAATTTTACTCTTCGATATTCCACATCTCCTTTAATTTGCTAACAAATGTGTCGTGATCGCGCACACTTACAACATCGCTTGGTAGTTTATTCCAATGATAAATTGCAAGAAACAGTGGTGAGTCACGAAGGAAGTTAGTACGCGCAAACATGGGTTGTATTTTGTATGCATGATCCAGGCGTGGAAAAATGCGATGAGCTGGTTTAATCTGTGACTGTAAGAACGATGAATCACTGAAATAAAGTCTGTGGAAATGAGACAGTAGTGCGATAAGCCTACGCTTTTCTAGTGCAGGTAATTTCAATGACGTTTTAATTGCTGTTATGCTATAGAACCGTGAATATTTTCCGGTGATAAAGCGGGCTGCCTTGTTTTGGATGGCCTCAAGTTTATGAATTAGGTATTGCTGGTTAGGATTCCAAATAAGGGCGGCGTATTCCATTTTTGAGCGAACTAAAGTTATGTATGCGAGAAGTTTGGTGGACTGGTACGCATGTCATGTAAGGCATGATTTACACGCCATGCTCATGATGCTCTCGCGGCCGCTTCGCTTGTTTAATATGCACCAAATCGGCATTGCGTGACGTGACTGTATGACGAACATAAATACCATGCGGTAACATGAAAATATTGGTACGCATGTCATGTAAGATCTAGTTCACTATACATTGCATGTTTGACATGCATGCATGTTGAATCACAACGCGAATGAAATGTACGTATATTCTGGTATATACAATGCATGACCTGTAATTTATGTTCGTCACGCATCCATGTCATGCCATACCAGATTTGATATCCATCCAGTTAACAAAACTGCCGGAAGCGCGCCAAGACAATGTAATGCAAATCATGCCGTAAATGTCATGCACGTTATTATTTTCATGCTACCACCTGTCATTCATGTGCGTCATACAGTCAGGGCGCGCAATACCAATCTTGGTATATATCAAGCTAACGAAATGGCCGCGAGCATACCAAGAGTGCGCCATCCAAGTCATGCCATACATGACACAAATCATGATCTTCCCGTTACCACTTGTCATTCGTGTTCGTCATACAGTCATCTCACGCTATACCAATTTGGGTGCATTTCAAGCTAGCGAACCGCCCGCCATCGCAGCATGAGCGTGGCAAGTAAGTCATGCCGTACATGACATGGAAGTCATGATTTTAGATGTGAGGTATCTTATGGCGGAGTTCAATCCGGTGGTGGTGGTGGTGGTGTGCGGCGTGACCACCTTTAACTGCGCATGCGCATACCCTTTCCACTCACCCTACCCCTCTCCTCTCTCTCTCCACTTCCCGTATCCAATTTTCCTCTCCCCTCCCCCTCTCCAATGTCCCTCTCCTCTCCCCCTTTCCACTCTTCCTCTGAAACGCGGGCTAGACATGCCGAAATTCTCTCCTGCGCCTCCCCCTCTTTCTCCTCTCCTACACTGCCCCCCTCTCGCACGCCTGCCGACCGCGTTCCCCGCTCGCCCTGTGAGAATTAACGGCCAGGCTAGAGGGAAGACAAGACGCGCGTAGCGTTCCTCTTCGCGTTCCGCGACGCGAGGTCGGTAGCATGCCCAAAGAACGTCAATGGAACGCGATCGTGCAAGTGCTCCGGCTTCGCATCGCCTCATGGTCCCCATTAGCGGGAAATGGTGTAATTTTTTCATGTTCCCACCTATCCCTAATGTTCGTCATGTAGAAAAGCTCGTCATAAAATTTGGTATATATGCATTTCATTAAACGACCGCGAGCGCCCCGAGACCATGTAATGTAAATCATGTTTTACATGGCATGTCTGTCATGATTTGCACCTTATAACCAGTCACTTACGTTCGTCATACACTCTTGTCACGCCATACCAATTTTGCTGTGTATCAAGCTATCGAAACGGCCGCGAGTGCACCATGAGTGTGGCATGTAACTCATGCCGTACATATCATGCATATCATTATTTTCATGTTATCACCTGTAACTTATATTCGTCATACAGTCATGGTATGCCATACCAAATTTGGTGTACATCCCATTAACGAAGCATCCAGGACAGCACAAAGTCGGGGGCGGCTAGATAGATAGATAGATAGATAGATAGATAGATAGATAGATAGATAGATAGATAGATAGATAGATAGATAGATAGATAGATAGATAGATAGATACGTACAAAGTCGCAGAAATTCGCTAAGAAATGCTTTAATAAATGCAGACAGCCGAGCGCGTAAATGCCGCGCAGTTCGCATTTCTTTATCGCGTTAGTACGCGCGCGCGCGCATGTAGGCTAGTGAAAACCGCCGCTATTTCTTTCCTTATCAGTCAGAGAACAACGGTATCGTTCATTAAGGGCTGCAAAAGCTCACGCAATGCATAAAACATGCGTTACTCCACGTGAAATCAACACCGCACCGCCACCGCTTCGGCCGCGCTGGACCAAATATGGCGGCGCGCAGGACGGTCGCGGTACTTTTCCCGTTCCAGTGACTTTAGGGTCTCATGGGCTCGCGCGGCGCTCATTCTGAAATTCGCACGCAAAGGAAGATCTTCCTTAAAGCTTTTTGTGCGTGACATTCTGTGATTTATAAACGCGTTGCCCTGTGCCTGTGAGCCCTGTCAGTGCATTTGTTTTGCTAATTCGTGTATTGTGATTGAGTGCACGTATACCTCGACGCTGTGTATGATGCCGAGTACCCTTTAACTGCCTTGTCGCTGGCTGCGCCTCGAAATGGGCAAAAAATGTTTCGTCCCGAATTGCCAGTCAGGGTATAGGACTTGTGCGGATCAAGTGTCACTTTTCAAGGCTCCGCGTGAACCAGAGCGCTTGATAAGTGGCGACGGGCGATTCCGAGAGCAGACAGAGAATTGGAGCCGACTGACCATGTGTGCGCGAAGCATTTACCGGAAGAAGCGATCTCTGCAACATATCATGCAGAGTACAAGGGAAACGTCCTGTTGCACGCCCGAAAGATACCTACGCTCTCTTCGGATGCTGTGCCTAGCATTTTCGACGGCTGCCCAAAATACCTGACCGTGCAGCAAAGAACCAGGAAACCTCCGCGAAAACGGCAGGCTCTACTGCCGACTTCTCGGAAGCAACGGGGACGAAAAGGCTCAACTGCTTCGAAAGCGCCTTACCCGACTGCTGAATGTACGCCAAATGTATTGCACGTAGATACAGCGACTCCACGGCATGGCGATGCTGAAGCAACGCAAGAGGCCGCGCTTCGACTTCAGCAGCGACGAGCCTCCTCCACGTGAAGAGCAGGAGGCTTCTGAACACAACACTGACAGTTTCAGTAGCCTATGCGCTACCGACTTACGTCGTCATCAAGCCGGAAAGGTAATTTTTGTTTTAAATTCAGATGCCACTTTTTGCATTAAATGTTGTAGAACAGTCAGTGTACAGAAATCATTGTACATACTGCTTCTCTGATGCAGTCGGGTTTTTTTACCTTCACGGTATTCACGTGATTATAATCAGTTTGCCAGGCTTGGTGTCGTCAGGACAGGTTTTCTCGTCTTGGGATGCTTCTTGCGTTTCATCGTCACCGTATGGAGACACTTTGCAACATTGCAGGCACACTTCCGACCACGGTGCTTCCGACACAACACCGTTTATTGAGGCGAAAGCTTTAATAAACGTGTTGTTTATTAACGCGGCACGCCTATTATGTTTATAAACGCGGTACGCCTGTTAAGGCGAAAGCCTTAATAGCGTACCGCGTAATAGGCGTACCGCGAAAGCCCTAATAGGCGTGCCGCGTAGGCAGCGTCAGGGACGAATGATGCAAAAAATTATCATCTCGAGTTGACGTGGCAGATCGGCAAAATTTGTGACGTCACGTGACGTAGCGTCACGTGACGACATCATATCGCATCGTTGCTTGGTCAAAGGTGGTCAGATCACGTAGGCAATGCAAAACCACGTTAGCTGCAGAAAGTATTGGAATAGTGGCGGGGCAGCATCAATACATCGGCTGAGAGGATAAAGAAGTTTTCTTTAGCCTTCGGGTCGCCTTAGATGAATGCATTAGTGACCCTAGGAGTTTTTAAAAGGAGAAAGCAAGTTAGAGCTGCAATGTCCAGCGGCGGACGATTGGCGGCTCGATCGCTCTCCGCTCTGAATCATATACACCACGATGTTCGCGGCATGTTCACGGCGAAACGGCCGCGTGTGCTAAGCAGTGTATGTGAAGTATCGCTATTTCGGGCCCCTCACGCGTGTGCGCCCTTCAAAACTTAATGGTTCCTCTCTGGCGAAATAGCGCAATATCGCTGGCACTGGTTCAAAGGCGGCTGCGACAAGTTGGACGAACCTATTACAGTTAAGGTGGACAGCTTTCTAGACAGTATTATATACAATAAATGATTACTAGCGTAAAGGGGACAGGGACGAGGACAAAGGACACTGGTCTCGTGTTGCTTGTTCTCGTCTCTGTCTGCTTCATGCTAGAAAGTATGTACTGATATATTCTTATTACACGTCTAACAGCAGTATGCTACTAATATATAAGCGAACTGCTCACTAATAGGAGTCATTCACAAAGTGAACATTTGCCTATTTAATTTTAGTGCCATTCAGGCGTTGCAGAATGAAAATGATAAAGCAAAAAATATAAACGAGTAGCTAAAAAGATATAAGATGAACTTTTTTGATAGAACTGGCGACATAAATTATCTTGGCTCCATCGGGACGGCAGAAACAAACAATCCTTGTTCTATAATTTTACATGCAGCGACAAGAACCTTCTAACTCTGAAAAGACTAAGGAGCAAGAGAACAGTCATGGTCCAATGGAAGAGCAGGGATCCACCGATTTGCCGGTCGTCCCGGTCGAAGAACATGAAACTGCAATGCCGACTCTGTCAAGCTGCGCTTCCAGCCTCCAACATCCAAGTGAAGCCTGGGCAGTCCAAGTTTCTGACAGATTTGGTGTTAAATCTGTTGTTTTTAGTGAGCTAGCATTGCCCAAAGGTTCTAATGAGGCGCCTTTTCATAGAAAATCACTTGAAGTTACTGCTTCACATCAGTCTTTCTCTGTGAAATGTTTTGTTTATGGCCATTTCATTAACGTACATGGCATAGCTTCAGCTTTTCCATGTACGTTATATAGAGAACACGAAGTGCTGGTATTTCACAAAATGCATGTGTGTGAAGGTGGCGCCAGTGGTGAAATGTACAAAGGTATACACCCCGAGTGCGCGTACATTGACAAATGTGGGGCCTGGCGGCACAAAAGTTGCACGCTAGTGACAGAGAGTGGAAGTTGCAATGCATGTGCAAGGTTAAAAGACGTGCTTCGTATTCATGCCGCTCGAAAAAAGAAGAGATCCGAACTGAAACATATTCGCATCCTGACCAGTCCATCAAAGAAATCCAGTATCGAAGTGGTCCGGCGAGCCAGGATTGCTTGCTACAAGCCAAAGGTGTGGCTGCAAAAACAAAGGGATAATCTTCAAGAGGAATTGGCCAAGTGCAGAGCAAAACTGTCAGAAATCAAAGATGAAACACTGGAACGCCTGTTCGCCGAAGCAAACCTTCCAGACGCGCAAAAGCTGGTATTGAAGGAGTGCCTAGCTGCAGGAGAAGCTCGCTCGAAAAAGGGTAGAAGATACTCAGACGAGTGGATGTTGCTATGTCTTCTCCTTCATATAAGGTCACCTGCTGGATACAAATTCTTGATGGAGAGTGAAGTTCTTGCATTGCCTTCGTTACGAACAATCCAACGCTACATCTCATTGGTGGGCTTAAAAACAGGTTTTGACACTAAATTTTTTGAAGCCTTAAAAAAGAAACTTGAAAAGAAAGATGACTTTAAGCGGCATGGCATGATCATTTTTGATGAGATGCAAGTCCGCCAAAGTAAATGTGTGAACTCCCAAGTCAATGACCTATGTTGGTCTGTCATCAGAGACGGCAAACAGTGGCGACCTTGCAGCCCATGCTCTCGTTTTTATGTTTTGTCCTTTTGGTGAAAGTTATGCTCAGCCTGCTTCAAAATGTGCCACTAAGTTCTTGCGCAGTTGCTCCTTCAAGCAATTATACTACTGGAGGACGCTGGAGCGAAAATTCATGGCTTTGTTTGCGACGGAGCTTCGACAAACAGGAGTCTGTGGGGAACACTGAGTATAGGTGGTTCACCAGAATCCTCCCGGAACTACTTTACACATCCAAGCGACCCTACACGGAAAGGTTTTGCGTTTTCTGATGCTCCACATCTCTTCAAATGCCTCAGAAATTGTCTTTTGAAACAAAGGTACCTGAAGAAGGAAGGACGTTGGATAAGGTGGGAGCGTTATGCAGCAGTGTGCAAAGAAGGCCAAGTGAATGTTGGAGCCCTGAAAGTATGTCCAAAAATAACACATTGCCACATTTATCCAAGCAACTCTGACAAGATGCGGGTAAAGCTTGCTACACAAGCGGTCAATCGCTCGATGGCGTCAGGTATCGAGTTCTATAGAAATCATGGTGCACGCAGTCTTGACGGCAGTGAAGCTACGCAGGATTTGACATTGTTCCTGAATGATCTCTTTGATGCCTTATACCGTCGGTTTTCTCGTGAAGGTGTCAGAAAGAATGGCTCTGACTTGGACGTAATCTCACGAGGGATAGAATAGTTGGATAATTGGGAAAAAGAGCTGGAGAGTGGAAGCATTACCGACGACATGTTCCTGACAAAAAGCACTTATGAAGGCCTCCGAATTACCTTGAGATCAACCAAAGAGCTATGCGAGGTTCTTTTGCACGAGTGCAAGTTCAGCTACGTTCTTACAAGCAAAATGAACCAAGATCCAATTGAAAGATTTTTTGGCAAAGTCAGACTTGCTGGAAGCCAAAATGACCACCCTTCTAACCCACATTTTTGCAACTATATAACACAATGTGCATTTATAGCCTTCTCAGGCCTTCCAAATTTGGGAACTGCTGCGTGGTCGATGAGAAGCCATTGCTAGATGCGGCAGATTTCAGGGGGCTGATCGAACTTGGCAATTAAAGTATCTCTTCACCCGGCTTCATTGATCAACTAAAAGAAAAGCTTGATAAACTGACTCTTGTTGAAGACTGGCAGTGCAAGGATGTTATCGCAGTAAACGGAAGGGAAACAACACAAGTGGTTGACTGCATACTATATTATGTGGTTGGATTCTTGAGCCGGAAGTTAATGAAAGCCACCAGTTGCCCTTGCTGCCGATCGGCTTTTACAATACCAGAAAGCAACTCTGCTGGGGCATCCCTGACTAACACAAAAACGAGAGGTGGCTGATAAACCCAACTCGAAGCTCCTTGAGCTGTGGAGAGCGGCTGAAGAATATTTTGCAAGAAATGCAGAAAGCCAGTCTGTATACTGGTAAACGGTGGAGCATGTGCTAGACACAAAGAGCAAAACTTTTCCATGTGCTGAGCACAAGAAGAGGTCATTGCACACATTCTCCACTATTATATAACAATGGGAATGCGGCAGCACTGCAAAGCCGTAAGCACGAACTTGAAAAAACAAGCTCAAGAGAAACAAAAGCAAGCAAAGCTTTGTTCGTCCTGAATTTTATTGGCAAGTCTGCAGAATATATAAGTTTTTCTTCCCTGTGAATTTAAATTGCAAAATTTTATCGTGCATTATAGCATATAGTACCATGTCCCAGGCAGCACACAACGTAGGGCCGATATTGGTTTTACGGCGGCTATGCGAGGCCCAATCTCGGCCCTGTGTGGCCGGCATTGAGTCATTATTGGCTAAGCCGTTGAATCTTGTCGGCAATGATGGGCCGGTTTTGCCGCCCTTCATCGAATATTGGGTTTTCACCGGAAATATTGAGCCTGGTTCGCCGCCGTCCCGCCGATATCGGCTGAGCCAGTGGCTTTCCTCGGCAAGCAGAGGGCCAGTTTTGCCGGTCTTCAGGCTATGTCGGCTGAGCCGTTGGCTTTCACCGGCTAATATTGGGCCAATTTCGCCGTTATTCAGCCGAAGTTTGCTTTCAGCGGCTAATACTTGGCCAATTTCGCCGTTCTTAATACAGTGCAGAGCTCAGTGACAGTCTTTTGTCGGGAAAAATCGCCCTTTTTTTGCCGCCCGTTTGCGCTTGACCTGATAATTAAGATCCGATCGAGATAAGCATTAGCGAAATTACATTATTTATTCTACGTCGAGCGTGATATGTACAAACGTCGAGCGTGATATGTACACTTTTCATTGCCGGAACATCACGCATGCGCGCTTCTGGGTTCATGTGCTTTTTCTCCCCTAAACACAAGACACAATTGTAAAACAATAGAGCATCAGGCGCTTCAATATTTTTCGCCTAAGCTGCAGAAAGCCGCTACATGGAACGGTGTACTAGCACAAATAAGAAAATGCATGTATCGTGTCGTGCTAATGCCGCATGTACGATTCGGGGCGGGAAGTATCACCGACTGAATAGCTGGCATTCTCTTGTTAGTTTCAGCTATGACAATGCCTAACAGTTCTCACTAGCACAGTCACTTTTCTACCGAAAAAGGTGGCCTTCAGAAGAATGTCTGGCTCACATTATATGGCCACTTCCTTGCCCAGTTGTGCAATGCTATAAAAATGTTGAAAACTTTATAACACATATCATTAACTTCACTCGCCGAGTTCAAAGTACTTCTTTGTCGTAAATGCTTTTGACACTGGTCGGCCGACTTCACTAATGTACCCAGAATCAGAATTCACCCGAACATTCCGGCACGAATGCTTTTAGCTGAAGAAGTTCTATGTGAATGCTAATTCTGTCCACAAATTGAACCAGACATCATATTTAGAGCGCTATATATCCTTTACATCCTTTTAGCCGCTGGCTCTGGCGCGAGTGCTCATAAACTACACGGATAGTTTCCTATCTCTTTGTGTACACGTATTTTCACACGCGCGTGTTGTGGTCAAGCGTAAGAAGCGCATTTGCTTCAGTGATGTCACGCAATTTTACTTTGTGAAAGGAGTAAAAAGCTCAACAAGGCGTGTTGCGGAGCTAGTTGGTTCATTACTTGAAAAAAATAGGTATGGAGCAGAAAAGACCGGGCAAAGTAAAGACATGTTTTTTCGTTTGAATGCTTCCAAACCAACTAGTCCGCTGACAATATTTAACGAATTGAAAACCACGTGTTTGTCAGTCCGCATTTGCACTTCGTCGCCGTCCTTGTTGTGCCACACCTATCTTTCTCAAGTTAGCATCTCGTTCAGCGATTGCTTCTCACGTGCTTTTAGAGACAGTCGCATTTAAAATATTAATATTGCACGTGAAATACGATAAAAATGCGGCTCCAACGTGGTGTACGCAAATTTTTCATGTACCGACACGTCGCAACAAGCGATGCATTCAAAATTCGAGGAACGCATTTCTCAAACGCCATGCCCATGGACGACACGCTGGGGGGAACGCACACCATTGTTAGAGGCTGAGCCGTGCTTTCAAGAAGGAAGAATTTGCATTTTTTTCGTCTCCTTCAACCTCTAGCTCCCCCTCCCCACCCTTCCCCTCGTTCCGCATCATTGTCACGAAACTCGCTTGACCATGCAGGTTAGGGTAGCTGTCCCGACAGAGGGATAATAGTTGCTGCGGCAGCAGGTTTTTCGCTCCGAGCAACACAATTCTTCAAGAAGTATCGGTGTGTGGCCATGTGTGGCGGAAAGTCAAAATCCTGCGCGAGCTGGATACGCTGCAGGATCCCGGCACTGTTTTATCAGAGATGGCCGCAGCGAGCAACCAGTGGCCCCGTGCTTCCATATTGGACTCACTCGCCTCATATAGGGAACCAGCGCAGGAGTTTCCGCGGTGTGGGCAGTGCCGCCCTGGCGGGCAAAGCGCGCATACTTCAGCCGCTCCCGCGGACGAGAGTGGCGACTGGTTGAGGCGATGCGGGCGCGTATCGCCGAAACGAAACTAAAGGCTGCTGGCGGTACTGTTGCGCATTCAAGTGCCACATTACGTAGAAATGAGGGAGGACGTATCCTTCTATGCTTTTCCTTCTAAACCACGTGAATAGGAATAGATGCGGCGTTGCATCCCGGCAGTCAGGCGAGCACAGTATGTTCTGCTCTTGCTCTCCTGTCTAGTGGCGTCGGGCTGGTTTCTAAACGGAATTGCGCGTGTCTGCTAGATTTATTGGATAATGAGGGCCACCAGTGGAAACCGGGGCCAACGAGCGGTATTGAATCGGCGTTTTGTCGTAAATAAAAATTCGGCAGATCCCACGTACCGCGGGAGTCGTTGTTATGCGAAGCATGCGGCGGGAAGGCGACTGTGGCGTACTTTTTTTTACTGAGCAAAACACACGCAATGATGCTAAAGATTTGTATAAATTTTATACGCACACATATAAGCTGAAGAGCCGCATATGTGTTGTAAACCAGTTGTTTACAGTTGGGTAACGCTGCCAACGGCAACGTGGGTATTACGAACACCAGAAGCGGTAAGCTGATACTTAATTGAAAAAATTTATAACTGCGCTAAGGACGAGACACCAGAAACGAAGTGGACAGGACGATCGCAGTCCTGTCCACTTCGTTTCTGGTGTCTCGTCCTTAGCGCAGTTATAAATTTTTTCAATTATGTCTTACCAACTAGCCCCCCAACGTACGCTTCTCAAGCTGATACTTGTCCGTTATCGTGGAGAAAGCACGCACGTTTCACGAACCCGTGTGCATGTGTGGAAGAGGTTCCTAACAGTTCTTGAACAAGGTCATCATCACCGTGATCAGTGAGCACTAGACGCTGCTCATGACTTGTTATCGGATCCGGTCGCGATCTCGGTGGCGAGAGGTCCATTTGTAGTGAAGTATGAGTCTCTCTGTAGAGCCGGCGACATGTGGAAATCTGAATTCACCCATCGCGTTGGTGAGGGTTAGGACGTTGCGGCTGGTAGGCCTGGATAGGGCTACGTAGACCATCAGTGGATGACGCTTGTCGTATTCGTAGGCTACATGGGCGTACGTGACCTACGTAGCCTAGTCTACAAAGCGCCTGTCAATCAATATGTAATCATCCTCGGTCTGCATGAGGCCATCACTCAGCCTCGTAAGAAATGAAGAGGACACTGCGTCGTTCTGGCGGACTCAGTGCACTTTACGCTGCGATGATGTGAATATCATTCGAAACTTTCGTTAATGTATTCCTCCGGGGTCGAGCAATGCTTCAATATAGCTTGCTGAATCATAGGAATACAAATGTAATGCTTATTAGACTGCTCTAAAAGCGGAGCCAATACTGGAATCACTGACGTTAATATGATATGACGCCTGTATTGTAGGACTACATATGTAGTGTTTATTGCTTTCTTGTAAAATTAGATACCCAGCACCACAACCACAACTGACGTTGCACCGACATCAGGCCTGTATAGGCTGTTTTTCCAAACCAGTTCGTAGACCTGGCGTGGCTCTGTGGTAGAATACGTGATTGCTACGCAGAATGCTTAGGTTCGATTCCTGCTTGGATCCTGATTTTTATTCTTTCCATTCGTCGGGTCAACGCTGCCGATGTCGGTTTTTCTTAACGCTCGCGCATTTAAATTACCAATGTGTGTTCTCGCCGTTCCTGGGAAGATATAGACTGTCAATCACCTGTGACGCATACCCCTACACCGCGGCCGGTGGTAAACGGGTATGTGCCACACGTGTCTGGAGGAAAGGGTTGGACGGCGCATGCGACAGGATTTTCACGTTCTTCATGTCATGACCACACCGTCATATTCGTCAAGTCCTCTTACCCTCCCATGCTAATTTTGGTCTACACCAAGTTAAGGAGGCAATCACGAGAGCACCCAGACGTAGGCAGCTAGATAGATAGATAGATAGATAGATAGATAGATAGATAGATAGATAGATAGATACGTAGATAGAAACGCTCAAGGTGCCAGAGGTTCGCTAAGAAATGCTTCGCATTTAAAACCCACATATTATGCAGCATGCGGCATATGTAACAATCTGACAACCACCAAGCTCCTTTGATGCCACCGCGTGCAGTGAATGATACGATAGGCAGGCAGTCTACATTATTTGCAAACAGTTACGCAGAAGGAAAGCCGTCTGTCTACGAGATGCGTACGGGGGCACGTTCGCCGAAGCCGCTGAACTGTTATGAGAAATACGCACGCGATGGATGCCTCCGTTGAACTTTACTTGTGCTACAGACAGAGTTCTTGTCACGAGCAAAGCAGCGGACTACTCGAAGCTTAGCTTTCTGGAGTCGGCCGATGCGGTAAAGCTTCTTCGTGCATTCGCTACCGCGGTGAAGTAACATCGGAATTTATGCCTCGCTAGAAAAGGGTCAAATGTCTTGGATTTTAAATGCGAAGCAATTCTTAGCGAACTTCTGCGACTTTGAGCGTATCTATCTATCTATCTATCTATCTATCTATCTATCTATCTATCTATCTATCTATCTATCTATCTATCTATCTATCTATCTATCTATCTATCTATCTATCTATCTAGCCGCCTACGACTTTGTGCTCTCCTGGTCGCTTGGTTAATCGAATGTACACCAAAATTGGTATGGCGTAACAGGACTGCATGACAAACATCATTCAGAAGTCATAACATGAAAATCATGACACGCATGTCATGTACAGCATGACTTACATCCCCGCTCATGGTGCGCTGGCGGCCGTTTCGCTAGCTTTAAATACACCAAAACTGGTATCTTGCGACGTGACTGTGTAACGAACATAAACAAGACGAGTCAACATGAAAATCATGACACGCATGTCATGTACAGCATGACTTACGTGCCACGCTCATGGTGCGCTGGCGGCCGTTTTGCTAGCTTGGTATACACCGAAATTGGTATCTTCGGACGTGACTGTGTGACGAACATAAATACCACGAGTTAACACGAAAATTATGACACGCATGTCATGTACAGCATGACTTACGTGCCACGCTCATGGTGCGCTGGCGGCCGTTTCGCTAGCTTGATATACACCAAAATTGGTATCTTGCATCGTGATTGTGTAATGAACATAAATAACACAAGTTAACATGAAAATCATGACACGCATGTCATGTACAGCATGACTTACGTGCCACGCTCATGGGGCGCTGGCGGCCGTTTCGCTAGCTTGATCTACCCCGAAATTGGTATCTTGCATCGTGATTGTGTAATGAACATAAATAACACGAGTTAACATGAAAATCATGACACGCATGTCATGTACAGCATGAGTTACGTGCCACGCTCATGGGGCGCTGGCGGCCGTTTTGCTAGCTTGATATACACCGAAATTGGTATCTTCGGACATGACTGTGTGACGAACATAAATACCACGAGTTAACACGAAAATTATGACACGCATGTCATGTACAGCATGACTTACGTGCCACGCTCATGGGGCGCTGGTGGCCGTTTCGCTAGCTTGATCTACCCCGAAATTGGTATTGCGCGATTTGACTGTGTGACGAACATAAAATCACGAGTTAACATGAAAATCATGACACGCATGTCATGTACAGCATGACTTACTTGCCACGTTCATGGTGCGCTGGCGGCTGTTTCGCTAGCTTGATATACACCGAAATTGGTATTGCGCGATTTGACTGTGTGACGAACGTAAAATCACGAGTTAACATGAAAATCATGACACGCATGTCATGTACAGCATGACTTACGTGCCACGCTCATGGGGCGCTGGCGGCTGTTTCGCTAGCTTGATATACACCGAAATTGGTATTGCGCGATTTGACTGTGTGACGAACGTAAAATCACGAGTTAACATGAAAATCATGACACGCATGTCATGTACAGCATGACTTACTTGCCACGTTCATGGTGCGCTGGCGGCTGTTTCGCTAGCTTGATATACACCGAAATTGGTATTGCGCGAATTGACTGTGTGACGAACGTAAAATCACGAGTTAACATGAAAATCATGACACGCATGTCATGTACAGCATGACTTACTTGCCACGTTCATGGTGCGCTGGCGGCTGTTTCGCTAGCTTGATATACACCGAAATTGGTATTGCGCGATTTGACTGTGTGACGAACATAAAATCACGAGTTAACATGAAAATCATGACACGCATGTCATGTACAGCATGACTTACGTGCCACGCTCATGGGGCGCTGGCGGCTGTTTCGCTAGCTTGATATACACCGAAATCGGTATTGCGCGATTTGACTGTGTGACGAACGTAAAATCACGAGTTAAGATGAAAATCATGACACGCATGTCATGTACAGCATCACTTACTTGCCACGTTCATGGTGCGCTGGCGGCTGTTTCGCTAGCTTGATATACACCGAAATTGGTATCTTGCGATGTGACTGGGTGACGAACGTAAATAACACGAGTTAACATGAAAGTCATGAAACACATGTCATTTACAGCATGACATACGTACCGCGCTCATGGTGCGCTGGCTGCCGTTTCGCTAGCTTGATCTACCCCGAAGTTGGTATTGCGCGACGTTACTGTGCGACGAACATAAACAATAGGAGTTAACATGAAAACCATGATACGCATTTTCCCCAATGACATACAAGACGATGTATGCAGCTCCTTGCTGGCTTCTTCGCATTACATCGATTCCCACAATGCGTGGGATCTGCCGGCTTTTTTTGTTCAGTTTGCTAAGCAACTAGAGCGCAACAGCGATATCCACACGCAGACACTCACACACACACACACACACACACACACACAAATTCACACACATACGCACGCACACGCCCACACGCCCTCACACACACGCACGCACGCATGCACTCACACACACGCGCGCATGCACACACACACGCACACATATGCACGCGCACGCACACAAACGCACACACGCACACACATACAGACAGGCACACATACGCACGCACGCGAATGCACACACACGCGCGCACGCGCACACATGCACTCACACACACGCAGAGACACGCGCACGCACACAAACGCACATGCCTACAGACACGCACACATACGCATGCACGCACGCAAATGCACACACGCGCGCGCACGCACATTTCCTTACCCACGCGCACGCACACATGCACTCACACGCAGACACAAGCGCGCGCACGCACACACACATACACAGGCTCACACACGGGGGCAAGCACACACTCGCAATACACACACGCGCGCGCACACACGAGCACGCACGCACACTATGACCTTCCTTATCGCTAGCGTGCCTTCGCTCTTCGGTGGAGACTGCCTCAAGGTAAGCCAAACCGCAAACGCCTTCGAGCTGCTCTTCTTCGAGTTGCTATCCTTATAGCAGCTACCTCGAATTTTCACTCACGGCCAACGCTGCTTTTTTGCTCAGAACCAAAGACGCCGACGCCGATGCCGCCAACGCCGACGCCGCGGACACCGGAATTTAAGCGAAACGAGCTCTTTAACGCGGTCGCTTCAAAATGCGACCGCTCTCGAGACCAACGTTTGCTGCTGTCGGAACATTTATATGACAACAACGCTGTTGGGAAATAATCTTCCCATGCAATTAAAAATCAATTTCTTTACTCCAGAATCTCAGTGTACTAATTTATTCACATCTATGTGAATAAGTATATCGAACGTAATAAACAAGCGAGGCTCCGCAGCAATGACCTACTACGCGCGGATCGGCGCCTTTCCCCAATGAGCCACCGTCTGTTAGCGCCACCTGTCGCAGCCAAAGGAAACAGCCAAGGCGGCGAACACAATCTGGACGCGGCGCCGGCGGCAGAGTTATCACCTAACTTATTCTTACACCGTGGTAACCGTGGTCGCCAATTCATCGCGGACGCTGTGGAAGAATTGCTTTGCCTCTGCACTTCGCAGTTCCGACATTCGATACCCTACCATACCCAGACGAACGGCCTTGCAGAACGTACAAACCGCACTCTTACTAACATGCTTGCTATGTACGTGTCGTCCAATCACAAGAACTGGGATGAAATCTTACCGTTTATCACCTATGCGTACAATACAGGGAAGCACGAGACCACGGACTTCATGCATTTCTACTTGCTTTACGCTCGATCACCGCGCAGCTCGCTCGATACAGTCCTCCCATTTACGCTCCATGCGGATGACTCAGTGGCCGAAACATTGTGCCGGGCTGAAGAAGCCCGACGAATTGCTCGCCTACGCACACTAGCATCACAAGATCGCTCCAAGCAGCGGTACGATCGACGCCACGATGCCATTTCATTCGAAGAAGGTGAATTTGTGTGGTTGTGGACCCCCAACGCAAACGCGGTTTATGCCAGAAGTTTTTACCGCACTATACTAGTGGGTCATTCCACGCCAAACGTCCCAAACATTGCGCTCGACTCTCTCCAATTGTATTGTAGAAAATTGTGGACTTCATACCAGTGAACTATTTGCTCTCGGAAAGTGCTTCTTGGAAAAATTTTTTTGTCTATTACAGGGGTTTGAATTTTGCCGTAGTGGGTGAAGCATAGGTAGCGAAAAAATACTCTAAAAATACAATACTTCACGGCACGCCTTAAAGACAGGCTATTTGCTTGAAAAGGAATGGCACTATCTTTTTATCGCCCATTGACGACCACTACTTTGTCTCACGATGTGCTTTGTGGTAAAGCAATGCTGCAATTCTGCGCCCAATTTGATTATTTTTTTTATATTCTACGTGTAATACAGACAAAATAGAACTATAGCACATGGATGGATAGTTGGTAGTAAGCGTGTCAAAAAAGTATTGAAGTCGATGACCGAGTAGTTTCGAAGTGGAAGGGGCGCAAACATTGAAAATTGTGTGAAATGCCCCACGTTCAGGCACGTGTAGAGTGGTGATGCGGTTCAAGTAAAAATGCACGCTTGGTTTCATGTGAAAGAGTAGACAAAGGAGATTTATTTGTGAAAGTTTAATTGGAATGTTTTTTTGTTTTAGGCGAGAAACAAAAATTTATGTTGACCTTCTTCTCCAGTAGCCACGCAGACAATGCCAGCTCATCGAACTGCTGCCTTCGTTTACGGCTCGTGTCACGCGTATCGCGCCGTCTGCTACCCTGCACGCGCTCGTGCCTGTTCCGCGTGCTTCTCCTCCTACTTCGTCGTCTTCGTCGTCCATACGTCCTCTCCTTACTCATGACATAGGCCCCTTTTAGGGGCGAAGCTCCTTAAGGCAGCACCCGTTCGTCCCTCGTAGTCGTAGTAGTAGTAGTAGTAGTGCGTAACCAGTCGTAACGCTAGTACCACATCTTGACCTCCAAGGTGGTGCCGGTGGGAGATTTTTCCTGTGCGTTGTTGAACAATAAAAAATTCGCAGCGTGCGCGTTAACTAAAAGCCGAATTCTTCTGTCTCTCATTCCCCATTAGCAGCCATTGGCATGTTCCAGTAGGAAACGTTAGTTGAAGTAGAAGTGTAAGTGTTAGCTAAAAGCCGACTTCTACTGTCTCTCATTCCCATTAGCAGCCATTGTTTACCTACAAGGTAGTGCCTGGTGAGATTTCTCCTGTGCGTGATTAAACAATAAAAATTTTTTTCAAAACGCCGTTGATTGATGAAATAAACCAACGAAAGACGCCAAATATTTTCTAAAAGCAAAACGAAAGAACGCCAGATGTTTCTAAAGCAAAAGGAAAAGACGCCAGCTGCTTAACGAAAGACGCCAGATGTTTTCTAAAGCAATGGTTTTCTAAACAATAAATATTCACAGCGTACATGTAAAATTAAAGTGAGCTGCAATTCGTCATAACTCATCGAACCTTTGGTATAAACGCGCCCGATCTCACGTCGGTGATGATGTACTGGGCAGAATTCACGGAAGATTCACGGTTTACCGATGAACCTCCGCAGCTTCGCCCACTCATCATCATTCACTCCGTGGATATGCTGTGATTTTTTTGAAAGCTTTTTTTTCTAAAAAAAAACTCTACTCTTCTTTCTTTTGTTGTAATGCCCGTCTTGTCAACTCACAGGCCTTTCCACTTTACACTTCACCACATACTTGTCACACACCCCCACTTCGCTGGTCACTTCACAACACTGCTATATAAGTCAATCGTCCCTATCGCACTATATATACACCACACACATCAATACATCACCATGTATACGTTGCACAGTTTCATCCTCTTAGTGCTATCAAGCTTTGCTTTTCCCTGTTTTACCCTCTACACCCATATTTTGGCCGCTCAACAACTTTTCCTCAAAAAATTGGCCCCCACATTTTCTCTCCCTTTAATATATTCTACGCTAAATGAGTATTCTTGCAGTGCAAGACTCCATCTCATTACTCTTCCATTTGTCAACTTCGCCTTGTTTATGAATTCTAACGGTTGATGATCCGTCTGCAATTTGAATTTCTTTCCGAACAAATGGATGTGAAACCTTTTGACAGCCCATACTAACGCCAAGCCCTCCTTTTCCACGGTCAAATAATTCCTTTCTGCCTACTCTCCCGTTTGGTATTGTGCGCTGACACCCATCACAAGACTTCACATATCTTATAACTTCTGACTGAATCCCAGGCCAAAAGAATTCTTCGGTAATTCTAGTAAGCGTGTTCTTAACTCCCTGATGCCCTGCCATGGCACTGTCATGCCCCCAGATAAGTGTCGCTTTCCTGTAAGCTTTGGGTACCATCAGCTGTAGTACTTCCCTTCCTGAAATAAACTGGCATCTCCTATACAATGGTCCATCGTGTATTTGGAACTCAAATACATTCCTGCTTCGCTGTTTCTTGAATGGTTCCCCTACCTTCTGAAAACAACCCTTCAACGATTCATCCCTTTTCTGCTCTTCTCGGAACTCCATAGGGGTTATATCTATACTCTGCATGGTCGCCACCTTCAATCTTGTGGCCTCTGCTTCTCTTCCATATTGCTAGCGAACACACACAAAGGACGACATAGAAGGAGACAGGACCACCGCTAGACTTCAACTGATTTTTTAATCGACATGAAGGACACAATAAATTTCTTTGCGCACGCGCAGGTGCCACGTCACAGACAAAGTTTATCCACCGAGCAAAAAGAAAAGAAATTCTCCGCCGCCTATCGATACCGCCAGTTCGCACGTGACGTGGCACCTGCGCGTGCGCAAAGAAATGTATTGTGTCCTTCATGTCGATTAAAAAATCAGTTGAAGTCTAGCGGTGGTCCTGTCTCCTTCTATGTCGTCCTTTGTGTGTGTTCGCTAGCAATATGGAAGCATACAATCAATACCAACTAGCCCAGCTTTATGCATTAACAAGTTATCTGCTTCTCTCTTTGCCGCCGCTCTCGTAATTGCTGCCAATGCCACTTCTGCTATTGGCGTCTGCACTTCTCTTACTCTGTCGCGGCATGATTCCTTCCTACCACTATCCTTTGGTTCCGCTACTCTACCACTGGTTGTATTCTGTTCATCTACCACGTCCCTGTTGTTTTCCCAGTTCGTATCAGGCTCATCTACTTTCCTGACTCCCGGCACATTACCCAAAATCAGGTCGTACATAGGCTTCTCTAAGCACTTTGCTGTCCCCCAACCTGTGTAATATGGACTTGCAACTTTTATCCGAGCTTCTGAAAGCCTTCTCACCGAACTAACCACCAAAATGACTTGCGTATTCCCCTGTTAGATTCGACTCGTCTACTAAGCTCCTTTTCACCAAAACAATATTTGTGCCTGTATCTCTCAAAACTTTCAACCTGTGTCCATGCACCTCTCCGTCTACGACCGGTAACCATTCTTCTTGCGAGTACAGCTTAATTTCGTTCTTTCCTGACTCTTCTTTCTGTGCCTGTTGCCCTTCTTCCACGCTACCCCTCTGTGAGTTCACTATACAAGCTACTTTGTCTTTACTCCCAACTTCCTTCATGCTACCACCGTGGGAGTCCACTATACAGGCTACTTTGTCTGCAGTCCCTGACCTACACTCATTCACCCGGTGTTCCCTTCTATTGCACAACTGACACACTACTACTTCTGGCTGTGAACGACCATCTCCAGCTCGACAATTCATAGCTCGGTGCCCAATGCGGTTACACAGGAAACACCTGAGTGGTCTCTGTGACGTGTTCGGTACCCCTTGAGGTCTACCCTCTGATTCATCTGTTCTTGCTTTGTCACGGCCTTTATTTGCCTTCCCTAGGTTTCTAAATCCCTGGGCCTCCAAATACTGATCGGCATGCTCTGCTACATCATCAAGTGAGGCTACCTTTCGTTCTTTCAGGAAAACACTTAACTTGTTGCTGCAGCAATTCAAGAATTGCTCCACGACCATGCAATCACGTACGCCTTCATATGTTTTTTCTACATTCGCCATCTGCATCCATCTTTCAAAATAATTTGACAAGCGGCACACAAACTGCTTTGCCGTCTCTGCATTCTCTGGCTTGCACCCACGAAACCGCTCACGGAAGCCTTCCGCCGTCAACCTAAATCTTTGCAACAATGTTTTCTTGACTTTATCATAATCCATGGAGTCATCGGCGGGCATTCGGCCAAAAACACTTAAGGCTTCTCCTACTAGGCAAATGCTGAGTGCTGTTGCCCACTCCCTTCTGTCCCAACCTTGACCCCTGGCAATCTGTTCAAATCTGTGTAAATAGGCATCCAAGTCATCACGTCTTCCATCGAACGGAGCCATTAACTTTCTCGGACATATGCGGGTAGTTTTGGGTGACTGCGAGCCAGAGGATGCTGATGTGACGCTCTGGTCGTCTTGCGGAACACCATTAAGTTGCGCTAGTCTCAACTTCAATTCGAGAAGCTCTTTTTCGCGTTCAAATTCGCGCTCATGTTCTACTTGGGCATTATACAAAAACTTCAAGGTCTCCTCTTTAGTCATTCCTGGATCTTTAGCTATCGCCGTCAAGCGCTCCCAATCCATCTCCGCACCAACTTATTATACCAACGGTCAATCGCTGACTGGGCCGGATTGAATCCTGGAATCTCATGATCCTGGAATCTGATGATCCTGGCAGGCTCGCCAATTGTTTTGTCACTGATCTCGGAGGCGTGTGCGTTGTAGATAGATTGAGAAGGCGCAGGTAGGCACAGCAAACATAATTTAATTACAGACAAGAAAAACTATAAGACAAACACTCAAAACAACTAACAATGAAAATCTTACAAACACTAGAGCAATATGCGAAAATAGACAAACACAATTCTCAGTACTTCTACACCTCCGACTCGCGTCGCTACTAGAGTCTGTCTGGCCACTTAGGCCTCGCCATCGGAACACTCTTACTTGCCCAAGCAACCACAGATATCCCTCAGGAATCCAGTATATATCGGTTTCGGATGTAATGGATATCCAGTGGAGATCCGTAAATCTCCGCTGGAGCTCAATCGGAGGTCCGACAGATGTTGAAAAAAACATTTTTGAAGATTCACAGGATATCCAGAACGGGATCCTGTCGTGGACATATTATGGACCTTATACGTATGTTGTGCCTGAATGTACAGTGCTCACAGATTGAAACAACAAGCACAAAGTAACACTCAAATAAGGAAGAGACACGTACACAGGAAGGGCGTCTACATGTCTGTTCCTTACTCGAGCATTCCTTGACATTTGTTCAGATGCCCAAGTTATGACCAACTAGCCCAAGTGTCTGCATCAGAATAACGACTGGTATGCACAATTGCTCGAGTTAAGTGCGTTATCTTGCTACAAATGCAGCTGCCAAAAGTAATATTGCCTCTGATATGAGGGTTAAAGTTGAATTTACACCAATACGACACGAACTGAAGATGCTAGAAATGAAATTGCATTCATAACTTAGCTTTAAATTGCATAGTTTCAACCTGTGAGCGCTGAACAATGCCTAAGTGTGATGGAAAGCATAAAGGTGCGGGCCCAGAGCGACTCACCAAGGAATGTAATTGATACCTAAGTGCACTCAGGCAAGTAAATTATATATATATATATATATATATATATATATATATAAAGATAAATAAAATACAAAACAAAACAATGCAAATACAATACAAAACAATGTGCAGGCATTGCGTGCAAACGCAAGGCAGTGACATTTTCATAGGTCTTCAGTAATGTTTTGCAGGGTTTTTAAATGAAGTAGAAGGCCAGCAGAAGATGCATATACTAGTTCTTATTTCAGTCCTTTGGACTGCCATATGTGCAGTTACGCAACTAAACTGTTTACTGGCAATTAGGTCATACTGCTACATGCATATTGCCAGCCCCTCGAACCATGCGCGTGTGCGCCGGACGAAGAGAAGGAAGATCTCTCTCCGCTCGGGCTCCGAGCTGAACCGGTCAGCGCTGCAACCGCTACTGTAAATATATCGTGTAAATAGTCTACGGACTACAGTCTACCAAGTCGTCATTCACGTAACAGTATAAGAGAACAATCAAGCGAACAAGTCAATATTATATTTCGATTAGTAAGGAGTATACATGAAAATATTTTATTGTACGTGGTACCTCAATGATGTTTCTGGGTTCTAAACCTAGTAGTGGATTCTCAATAATGCGTCCCCCGGATTCGCGACGACCCGCATTTCACGACGAATCGGTTTGGCCCCGGCAAAATCCCCATAGAAATAACGTATTAAAAACCTTCGTTATACGACGCAATTTTACACCGACCCCGCATCTTACGACTTTCTGATTCCGTCCGAGAAAAAAAATCACCTTCTTTACTCGCATCTGAACGCTGACCAAGTATTTGCGAGTGCACAATAAGAACTCTCGTTCCCCTACGTTGACAGTTACAAAAGTAGAGTGTGAGACAGTAAATTTATTCTCCTGGCAGTTCATGCGCTTCTGCAATCCAGTTTTCCTGGCTTTTAAGATAGCTTCTGGATACGCCTCGGTTGCGTGCGTATCCAGGGTCGTTACCTAGACAAGCTCTCTCCACACTGAGTAGCTTCAGCTGGCCGGTCATTGAGATCCAGATATTTTCACGTTTTCGGTACGTGGAAACTTTTCCTGGTCGACATACAGCTGGTCTCCTGCCCTTGTTTGCGGCCCTCGCAGTCACAGGTCTTGAGCACGCAAAAGGACGCGACGCAGCTATTTTCACCGTGCAAAATAAGTTTCGCTTGACATGAACGTTCATAATAACAGCGGGACATCACTAGTTGCACTTCACAGGGGCACAAATACGATGCACACAGCTCAGTCGAGCACGAAAGCATTCTACGCATAATTCTACGCAAACTCGTGCTCTGTCGCCATTATGTGATGGCGATGACACTGTGTCTGACTCTCCTGACGGGAGGCTGTTGCCAACGCGGTTTAGGTTTCGTTTTCACGCACAGGCAACTTTAGAACTCGATTTATAGGGAGGAAGATGCGCACTGGATTCAGTTTTTTGAAGTTGAGGGTGACGATTCGCTCATACCTCTTTCAACTAAGTAATGCTGCCGTTCGCTGTCATTTTCAAAAATAATTTAATCTACCTTCGCTGGAGAAGCACAGGGTCGTGTCGTGGGCTTATTCAGGTGGTCTGTTCCCCTTTCCTGGCCAAGGCTGATTGCCACTGCCTATATTCTTAGTTTTTCGATTATGCGACGCCCGGATTATACGACGGTTTTGCGTGGACTTCTCAAAGTCGTATAATCGGGGTTCCACTGTAAATAATTTTCTGGTTACGACCTGTGACGATGCGCATTGCTATGTGTAAGAAAGCTGTTGTTTCAGCTTATGTAGTGAATACACGTTCATTTGTGGACTCCTTCACAAAGTCATACATGAATATCCTTTGAAGATCCATAATCGATTATAACTTGTCTGTACGGCACAACTCCAAAAATGGATATCCACTATGGTATCTCTAATGTACATCCAGTGAATGTCCCACACTGGCACTGGACGTTGGGCTCTTGCATGGATACTGAGCGGATATCCGTGGTTGCTTGGGTGGTTCCGTTACGCGCCGTAAGTCCAGCCTCCGTTGTGCTGGTTCCCCAGTCGATGTCGCCGACGATCCTCTGTCGTCCCGATGAACTGTCGTCCCGATGCATAACAGACCACGAAGCTGCCGTAAGCCTTTTCCCAGTCGCTGACGTGGCAAGGCGTCTCTGTCGCTTAGGCCTAAGTACGAGCTCGCCCCTGCTGTACCCGATGACGTGGCGTCCAGGGGATTGTTGCTGGCTGAAGCTTGAAGGGGGACTGCTGCTGGTGCGTCCGGAATTGCCGCAAGGTACTGCAGCCCCTCCGAGGATCCTCGCCCGAGCGTCATCGAGGTCAACGGCCACGCCACAGAGTGCCAGCGTCACGGCCTCCGGAATCGAACGTCCGCTGCCTTCCCGTTGACAGAACGTAGCTGCCAATGCTACCTTCTTCTCCAGTAGCCACGCAGACAATGCCAGCTCATCGAACTGCTGCTCTTCGTTTACGGCTCGTGTCACGCGTATCGCGCCGTGTGCTACCCTGCACGCGCTCGTGCCTGTTCCGCGTGCTTCTCCTCCTACTTCGTCGTCTTCGTCGTCCATACGTCCTCTCCTTACTCATGACGCTCTTCCAATTGAGACCAGGCGTGCATGTTTACTTGAACCGCATCACCACTTACACGTGTCTGGATATGGGGCATTTCACACATTTTTCGATGTTTCCGCCCCTTCCACTTCGAAACTACCCGGTCATCGACTTCAATACTTTTTTGACACGCTTACTGCCAACTATCCAGCCATGTGATATAGTCTTATTTTGTCTGTAATATTCTTAGAATTTTTAAAAAATAATCAAAATGGGCGCAGAGTTGCAGCATTGCTTCACCACAAAGCACATCGTGCGACAAAGTAGTGGCCGTCAATGGGCGATAAAAATGTAGTGCCATTCCTTTCCAAGTAAGTACCAGGTATTTAAGGCGTTCCGTGAAGTATTGTCGTTTTTAGAGTATGCTTTCGCAACCTATGTTTCACCCACTACGGCAAAATTCAAATCCCTGTAATAGACAAAAATTTTTTCCCAAGAAACACTTTCCAAGGGCAAATAGTGCACTGATATGAACCTCCACAATTTTTACAATACAACTGGAGAGGGTCGAGCGCAATGTTTGGGACGTTGGCGCGGAATGACCCTTGTCCGTTCGTCATTGTAAATCGCTTGAGCGACTTGACGTACGTCGTGGCACGCTTGACGACACCTCGTCGTCGGTCACATCGAACGCAGTTGGTGCATGTGGCTTGCTTCAAGAGGTTTTATTCCTCCAGTGACTTGGACTCGCCCAGCGGGGTTCGCGTGTGAGCCGGGGATTGCTACGGTATGTGCCGGGCTGTGGTATGAGCCGGGCATGTGGAGGAGGAAGACGAAGTGGTCTGGTGCGGCCTGAGGACTCCATCTTTACGTCTGATTGCCGTGTCTCATTCTCATCCTGTAAATAAACACAGTCAACCTTTACTCATCCGTAACAATATTTATACATATACGGTGCATGACGGCGGCAACGGGGACGGCAAAAACCAGCCGAGACTGTACATATAATTGCTATCGCAATAAAAGCCGTGGGCCGTGATGTCACCTCGCTTTTGACCATGTCGCCGCACCAATCCTGCCAGCACATTCCTAGCGTAAGGAGAGAGTGGACGAAATGCACTGAAACAGGAACTTTTCAAGTCTGAATTTGCATGTGAATGTGTCCCAGATGTTTGAGAACGATGCAAAGAATACGTACCGACCTTACAGCTGCGTTAGACGAGCGGCCGCGTTAAACCTAAATCGATGGCTAACACGATCAAAAGACAAGTGCACCGAAAATCATATCTCTGAGCGCTGCGTTCGTTGCACTGAAGCGCATTCCGTCCCTATCATTTGTGTCGAGAGTGTTTGAAAGCTTCGTGATGTCAGGATGGCGCTGCAGACCAAGAACCGGAAACATGGGGCGCGCTTTTCTCCTAGCTCCCGCTGTTCAGCGGCCACTGAAATGGACAGTTCATTACATGGACACATCCAAAAGAGCTCCTCCGGTGAAGTGCTGTATTTTATTTCCAGAGTCCTCATTCGGAATAAAAGAAAAGACTAAAGGCGGCGCGCCGCAATTATTGCGCGGCGGCGGCGGCGGTGGCGGCGGCGTTACCTCTCTTCGGACTTCGGCGGCTGCTCAAGCGGCGTCACCAAAAACAGGCTGCGGCGCGGCACAGCGGCGCACACCTCTACCTATGGCCGTCGAGCGTGCGCTCCGCCTCCGCTCGCCGCTGCCTCGTGGTGGCACTGTGCGAGTAGACTACGAAATAAGGTTCGAAGAAAGGCTAAGAAATGTGAAGGAGAGCAGATGGGCAGAGACAGTGTTCCGTTATTTGTATAGGAAGAGGCTGGACACGCAGTCGAGAAAAAGAACAAGGAGGCTCAAAATATACGGCTGGTAGTGTAAGCAATATGTCAACACAGAGCGTTAAACGAAAAGTCGGAGAGGCGGAGAGGATTTACTGGACGGCAGCTATGGAGAAAAAATCGGCTTTGATCAACTACCGAAAGGGCAAAAAAATTACAGCATATCCACGGGTGAATGATCAAGAGCTTGGGCGAAGCTCCTGAAACAATCGTGGTTACACCGTCAAATCTTTAGTGGTTTCGCCCAGCAGTAAAGAAAGCGATACGCCGCTTTGATTACTGCTGCGCGCCGCCTCTCTAGCTCGCACCTCGGGATCCTGCCGACGAACACGAGACGCAGCGGCCTTCCGCACCCGGCGCTCCTCGCGTGCATGATCCGCCAAGCAGCACGATCCGCCAAGCGCACTCCTCCACGTACGGCGACGATCAAGGAGAATGAGAGATAACGGGCGCAGCAACCAATCTGAGAGCAGCGGCACCTATAACGCCATCTAGCGTGCATTCACCCAACCGCCATATTGCACACATCTCTATGGGACAGCGCCATCTAGTATATCGTCACCCGACTGCAGTTTGCATGGATCTCTATGGGACAGTGCGATCTATTGAATGATACGGGAGACGCGACGGCGGGGGAACGCCGGACGGAGCGACAACCGACCAGGTGATGCTATGAGGAGCTTCGCACCTAAAATGAAATAAGGAGGGAGGCATTTTACGATAATTCAAGGGGAAGCGCTTTACTGTTTGAAGCGAGGCGGGTTGCCTTGGACCGCGTAGTTATAAAGCGAGATACAGTAGAGAAGAAGAACAATGCACATGCTGCGGGGAAGTTAGGGAAACGGCGGAGCATGTTCTGATTGAATGTGGAGATATTCACCCAGGCCGGCAGGCTAGACCTGTCGGTCCCGTCGTGGGATTAGCCGGGTGCGCGATTAATCGCGTTTTGCTGGACCAAATAAACGTTTATTCACTCACTCACTCACTCACTCACTCACTCACCCAGGTGTACGTTTGGGCACGAGCCTACATGAAGCCTTGGGTTTGAGAGACGACAATGGAAAGCTGAACACACCCTCGATTGAAATAATTAAGAGATGGTTAGAGTATTGGTGGCAAAAAAATTAGAAAGGACAAAAATAAATATTGGGGCAAAAAAATAACGATGTTCTGCCGTAAAGGGCAGATAATTGGGCGGAGTATTTACGTATTGTTTTTCTGTAGTAACATAGATTTAATTGAAGTAGAGACACTAGGCCAACACTAAGAAAAAGAAGAGTAAAGAGATTTTTTTTTCTGTCGAGCCTGGTGGCACACTTGTCACCGCCCCGTTATAAAGGGGACGTTCATAGCATCCATCCATCCACGACAGGCTGGCGCTGAACGGCCGTGCATATTACGCAACTCGTGAATTTGTGTTTGCATCCGAGTTTAATTGCATTTGTGCTTCTCGCAGGCTTTCACGGGTACAGGGGGATGGAAAGAAATGCAAAAATACTGGCACGCTGTTTTCATCACGCTCTGATCGCGGTGGCAATAAAAAGATGCTAGGTGGTCTTTGTATCATGGAGGACTCCATCTTTTAATCAATCAAGCAGGCTACAACTCTACTTGAAAATAAATGCGAAACAGCAAGGAAAGTAGATGACACATGTTCGCGTTTCTTTCCATCCCCTCTGTACGTATTCCGCAGGCAGTCTCTCAGGCCGTGCTGCATGTTGAATGCTTGCATTCGAGTTTGATAGCATTCGCGTTTTATTTTCTATTTCAGGCTATTGCGACCACGTCATTCGCATGCCTTAGTGTGGCATACTGCTGTGTTCCAACCTGAAAAGTGAACGGAAAGAAATCACGACTGTCTTTTTTATTTCCCTTTATTGATAAAGAAATAAATACTCACAGGATCCGTTATGAATTCATCAAAGACGACCGTCGTCTTTTAAATGCGAATGCATTTCTTAGTCGGGCTATGTAAGGCATCCGGCGTTGTCCGCGCGCCTCTCCGCTCTCACTCCCTCTCCCACAGCAACAGCTGCGGGCGCGCGAGCTTATCCTCGCCCCTAACAACCGGAGCAGGTGGTGCGGGCGGTGTAGCGGAGAGTGAGTGGAGAGGAGGAGCGCGCTCTGGCGTGTGAGGGCGCTCGCATCGTGGGAGCTCGGCGGAGCTCCCGCGTGTGTGGAGAGAGTGTAGGAGAGGGTAGGTGCAGTGCTTCGCCGCTCCTTCTCTCGCCGTTCGCTCTCTCTCCTCCCTGCGCCACCGCCTCAATGCAGTGCGTTTGAAACGCGTTTGTTGCGTTTGTGCTGCCTTGGCACAGCCTGAAAACAGCGCGTTCTAAACGCGTTTGTGCTGCATTGAAGGCGGTGGCAACATCCCTGAGGTGACTATGAACGCACGTAGGAAGCGTTCGTTGAAAGAGGCGCCCAAAAGGGAGACACTTGAGCGCGTCGATGTGTCCAGCTTTACGCCATTAAAATTACTGCGCCATGTACTCTCGGCGCAAGAAATGCATTCGCATTTCCTCACGATTCTCTTCGGGGAGGTGGGGGCATTTTTTTCTTCCCAGTCAATGTATTGAACATCCCGTTCGTCCCTCCGAGGTATTTCTGCATCTGATTCTTACAGCCTCAAGAATCGGAGGCGCTGTAAGTTT
Organism: Rhipicephalus sanguineus; assembly: GCF_013339695.2. Lineage (NCBI taxonomy): Eukaryota > Metazoa > Arthropoda > Arachnida > Ixodida > Ixodidae > Rhipicephalus > Rhipicephalus sanguineus. The sequence goes on from NC_051181.1 coordinate 7,490,978, forward strand.
TCTGTACCTGAGCTGGTTATGCACTGCCTCTGTGATCGGCCCATTTTGACCAAGCTGACTATAATATGATGACGTCACGTTATGTGACGTCACGACGATGTCACAAAATTTTATTATCTGTGGCGTCACGTGATGACGTCATCAAGTAATGATTATTTCTTGCGTGACTCATGTTGACAACGCCGACGGTCAATTTTCGCCTTTGATTAAGCATCTAAGGCTTTCTTTCGCCTTGATACACTGTTCGGATGTCGTTCCATTAAGCTCCAGCGGCCGCTGGTGTTCGGGACAGGTGGCTTCCAGTAATTAGGCAGGATAATTGGTCTCCTAATACATCTTTCAAACTACACTAAAATATGTAGCCGTCATTCACGACTCGAAGATTTCATAGTATTTAAAAGACGTTTATTAGCGGGCACTCGACGATGATACACGACTGTGACAGTCAAGCCGGGGTGCCGACTCTGAGCGCGAGGAGCGTGCTGTCCGAGAAGAGCGGAAGAGGACGACCCACTAGTCAGCGCTCGAGAGGGCGACCCATTACAGGCTTCTAACGCTTCGCTACAATTACCCCGGGTACGAAAAGGGAGCCGCCGGGCGACCTAACTGCTTGTCACTATGAGCGGGTCATGGTAGGGTTTCAGGCGCTCCACGTTGACAATGTCGCGCCCTCGACGGCGCATGTCCGAAGATGGTTCAAGGGGTTCGATCAGGTAGTTGACCGGGGATGTGCGTTCGACGACACGGTAGGGGCCTTCGTATTTGGGCAGTAGTTTGGAAGAGAGGCCATTTGCAGTCGTAGGGACCGAGAGCCTTACGAACGCTCCAGGGAGGAACGTGGGCGCAGAAGTGGTGGTGTCACCAGGAATGCTCTTCTGCCGCTCTTGGTCATGTGTAGTAAATGTCTTGGCAAGCTCCCGACAATCCTCAGCGAGTCTTGCTGTGACAGAAATAGCCGAACACTCAGACGGATCCGGCTTCTATGGAAGGATTGTGTCGATTGTGTGCGACGGGTGCTTGCCGTACAATAAGAAAAAGGGCGAGAAACCAGTAGTGCTCTGAGGGGCGGTATTATAGGCGCAGGTGACGAAAGGCAGAATGGCATCCCAATTTGTGTGATCGGCGGCGACATACATCGAGAGCATGTCGCCGAGCGTGCGGTTAAAGCGTTCGGTGAGGCCATTCGTCTGCGGGTGGTAAGCAGTAGTTTTCCATTGAACAACGTTGCACTCTTTGAAAATGGCTTCGAGGACTCCCGACAAGAAGACACGACCTCGATCGCTGAGCAGCTCCTGGGGTGGACCGTGGCGTAGCATGAATCGGTGTAGCAGGAAGGAGGCAACATCGCGCGACGTAGCCGCTGGGAGGCCAGCAGTTTCGGCCGATCGCGTAAGGTGGTCAACTGCGACGATGACCCAGCGGTTACCAGCCGACGTTAGAGGAAGTGGTCCATACAAATCGATGCCAACGCGCCCAAACGGCCGGTCAGGGCAAGGTAGAGGTTGCAGACCTTCCGGCGACAGGTGCGTTGAAGTTTTGCGGCGCTGACAATCGATGCAGGAGCGAACGAACTTCTGCACGTAGCGGTACATCCCTCGCCAAAAGTACCGTTGGCGAATGCGGTGGTAGGTTTTCGATACCCCAGAGTGTGCACACTGCGGATCAGAGCGGAACGGCTCGCATATGTCAGAACGCAGACTACGGGGTATTACGAGTAGCCACTGGCGGCCGTCGCCGTAATTGCATCGGTGGAGGAGGTCGTCGCGAACTGCGAAATGGTGGGCTTGACGACGCGACGCGCGAGTGGATGGAGTCGCCGATGGATCAGTCAGCAAGGCTATCAGTGAGGCAGTCCAGTGATCCTTGCACTGTTCGCTAGCGCTAGTGTGAATGTCGATAGAAGAAACGGCATTGTGAGACACTTAGCTGGTAGTATTGTCGTCAGGCAAGGGGGAGCGCGAGAGTGCGTCGGCATGCTGGCATCCGTTGCGGTACAGCACGCGGATATCGTAGTCCTGTAGGCGAAGTACCCAGCGGGCGAGGCGGCCTGAGGGATCCTTCAATGACGACAACGAGCATAGTGCATGATGGTCGGTTATGACATCAAATGGGCGACCATACAAATAAGGTCGGAATTTCGTAAGGGCCCAGATGATCGCCAGGCATTCCTTTTCGGTGACGGTGTAATTGGTCTCGGCTTTAATAAGCGTACGACTTGCATATGCCACGACATATTCAGGGAACCCTGGTTTGCGCTGCGCAAGGACAGCGCCAGGCCAACACCGCTAGCGTCTGTGTGTACCTCTGTAGGGGCCGTAGGGTCGTAGTGGCGTAGTATGGGAGGCGACGTCAACAAACGACGGAGCTTTGCGAAAGCGTCGTCGCACTCTGACGACCACGAATGGAGGGGCCCGTTACTTCCGAGGAGCTTCGTCAGTGGCGATATGATAGTCGCGAAATTTCGAATGAAGCGCCGAAAGTAGGAACACAGTCCTACGAAACTGCGCAGTTCTTTGACGGACGTAGGTTTGGGGAACTCGGTCACGGCCCGAAGCTTGGCTGGATCGGGAAGAATTCCGTCCTTGGACATGACGTAGCCGAGGACTGTCAGCTGCCGTGCTGCAAATCGGCACTTTAGATTCTGTTGCAGACCTGCGTCGCTCAAACGCGTCAAAACATGTCGTAAGCGTTGAAGATGCGTGGAGAAGTCCGGAGCAAACACGACGACGTCGTCGAGGTAGCACAAGCACGTGTGCCACGTCAGGTTGCGCAGAACGGTATCCATCGTGCGCTCAAAGGTGGCGGGCGCATTACACAGCCCAAACGGCATGACGTTGAATTCGTACAGTCCGTCGGGCGTGACAAAGGCGGTGTTAGGTCGAGCGTCATCAGCCATAGGTACTTGACAGTACCCTGAGGGCCAATCGACAGGTGAAAAGAATTCGGCGCCTTGCAGGCTGTCAATCGCGTCGTCCTTTCGCAGCAGTGGATACACATCCTTACGAGTGATCTTGTTGAGTCGTCTGTAGTCCACAAAGAACAGCACAGAACCGTCCTTCTTTGCAAAAAGAACGACAGGAGACGCCCAGGGGCTGTTAGAGGGTCGAATGACATCGCGTCCAAGTATGTCGTCGACTTGCTCGGTGATTACACGGCGTCTGCGGGAGATACGAGATATGGACGTTGCCGCAGTGGCAGGTGGTCGTCAGTGTCGATGTCATGCGTAACGGCCGACGTGCGGCGGAGAGAAGTTTGAGTGAGATCGAAAGAAGGGCGAAATTCTTCCAACAGGTCCAGAAGCTGGGAACGCCGGAGCTGCGTAAGGTTGTCAGCTATGGAGGAACCAAATACGTCAGCGGGTGATGAACCAGACGTCGAAACAGCACTGAGCGTACTGGAACTTCGGCCGTGCGAGTCATCAGGCTCGTCCATAACTTGTGCATCTTCGAGGGGTTCCACGCTGCTGAGACATTCCCCTCGCACCAAAGTAACACTGTACGGGGAGGGGTTGACTACAAAAATAGAGGTGCTCCCTTGAGTGACTTGCACGGTCGCGAAAGGCACCTGCAAGCCTTTCCTCGTGCAAACACGGTCATATGGCGAGAGGAGTGCAACGGTGTCGGACAGACTGGCGCAGTAGACTGACACCGCCGTGGACGAGTTTGCAGGCACTTTGATGTCGTCTTTGACGAGTACCTTGCTCGCAGCCGGTGGACTGTCTGCCGGCGTCAAATTAGAGAATGGTGAGAGCTCTATTTCGGCGGGTGCGCATTGAATTACGGCGTCGTGGCGGGAGAGAAAATCCCATCCGAGGATGACGTCGTGAGAGCATGCAGGAATTATGATCGATTCGACGGCGTACATAGCGTCCTTAATCATGACGCGGGCTGTGCAACCCGCTGTAGGGTGAATACTTTGGGCGCTGGCTGTGCGGAGGGAGAGCCCGGAAAGTGAAGTCGTCACTTTTCGCAGTATTCGGCTAAGCTTTGCGTCCATAACGGAAACGGCGGCTCCAGTGTCGATAAGGGCAGATGCACGAACACCGTCCACAAACACGTGTATCACGTTCGATGGGCTTCGCGGAGGGCTTTCGCAGTTCGATAGCATCGCAGCCGTTGCCTCGTGGACTGCGACGACTTTCCTGGTCGCGTGGGACCAGACGTGGCCGCATCGGTGACAGCGAGCGGCGTCGTGGTGACAGTGAACGGCGGGCAGATGGAGCGGGGCGAGACGTCGGCGACAGAGGCGTAGGTGGGTCGTAATATGGGCGGTTCGACTGGCTGGTGGCAGGCGACGCGACTCTAGGCGGCTGCACGCGATTGCAATAGCGCGCCACGTGGTCGGCGTAACCGCATGCGAAGCATATGGGGCGGTTGTCAGGTGTGCGCCATCGGTTCGCTTGAGCAGGGCACGCCCATGGTGCAGGACGGGATTGATGGGGCGGCAACTGATAGGACCGGATGGTGGGCTGCAGTCGTGGCCTGTGCGTGACGTCGACGCAGGTTACCGGTACATCCGCTTCGAAAGAGTGAGGTCGAGCGGAGGCTTCGGCGTAAATGTGTGGGGCAGCCGTAGGGATTGCTGGGGGCGTTCTTGCGACCACATGGGCGTAACGCAAGGGTGCAGGAGCCGTATGGTGCTCGTGGTACTCGGGCATGACCTCTGCGATTTCTTGCTCAATTGCTCGACGGAGCGGAGGCAGCAGTGTGGTCGACGGCTGTTGAACGTACTGCGGGCGAGCAAAGTCCAGCAGAGAGAATTGGCGCGCGATTTCCTAGCGCACGAATGTCTTCATCTCTGCGAGCAACGCGGAGTGGTCGGATATAGTCGACAAGCCAGCGAGCTCGGCGTCGCGTGATGGAGAGCGACGGGTCATCGATCGCTGCCGGCGCAGCTCCTCATACCATTGGCAGAGCGTTATGACCTCTGCCACTGTGCTGGGGTTCTTGGCGAGCAGCATGGTGAAGGCGTCGTCGTCGGTGCCTTTCATGACGTGCCGGATCTTGTCAGATTCGGACAAGGTGGCGTCGGCTTTCTTACAGAAATCGAGGACGTCTTCAATGTAACTGGTGAATGATTCACCGGCCTGCTGAGCGCGTTCACGTAAGCTCTGTTCGGCCTGCAGCTTGCGAACGGCAGGGCGGCCAAACACATTGATAATGGCGGTCTTGAAGTCGGACCACGTCGTAAGATCTGATGCGTGGTTGTTGTACCACAAGCCCGCCACATCCGCGACGTAGAAAACCATGTTAGTCAGTTTTCCTGCCTCGTCCCATTTATTGGGGACACTCACGCGCTCGTAAATCGCGAGCCAGTCCTCCACGTCGGTGCCATCTGCGCCAGTGAAGACCGGAGGGTCGCGGATACGAGGCACACCTGGGCATGAGGTTGGTGTAGGCGGGGCCGTTTGCTGGGAGGCGTCTTGAGGCATCGTAGGCGGCAGGGTACGGGATCGAAGAGCCAGGGGCATCGAATGAGGGCCGAAGTTGTTGTGAAAGCCCAGCACCCTCCACCAAATTATAAAGACGTTTATTAGCGGGCACTCGGCGACGATACACCACTGCGAGAGTCAAGGCCGGGTGCCGACTCTGAACGCGAGGAGCGTGCTGTCCGAGAAGAGCGAAGAGGACAACCCAATAGGAAGCGCTCGAGAGGGCGACCCATTACAGGCTTCCAACGCTTCGCTATAGTATATAGGAAGCGGCGGCTTAAAAAGGATACAGGAGCGTCAGTCTTTGCAGACTACCCTTCATGTTTGCAGCCCAAGGTAACAAGTGAACCTAGCATGGCAAGTGTCACGAAACGTGACCGTGCGGCGTCCGAACAGTTAACGAATGCATGTACCGGTAGCAACGCTGCTTCGCGATCGCAGTCATCTGTAACGCTGACATTAGGTCCCGAAGCCGCAGAATCGGAGTCCATGGCCACCACATTCGCTACCAGCAAAACAACCGACAATCACCAAGTACAGTGTCCCAATGAATGCGTGCACAAGGCTGAGCAAGCTGCATCATGCGACAAAAGCGTCCAGCCCGACAGCTATTCGGCCTCTACTTTGCTCACTACCGAAAAGGCCAAATGGAGGAGCAAAGAATGATAGCTGAGGATCCAGATACTGAAACTACAACAATCCGTGGACAAATGCAAAAGCGAGCTCAAGCAACTGAAAACAGGCCACATTTTTCATGCCGATCACATTGGCTGTAGTTGCAAGTCGGCATACTGCTTTAGACTTGAACAACGCAGCGTCTGTTCACGCACATCGGCCTGTGTTGCAGGAAGCGCGCGGCATATGCAACTGTTTTTGTTTGTTTTTGTACCATCACGAATTAACTGGTTTAAGCTCAGAAATGGTGGAATCATTTGGCATAGTTCCTCATTTTCTGACACGATCTGTTGCTTTCTCTCGGTGGAAACAAATGTAATTCTCAAGAGCTTTACGAAGAGAACGGGAGATCACGTATATCCCTGGAAGCTGTGACATTTCTTGATATTTAGCGCATGCACTCCCGGCTTGCGTATTGTCACGTGGACGTGACGTCGACGAATGCAGCTGTCAGCACGTCAGAGATGAAACAATTTATTTGGCCGAACTTGTGGCCAGGAAACTGAAAGTTAATTTACTGCAATACACACGGTATGCACTGATAGCGGCGGACAGAGCGTCTACCGTCGAAAAACTGACAAGCGGTTGAGCGCGTCGGCTATAATACAGGTGCTATCGAACTTTCCAGCGATATCGCTGGCGTCGGCGTTATCTCTCGATAAAGCTGGAACATTCGCGTGTGGCGCGCAATCTTAACAAAACGATCTACTACAATCGCGAAGCTTCTCGAACACTGCTTCGCGGACAGCGTCAAGCTTGGATAACCGTCCTTGCTGGGCAAACCGGAATACATCAATATAAACAAGAAGTGGGCGTGGTAGTATACTGTGCTACACCAGCAGACGGTAGCACGCATCGGGGAACCTTAAGCGGCCAAGCTTTCAGTATTAGCTCCAGACCAATGATGCTTTCAAAATCGACTTTCAGACAGTCAAAAACCGACTCCTAGTCAAGCGAACGTAACAGTGCCAAACGATCTTCCGCGCATCACTGGCATGCGCTCTCTGCTATCAGCCTAGCAGACGACGCGCGAGCATCCCGAACAAATCGCCGCGGATGACACATGCCTTTGAAATGGCCTGGTTGCCCAGAACAAGCGCACCACGATTCTCGTTTACAAGTTTTCATTATACTTTAAACAACGCGAATACAACCGTAAACTGAACCATATAGCAGCTGCGAATGCAGCCATGGCATCGTTTCCGCAAGCGATGACACGACTCCGGGTCTACTAGGGTGGTGGCGCCTCGCGACTGAAAGCCGCACTAACGCCGACGGCCGGTTCCCATTGCGTTTTTTTCCTTCCCCCAGGCACAGGAAGATAGAGGAGGCGCTGGTGACAACTAGGGGAAATGATTCGTATCGCCGGTTCGTGTGCGAAAATGGTCGGTTCCACTTTGATTTTTCGAACTCTCCCATCTGCGCGGGCGTTAGGCTGTCGCGACGGCCTCTTCGATGGAAAAGGGTGAGGACACGCCCTGGGCGCCTTTTTATGCTTATTCTTCTTTTTTTTTTCGTTGCGCGCGCCCGTTGAGGTAGAACGGTCGGCTTACTTTATGATGTCAGGATGCGGCGGCGGGCGCCTGTTTTAGCACTCGTTTGTGACAAAAAATTGGCCGCGTATCTGCGTGCTTCGCTGCAAATGTCGTCGAAAGACAATAGTCTTGTGCCGGCAGTACTACGCAAGTCCTCCTCCTCTATCATGAACCGCCGCATCTGGCTCATAGCGTTGGATTTTCAGCGCAGCCTAAAAAAACATTAGGGTCTTTAGAATTACTTATCTAAGTTTATTACTTAGTTTATTCTAAGTTATTATTACTTACAACATCTAAGTAATTACTTATCTAATTACGTATTGATGTTGCGCCTCTAATACGCGCAATATTTGTTTTTTGATCGACAATGCTCACCACAAGTATGAACGTCCGTACCAGTTCAAGATGGCTGGGCTGTCAGAAAGTGGTTAAACTTTGGCCGGATGGCTGAATCGGGTGGCAGGTAAGCAGGAAGACAGACAGACAGACAAAAATTTCTGCGTTTAAGTTGCCCAAGAAAGACTGTCGTCTTTAAAAGAAGTGCTCAATTATGAACATCACACTTCCCGGCACTGTAGATCGCACAGGAATACGTGGTACTTTACAGTCACGTCTTTTCACGCATGCTGTTGCACAGCGTCACACAACAGCTTCGCGGCATCACACCAATAAAAAAACCTGACCGCCACGCATGCGCGCACCAAAGAACCGTACTCAAGCACACGAAACATCAGGCAAGCTGCCCACACACGCGATCACACACAAGAAAAAACACGAGAAAGCACACGGACACGCATAAATCCAGAGGCGACCACATTGTAGCACGAACCGGCGTGCGCTTTGTGTACTGGAGTAGTGGCGCCTTCACCCAAAACAGCGGCCGCAACTGTCAACTCAGCCGAGCCACGCTCGCCCATTGACTGCGACGCGACGCAACAGGCCGTACCTTTTTATGTAGCGGTCGTGACAGTGCAATATGCCTTACTGCGGGTGTTACTGCAGGTGGGATATGGTTAGGGCTCCGTGTTTTTGGTTTTATCCAAAAAAATACGATAAACATTCGCCCGGAAAATTTTTGACAATTCGGATTTATCCGATAAACTCCGATTTCAAGGGCCAATATGACTTGGTTCCGTTCTTTATCGAAAGGACAAGTTCTCAGCGCTCATTGATACATCTTATGGTTTGACCGATTTAAAGTTTACCGCGCGTAGCTGCATTAGGCTACGCAGATGCATTTTGCTCCGACTCAGCTTCCTACATGCAGAAGCTTCACAATGACTTGCAACTCTCCAACCCCGGATTCAAGGAGTTTCACTTCAAAGATTCGTGCCACCTACTCAACGACGCTCTGGAGGATGGAATCAAGACAAGCTCGTTTAACGTAGTTCACGATTTTGTTGTGCACTTTCCTGCCCTGTTGAAGTCGTCGCGGGAGCTGCGCCGTAAGTTTGGTCTTGTGTTCTTGGCTATGGCCATGTACATTAAGTCGCTGAGAACCGTATGTCCGTCGAGCTTCTTCTCTTTTTTATGAAGCTCTAGGAGATATTTTGGACTACTGGCGTGCCATTTTGTATTTCTTGAGAAGCGATGAAGCCAAGGGAACGTAGTGTCAGAAACTCAAGTCTTATTTCATCGCCGACAGCTGGGCACGACTTGCTCGTTAAGATAAGGCTTCTGAAGACCCATTCGTGTGCCCTGCTCTCAATCATTAAGGAACTTGAGGCAGAGAGTACACTGGTACACCAAGTTTATCCCATACTAGGGATTTGTTTGCACGCACTCATCAGTCAATGGCGTGATCCAACCGAGGTATTCGCATCAGATCTCACAAGTCTGTTGGACCTCCTTGACGAGATTGACCACCTAACATGTGTCGCAGACTTTCACGGATACTACGCTGCTGCCGTCGAAAAGTGGAGACCGACATCAGAGAGGAACCTGCGCGATCAACTCCAGTACGCCAAAGAATCGTTTTGGCACTGTGTTCAAATAGTGAATGCAAATGTGAAGCATGAGCTGCCCTGCGCGTACGAAACCTATGCGCCTATTTTTCAATCAGTGCTTCTTGAAACTGACGACATGTTCCAGCTCCTGAGTGATTTTGCGAACTATCAGGGCAATGAAATGTGTAACATTGTTGAACGCCTGTCGTTTTGGACACTTCACAATGTCCAGTGGCCATTGCATTCTCGCTGCTCGCTGCTTCTTCTGGCGCTTCCTGTTTCTAGCGCCAACGTTGAAAAGGCATTTGCAAAGCTGAGAGTCGTCAATAGAAAGGAGCGCGCTTCGATCACTGACAACAACCTCGCAAAGTATGCTTGCGTGTTTTACAATAAGCTTTAAGCACAAGGTTGTTACGCGAATACGCATAAATACAGGTGTTATGTGTTCAAGTATTTCGCTTGTGCGTATATGTTCTTGTGCATTCAAACCTTCTAGAAAAAAATGTGCTTCGTCTGTTTTGATGTCTTAGTATTCAGATATGAATGGATCTAAGATTTTGGGGTTTCGAGAATAATGCAAAACTCTGAGTTTTCGGAGAATTGGGGATTTACGAGAAATAAACTCCGATAAACGCCGAATTTCCGCCGAACATATAAACTCCGATAAACACCCGCCGATTTTCAAGAAAAATAAACACCGAAAACATGGAGCCCTAGATAGGATGTGACAATGTCCCGGCGACTCAAGCAAGCCCCGGGATGATGGCCACGCTGCGTTCGCGGTACCATCGGGAACACAAAGGTAAGTAATGGTTATGTTTCCTCTGTTCGTGCGTCCTTATCGTCGCTAGGGCAGCTGTAGGTGTCGTTCTGCACATTGCGTTGCGTGAAAAGTGCAATGAAAATTCGAAAAAAAAAGAAAGAAAAGTCATTAAGCTCACCTAGCGACGATGTGTATTGCGTGTTTAGGAAGTCCTGTGAATATAGCACATGCTTCGCACGGATGTTTGTACAACACGATTTCCCTCCTTGCGATAAAGCATAAATGAAGCAGAGGGCTTTCAAGGAGTATACACTAAAGCAAAACAAAAAAAACCGGTATTATCACGCTGTCATGCGATGAAATGTCCATTGAGGCCAAATTTGTTTTCTGTTAATGCTCTTTTCATGCTTGATTTGCTTGTTTTGATCCTCCGTCTCCATGACAATTTGTTCGCGTTGACATGTCGCATAATCGCCACATAATTATGACCTTGTGATGAAACATAATTATGGCCATATGATGTGACAGACATCCGCTAAGTGACAGTGTGCGTTGCGAAGAACACGCATTTTATGGTATTGCCCCTTCATTAGTCACATATGAGCACTGGAACTTACCAGGGTTAAATATGCATATTTATAGTATTTAGGAGATGTATTATTTGAGCAAAGCTACTTTAATCACATTGATATAAGTCACTTGAACCTGTTGAACCACTTTGTTGAATCACCTTTTTTATTCCCTCTCGTTATTTTGTTTTGAATTACGTTGTCATAGTGTTTATGATCTGTTCACAGTATTCTCACAGTTGACACAATTTCTGACAAGGTGAAAATGGTGGTATTGTGTCCAGGTCTTCTTTTGTCCTCATTACATGTATGCTGTTAATTTTTGCCATGAATCAATACCGAGTTGCCCAATATTCAGTACTTAACAGAGCAGCTGTGCTTGATCAAGAAGCTAGTGTCCAACGTGCTTAAATACAAAGTGAACCTCACTAACATTCACAGCCCTTTACACTATAATGCTAACTTGACTGACATCGAAACCGACCCGAATGGTGGCAGACAGGACAACACTTTCGGTGTTGTTTCGCACTTTTTTACCTTCGTGTATTTTCACCATGTGTACTTTAAGTGAAAAGTCCACAAGGAACTACTTGCAGCCTCACAATTTTGCATTTGTTCAATGTTTTGTGAAAAGGTCTGCAATAAGTATAGTGAAGTGTGAGTCCTTGGCGCGAAGTTCATTTTTATGGACACGGAAATCATAATGAACATCTTTTTTGTATCATTTTCAGGAAGACATTTCTGGCAAATTAGCAAGAATTGATCGCCCATTGCTTGTGCAGGAGACAGTGTACTGTAGCAACACTCCACTGTCCCTCACTGTACACTATCTCGAACATTTCTTACATCCTACAGCATTTGGGCAAATACTGGGATTGGTGCAGCGTGTTATGCATGATACTGCGTGCAACCTTTCCAGTAGCATGTGGATTTGAAAATTTCCCATTGTTCAAAATGACACTTAGTGGAACCGGCTTTATTCAGCAAACTTAATCAAAAATGGACAGTTGGGCGAGTTGATTCATAGTTAAAGAAAGTGCGGTAAAAAACTCCACAGCACAGGGAAATGAGAATAAAACGCACAGGACGATGCGCTACTAGCAACTGAAGTTTAACGCAAACCACAGAAAGATATACACACACAGTATGAAAAAAACTACACAATTGAAGGATCACGCAGTCACAGGAAGAAAAAAACATGTCTAAAAAAGACAAGCACGTGTTAAACTTCAGCTGCTAGTAAGGCGTCGTCCTGTCCCCTTCATTTTTACGTGTGTTGTGGTTTTGTTTACCGGCTTTCTTTAACTGTGTACTTAAGTCCTGATTGTTTTACAGGCTCTATAAGTGCGTGGTCAAATTTTATTCAACCTCATGGCATATAAAGTCCTAGGATCCAATGTGCCAAGCCATCAGCCAATATTTATAGGAAATTTTTCATTTTGTGCACCTGATTGCCTAATTGCTGACCTTGCAGCTACAATGCTAGGCTTAACTTTCGATGTGGTAATTACGTACAAGCCATGAGGTGAGTAATTAAAGATGAAAAACTTTAGGCTCCAGATGGCACTGGCTGGCATGAATATATTGTAAACATAGATGTACTAATTATGCATAGTAGAAGTATTGGTACATTATTGTCATGTGGAAACACCGATAAGTTCCCAAGCATAATTCCAGAAATTTACGTTCGTTTTCATATATGTGTGAGCAAACATGTGCAGCAGTATATGAAGGCAGCGTTGTCATTTTGTGGGGATTGCTGAATGCTTTAACAAATTGTGGTAAGTGGGTCTACAATCAATTTTAGACTTTTCTGCAGGAAACTCAACTGTATGATCATGCGCGACATGTTTTGATGCCATAGTGCAAACTAACGCAATAAAAAAAAACGAACGAGCCTATCTGCATGGTTGCATATTACTCAAAAGCAAAGCTAGCCTTATTGCACTAATTTAGTTGGCTTGATGTCTTGACTAACACCAAGTTGCTTGTGCATCCCATTTCTCTGGATTGTGCTTAGATACTGGCACTGTGATGCGCACATGTCAATAGGCATTATGAGGTGGTTTTGCACACTACATTGATGTTGCTTTACTGCTGTGAATTAGGGTGTCCCAGCTATTACGCAGCACGATTTAAAAAAAAGGAACGGCGTTATGCGAAGCACACCTACTGCATATTGTTCCTAGCATAATGGAGTAGCCACTTCTATTTCTTTCGTTAATGAGGTTTAATTTATTAGCCATAAATATATTAGTCATAATTATTCTTTATCAACCGGAAAAAATGAGCGCGCAATGAGCACGTTATTGAAAATAGCACAGTTAGATGCCCTTCTAACATGCCTGGATACGCCTCATTGACATTTTGACAATTGGGCGAGTATTTGTCGAGTTACAAATATAATTGTGGCTAATTAATTAAAGGTCATTACCGAAAAAAATAGTAGTGGCTACTTCAGTGTACTAGGAACAATATGCAGTAGGTATGCTTCGCGTAACGCCGTTCCTCTTTTTTTAAATCGTGCTGCGTGATAGCTCGGGCACCCTCTATATAGTGCTTAGGCAGTATGTACTATATACAGGGTGTTGCAAGGAATGTGTCCAGCCTTCTCAAAAAGTCAGGAAAATGCGATATTTGATTGCTCCCTTCAGAATTGGTTTTTCTGTAGTGGCAGAGATTCTAAGATGGTTAAAGAATTTATTTGGGACTGTAATTTAACAAGTTAAATTAATTACCTTTTTAATTAGTGGAGTTAGGTGGTTGTGTCAAATCGGAGAATTGAAGTTCTTCATGCCAGAAACCCAACCCAACTTTGAGATTTCGAAAAAGTGGCATCTAGTAATAATTACGAAGTAATGAAATTCAACCAAATTCAATGACGAAACCAAAACAGAAACATGGAAGAACGCAACTGCCATATTCTTCTGAGACGTCAAAAATGAGTGCATGACTATTTCTGTAGCGCTAGGCATCTCAAGATGGTTAAAGACGTCACTTGAGACAGTAATTAAGAAAGGTAAATTAATTAACTTTTTAATTAGTGGACTTCGGTGACTGTGTCAAATTGGAGAATTGAAGATCTTCGTGCCAGAAACCCATCCCAACATTGAGATGTCAAAAAAGTGGCCTCTAGTAATAATTACGAAGCGATGGAATTCAACCGAATTCGATGGCTTTCGCTGTGGAAAGCCGTTGCATTTCGTTGAATTTCATTACGCCACAACAATTACTAGAGGACGCTTTTTCAAAATCTCAAAGCTCGGATGGGTTCCTCGCATGAAGAACTTCAATTCTTCCATTTGACACAATCACCTAACTCCAGTTTTAAAAAGTTAATGTAAATTTTTAATTACTGTCCTAAATGACGTCCATAACTACCTTAAGATTCCTGCCGCTACAGAAAAAGCAATTCTGAAAGCCCCGAGCGAATATCGCATTTTCCTGATTTTTTGAGAAGGTTGGACACATTTCTTGAAACACCCTGCATGTTGTTCCATGTGTTCAGTACTGGGTGCAGGTTCTGTGCACAAAAATGGAAACATACCTATGCTTACACTGACATGATAACTGGTACTGTTTTTATTGCAATAAAATAGTGCAAACACTGTTTCTTCTATCAGTTGAGATATGACTATTTGTCGTGCATGCAAATGGAAGAAATGAACGTCTGCACGCAATACAAATTGGTGAAACACTGCTCGCTCAATGTAACGGCTTGTGTTTTATTACCAAACAAGTAAAACAGATGATTTACACATTAGAACACATTGTGGAAGAGAAATTGGTGACAGGCAGTTAGGCAACAAGTCATCACTGTGTTCTAACCAGGGCTGGGCAAAGGTATATTGAAATTGTATCGCGATACGATAAAATATACTCGGGCAAGAAGTATTTGAGATACAGATACAAGATACATCCGTAATAATTGTATCCGATACGATACTTCCCAATTGTACCTTAAGATACCTCGATACATATGCAAGTTTTCTATTATAGACCTATATAATGAAGCAGCAAAGGCCTGTGTAGAACTGTGTTTCCTTAAAAATTTCCTAACTGCGACCAACTTTGTTTATTTTAACAAACTACCTATTTCTATCACAAGATACAAGCTTTCTTGCTCAAGGTATATTAGTTTTAATTCCTAAACAACCTATTGGGGTTTGTTTGGCTGCTTAACATGACAGCTCTTTAACCGCTGCGCTGTTAGTGGTTTTCGCGTAACACTTCTGTAATTTATGGGTGTCGCGGCTCTACTTGGCGACCAGCTAGTAGGTGGCCATCTACTTGCAAGAACGTCATTAAGAAGCCTCCACACAATTACGCAAATACCGCTCTGCAGTCTTCCCTTGTCCGCAAGCGTATTTTTGTTTTCGTAATACCACATCCACCGACAGGTGTAGAGCAGCAACAACGTTGGTAGCGATATTGTTTGTGAGGCATCGTGTCAAGACGATGAACTACAGAGTCGGCGCTCACAATTAATTGAAGACGTAAAACTGCAGTGATTTTTCATATTTTACTTATCTGCTGGCGCAAAAAGCGTTCCCTGGGAGCCTATTCACTAACGTGCACTCTTTTACCACTTCTTCGAGAGAACCTTAGCCACCAGGAAACGCCTCAGACGTGTTCTAGAGGCACAAAGCGCCTCAGGTTATCACTGCTATTCGCACTATTGCCACTTCTGGCTCTGCTACCTACAGGTTTGTGGCAATAAGAATACTTTAGGTGACCTAGACAAAGGAAAACCAATATATTGAAGTCAAATAGCAAGGTGGGTCCGCACTAAACCATCAATGTGAATAAGTATACACGGTGTTTCACGTAAGTAGAACCAACTATAAAAAAATGGTTAATTGCCGCCGAATGAAACCAAAGGTATTTCGTTTACCGTCATGTGGCGCTCCTTAGGGCATGTTTTGTACTAAGCTTAACAGGTTAATTAAGTAAGGCCAATACTGCGACATCTTTAATATGAACTTTGGGGCCAACTGCGATTCGACACATCGTAGAGCGCATTTAAAACGACCGATCCAAATTTTTTTTCGCAGCGTACATGCTGCGTGGTGAACATTGTCGGGCTTGAAAGAAAGCCCGCGAAATATGAATTAAAACCACGTTCGCAGACCGTTAAAAAATCAGAATAAAGCAGAGAACGTATTTTAGCAGCAGGTTACAAATGACATATTACAATAAGCAGACGGGCGAAAAAGATGGCTCAAAGCTTGCACTCAGCCGCGCAAAGCTCGATACACAGCGGAGCTGATCAGTCTCATGCATAATTGTTGTTTTATCTAGGCATAACATGGCAGTAGAGAGGTTGAACTTGGCTGTAACGAAGCTTGAACTTGAATTGAACTTGGCTGTAGTGAGGTTCAAGTTGGATTGAACTTGGCTGTAACGGTACTGAACTTTCGCTTTATCTGAACTTTTGCTTTAACTTGGCCGTGGCGGGGATTAACTTCGCTGTTACGGCGCATGAGACCGATTAGCTTATGGCTAGGACCAGGCTTAGTCTTTCGAGTAGAAGAGCTGTACAGGCATCAGGCGCCTTCCATCGTCGTTGGCGTACGCCTTCCATCGCTTCGGGGTCTTCTCGAAGCCGCCGTTGTCTTTCCCGTTGCCTGGTATTCTCTCGTTGTACGTACTCAGGGTCTTCGGCTCGCTGCCATCGCTTCGCAGCAATTTGTGGGGCTAACGGTTGCCTTCTTCATTTTAGTGGACCAGTGTTAAGCAGGGGAATTTACCCCATCTCTGCGGCATGATAGTTTTTTTTGTTCGACGGACAAGGAACGATTCGCAGAGCACCTTCACTGTTAAAACTATGCAGATGACTAGGTAATGTACGGGATGCAAACAGAGGACAGCAATGAGAGCACTTGTGCTAACAATCAAATTATCATTGAAATAACTTCTCTAACAATATAGCAGGAAGAACAAAGACACAGTACGTAAGAATATTCCCTGTTACGTAAATGCCTGTTCTATTGCATCTAACGTCGGCACCGATAGTGCGACGGTATTTAGAATCTCCTTTGCATATAAGACGATCTCATCGTACTTATGTAAGTCAAGCTTACATTCACGAGATCATTCAAATCGCTGATGTGTGGAAGCCGCGAGACGCAAAGCAGCCCCATTCTTGCATTCTTGAGGCTTTGCAACGAAGCACCACGCAAGACAAATTTAGATTGCGACAGTATAGCGGCATCAGAACTTGTGCCAAAGACGCCGCACGCACAGGAGTACGCAGGAGAGAGCAGTGGCTATGAACAAGTGTCATGATATCAACACAACTAAAAAGAAAGACAACATCTAGAAAAAAAAAGGTAGGCTGCGCGTAGACGTTCGTACGCTTGTTTTTGTCTAGATGGCTCGAGCGCCATCATGTGACTCTGCTCCACCAATAGGGACGCCTAAACCGCATCACCTGTGCTCGCTTGAGCGCTCTGGTGGAAATATGCAAGAATGCCACTATTGTTAGTTTTATTCAGGTGGCTCAGTGGCAGCAATATCAGCTTGAGAACTAGAATTCCGGTCGATCTTTATTGTTTCGCACGGTGGTGCTTTTATGGCAGTATCTTGTATCTTAATGTACACGATACATTGCTGAATGTATTGGAAATACAGATACTCGTTTTTCGAGACGTATCGCGATACAGGTACAAGATACCTAAAGAGTATCTAAGATAGTATCTAAGATACATGTATATTCGGTACTGCCCAGCACTAGTTCTAACCTAGGTTGGGTGATATTTCATCAATTGTAGCATGATTGCAGGTGCCTGTTGCATAAGTAATCTTATGCATAATGCGCAGGTGGACGAGGTAGTGCACATGTGACCGAGTTTTTCCAGTTTTGTACCTACTTGCTATAGTCCTCGTGTTTCTGTGTTACGTACGTAAAATACTGAATTGTGAACAAGCCCACATGTCTACTGCTGTGAATATAGTAAACTAGCAATTCAAGCGAACCATTATTTTCTGGAGAACCGCTGTTTCGTTGAGGAGGACTGTAATACATATTTTTTAATTCGTACTGCGTCGTCTGTGCAAGGGTAGTGCCAAGTACACATGGGTGTTCACAAGGGACACGTGCAAGTGCATTAACTTTTTTTTAGGGGTGTGCGAATATTCGAAAGTTTCGAATATTCGTCGAATATTACATTCGAAATATTCGTATTCGATTCGAAAATTGTGTATTCGAAAAGTTTCGAATATTTGATAACTTCGAATATTCGAAAAATTCGAATATGCGATTCGATTATCATGCAATAAATAACTCGTCTTCCACATTTCTGCTGCGTTCGTATCGCTAAAAACGTTGCCGAGAGGAGCGATAAACATCGTAAGTACACGGAGGCACGATATCTGCCTGCGACGAGCGCCCCAATACGTATGATTTATTGCTGGTGCATCTCCGACGTGCAGCGCTGTTGGCGATCATGTAACCGTACATTTTCAATATTATGCGGCCGTAACGTGCTCATATTTCTTCATGATAACATGTAGTGATTACTTTCATTGTGCCGTGATATTTGCTTGTGTTGTGATGTGTGTTGTGCTAGCCTGGACATTGTGTTCTGGAGATAGAAGTGCATGTTGTGTTGCCAGTCAGGCTGTTAATGTTTCTTTTTTTTCAAATAGCTACGTGTCAAATAAAATATTGTCACTGTGGAGGCATTTTTCCTTTGATATTCGATATTCGATTCGATATTCGAAGGTGGATATTCGTATTCGATTCGTATTCGAAAAATTTGATATTCGCACACCCCTAACAAAGACGTGTTGCTCAGTGTCTCGTCCTCGTCTCTGAGGGGTCCTGCGCGGCGGCTGGCCCAGACCCCTACAATGCAAACACAGGCGGTCTTAGAACAGCTCAGAACACGCTGCTGCCACTGGGCGCGTGCAGCTCGTGGCAGAAATCGTTAAAATTGGCCCACAGCATACGCCTATGGAATGCACATACGTTCGGCCAACTGAAGATACCTTTGTCACGCTGGTATCCACGAATTTCGGGCGAGCGTAGCATTGTCAGTATATAGAGAAGCACTCAAGAGGGCACGCGTTTACCATTTTAGATGTGAAGCATCTTATAGCGGAGTTCAGTCCGGTGGTGGTGGTGTGCGGCGTGACCACCCTTACTGCGCATGCGCATACCCTCTCCACACACCTCCTCTCCACTCCTCATCTCCACTTCCCCTCTCCCCTTTCCCTCTCTCCACTCACCCTCTCTCATCCTCCCCACCTTCCCTCTCCCCTCCTCCTCTCCCCTTTCTCCTCTCCCCTTCCCCTCTCCAATCATACTCTGAAACGCAGGCTAGACATGCCGAAAGTCTCTCCTGCGCAACGCCGCGATGAGCACCAGGGCATGGGCGTCCCCTCCCCTCTCTCACCTCTCCTACGCTGCCGCCCTCTCGCGCGCCTGTCGACCGCGTTAGATAGATAGATAGATAGATAGATAGATAGATAGATAGATAGATAGATAGATAGATAGATAGATAGATAGATAGATAGATAGATAGATAGATAGATAGATAGAAACGCTCAAAGTGCCAAAGGTTCGCTAAGAAATGCTTCGCATTTAAAACTGCTATTTATTGCAATGTATCATTGCGCAGCATAAACACAAAACAAATGTTCGTGCAGCGGAAATTATTCGTTCACATTTACGACGTAGACAGTGAATGTATACATTGAATCTCATGAAAGTGACACCACCGTAAGGGCGAGACATGTCCGAACAGAGCAACAGGACGAGTCAAAACGTTGCAAAGCCTTGCCTCTTTCTTTTTTTTTTTGCAGCTTTCTTTAGGCGCATTTCGGCCTTGCGTCCTGCAGTGTTGCCGCATTCTCATAGCAATGTAGTAGTGCAGGATTCTGGCAACTGCGTCTGTCTTGTGCTCAATGCACGGAAATGTCAACTGCTGCTCAGTAACATGCTGAATCGTCTCGCAAAATACGTTGGGGTCGTCTGCGTGGCTGGAAAAGTATTCTTCCGCGGACTTCAGCAGAGATAGAGCCTACGATTTGGGTGTGTCAGTCCTCCTTTCGCCTTTGAGTTCGTAAGGGCAGCTTCCGGTGCAACTCTTGAAGACCCGGTGAGTGGCCTTCTGCAGGTTAAGCATGAGAACAACGGTTGAAGCTTCCAGCTCAGATAACCACGGAATTATGCAGTCAACTGCCTGGGCTGTGGTCGAAATTGCAGGAAAAACATCTTCACATTCCCACGATTCCGTTTCTATAAGTCCATCGAACTTCGCGCGAAGTTCCTCGAGCTCCCTTTCACATCAATTTTTACCAGCTTTGAAGTTTGATTTGATGCAGGTGAAATCCAAAATGGGGGTATCTTCTCTTGCCTCGCAATTTACGAACTTACGTGGCTTCAGCAGTGTGTATACACTGAGCGTTCTATACACCTGCGTGAATGTAGGCATGCCAGGGTGATCATTCTCACCAGCTGCTTGACGGACTTTCCCGAAAAAGCATTCCAATGGGTCCTGATTGAATTTAGCGGTAAGAACGCATCGAAAGCTGGACTTATTCAGTAAATGGTTGCAAAGATCAATTGTGGACTTCAATGTGACGCGAAGTCCTTGAGCCGTCATCCGTGCCAGAAACATGTCTTTAGTAATCAACCCATCAAAAAGCTCTTTTTCCCATTCGTTCAGCCATTTCAAGCCTTCTTTCAGGACCCTGATGTCACTGCTGCCTTGCTTAATTCCTTCCGCAGGGTACCGTCGGTTTAAGGCGTCTGTAATGTTATTGGGGCAGGACCGCTCCAGAACGAATCAGACAGCAAGCCAGTGCACAAACACAAGTCCCACTTCCATTACACCCTTCACGCATGGACCAACACACATTACGAAAATGTCTAACAAACTACACGCGAACTGAACTAAATGGATAAACAAAACGTCCGGCCTACAGTTCAGGTCGTCGGGGTAGTCGCCTGGGCCGTCGTTGATGCCCCGTCGGCACCTTTTAGTGGCGAAGGCGACGTGGTTGCAGCGCCGTCATCTGCAGTGACGAAGTCAGGAACCGCAAGGTCGCCGCGTCGAACTACGGTGGCTCTGCGACACCGTCGACGAACTGGAGCCGACGACACGCGGGTTGTGGAGGCAGGGAGTGGTGCCCTTGAGCACCAGCGGTACGTCTCGGAAGCCAACGTCAGCCCTTCTGGACCAGCGGGGCAAGGGCTGGTTCACGAACCCGGCGTCCGCTCTCTAAGACCAGCGGGGCAAGGACAGGTTCAGGAACCCGGCGCCAGCTCTCCTAGACCGGTCGTCTAGCAGAGGCCTAGCTGTCCATTCAGCTGGTGGGAGTGTCGCGACGTGGCCGAGGTCGTATGTCCCTAATCCCGTTAATGGGTTGGCAATCGCCGGGCGGATTCTAAGGGCTGGCGTCAAGGCCCTCCGAAAACGCACCACGAAAGCGCGGACAATTTAGAGTTGGTCCTTTGGTGCGCCAGCGAACGCCGGTTGTGGTCCAAAGACCGAGTCAGAGCCGAGAGTCGATAACACAAACGAAAACGAAATATATTCTCAGTTAAGGCAATACAAATATCACAAACACGTGCGCACTCGGCTGGTACCAGTTACAACTTCACAATATAACTCGGATGGTGTTTACACAACGGGAGCTAAACAAACAGATCTCACGCAACAAATGCAATCACATGCATTAAACTATTCAATGACCGTTAAAGTCCTGAATAAACAATGGCGTATCCAGTCCACAATACTTGGACGGTAATCGAATGCTTCTCTTCAAGGAAACACTCACGCCAGCTCCAGCGTTGATCGTCGTAGCTCAACCGTCGTCGTGACTTGTCACGGCTCACACGGCGTCGTCATCCAATTCTTCCAAATTGACGATCGGCCGACCGCACACCATCATAAACACGTCTTCTTAGGCTAACGGAGCCACACTTCGCATAACTTCACCATCACCGGGCCACTCCTTCACTGACTGTCTTTAATGACCTCCTCGACTGACTCCTGTCTCGACTGCACTGTTCGACTCTCGTCGTTAGCACGCTTTTATTCCTTCTTCCCCGGTTTCTAGAAGCGTCGGGAGAGTTCTTCCGCGTGCAGTACAGCCGAGGCTACAGAAGGGGCGAGAGCTTTCTCGTAGGTTCGAATCGCGGCGGCATCGCTCTCGGATGCGTCACCCTTTCCTTCTAGAAAGATCCAGGCTTTGCCGGGCGTTCGATCGTGTTGGCTGCGTCTGGCTCGAGTGGGTGAGGAGGATGCGGCGCGCCGGCGTCTTTTGATGCTTGTTTTTTCGTCTTTCGCGCTTGTTGGGCGCGCGGCTCGCGCCGTTCTGTCTCGCAGCTGCTTGAAAGCGGCCGCGCGCGCGCTTTATAACCCGCTAATTTGTGACACTGCCCCCCACTTCAAGAATGTTATCACATAATATTCAAACAACACAAATTAGCGCGCACATACACATAACCAAAAATGTCCCACATACAGAGTCCATAATTCAGTCCACACAAAATGCGCGTCACATTCACAATAGAGCTCCTAATATAATTCACAGGGCATTTCAATGTCACGACATACAAAAGATAAACTCAAGTACATAAGTACAAGACACCAACATAGCTTTCATATAAACAATGCGAACGCACAAAGCTCTGCAATTATAATGCATATACAATTATATCAATAACCTTGTACACATAATGTTAAGCAAGCGACACTCGGGCTCACTCGCCATACACACAGGACACAGGGAATAATAATAGAACATATTCAAAACACTTCAAACACATTCAAACTCAAAAACACTTCAAACAAATTCAATTCCAACAACCTGTCCTGTACAAATAGACTCGCGCTTGCGCCCCTTCTTTCGGTGCTCGCTCGCTCTCTTTTTGTTGTTCTTTTTCTTGCGAGCCGTTCCATTTGACGGTGCCGGAGGGGGCGTCTCTGCTGCCGTCGACACATTCGACACCGGCAAGGCGTGGTCATGCTCGTTAGAACGTTCGCAGTGCTTCGCCAACTTCTGCGCGTCGTGGTGTTTTGCCTGGACGACCACCTTCGTCATCTTTTGAGCCGCAGATGATGGTGGCCGCTCAGTTGCAACATCACCTGCTCTGCGCGTCGTCACAGGTGGTACAGCGACCGTTGGTGCTCCCTCATTGATATTCCGTGATACCTCGGCCTCATTTCGAGCTCGGGCGGCATCCTTCATGGGATTCCCTTTTGCGGTTCCTTTCTGTTGCGGTTCCCGAACTGACGAGGGCTCCATCTTCGGGGCTTCTCCCAAACGTTCAGGATCGTATGGCCCTCGAGCTCCGTCGATGTTTCCCACGATTAGGTCGAACAGGGGGTTATTCATGCACAGGGCCGTAACTCTCCCGCTGAAGTAAGGGGTCTCAACCTCAATCTTGGCTTCGGGAAGCATTCGAATGGAACTATCAAGCAAGCAAACCGGTTGGTTATTGCCTGTGAAGTCATTCTCTCGGACCAATCTCTTTCGTACGATAACAGTGGTGCACCCACTATCTCTTAATACCGTGACTTCCTTTCCACCAACTTTCCCCTTAACTGTCGGCATTTCTTTCTTTGTGTCTGTTGTTACCGCAGCACCAATGAAATCCATCTTCTTCCCGCCTTTCAGTTCGGCCAATTCATCATTGATCGCTTTTACTTCCTCGTTTGGCGGGGCATACGCACAAGCTGCTTGGTGGGCTTTGCTCGCATCGATTCGACATGCGTCTGCTTTGTGCCCAGTCTGTCCACATTTAAAACACTTCATCACACTGGGGCGTGAGAAGTTGGTCCGACAACTACTAGCGCGATGGCCCACCCGGTTACACAGAAAGCATCGCGGAACACTCTCTGGTGCACGCTTGTTTTCTTCAGGTGCCGATTTCTTCGACTCCTCTTGAACTTCCTTTTTTACTTTGGCCAGATTCGTGCCACCTTGTGCTTCCAAGAATTGATCGGCCAACTCAAGCATGTCGTCAAGCGATTTAGCTTTCCTCTCTTTCAGATACAGCGACAGACTCGGGTGGCAACTGGTGAGAAATTGCTCTCTGATTAGAAGCTCTCTAAGCTCACCGTACTCCTGCGCCGTCTCTGAAAGTTCGATCCACCTGTCAAAATAATGGCTGAGCCGCGCAGCATACTGCGTTGCCGTCTCGCCATCAGCTGGCTTTCCCGTACGGAACCGATCACGGAAGCCTTCCACGGTGAAACGGAATCGCTTCAGCAAGGCAGCTTTCACTTTCGTGTAATTAGCTGCATCGGTAGGTGTCAGCCTACCGTACACACTGAGCGCTTCGCCACTCAAGCAAGTGCTCAAAGCAGTTGCCCATTGCTGCTCCGGCCAATTTTGGCTTCTAGCTATCGTCTCAAACCTGTGCAGGTATGCATCAAGGTCATCTTTCCTCTCATCAAACGCCACAAGCAGTTTGCTTGGGTTCAAACGGAAGCTATGATCTTCCACTTCGCTGCTCTCCACTCTAGCCTGGACGGGAGTCTCTATGCGCTGCTGTAAACGGAGCCGTTCGAGTTCCAATTCGTGCTGCCGTTGCCTTTCTCTCTCAGCCATCTGCGCCTCTCTTTCTTCCTTCAACTGTCGCTCCTTCGCCTCTCGCTCTTCTTTCTCCCTCTCAGCTGCTAGCCTCTCTCTTTCAAGCTCTAGTTTCAATTGTTGCTCTCTTTCTTCTTTCGCCCTCTCAGCCGCCAACCTCTCTCTTTCAACCGCCTCCTTTTCCTTTTGGCTCACCCACTTTCGTAGTTCGGCCCCAGAAAAACCCATCTTCTCACCAAGGGCAACTAATTTCTCGAGATCCATGACGCCCGTCAAACAAAACCTAGCCGCGTGCACAATACCTCTGCCTAACTTCGAATTCCAAAACACTCTCTGCACACAGGTTAGCGAGAACGCGGTGCAACACACAAAAATCGTTCGCAAGCACTATCAACGTCTCAAGGCTCTTTCTCCCTACTTTGGACACACTGTGCACCAAAAAGGTCCTGTGTCGCGGACGCCAGAATAATTGTCCCTAATCCCGTTAATGCGTTGGCAATCGCCGGGCGGATTCTAAGGGCTGGCGTCAAGGCCCTCCGAAAACGCACCACGAAAGCGCGGACAATTTAGAGTTGGTCCTTTGGTGCGCCAGCGAACGCCGGTTGTGGTCCAAAGACCGAGTCAGAGCCGAGAGTCGATAACACAAACGAAAACGAAATATATTCTCACTTAAGGCAATACAAATATCACAAACACGTGCGCACTCGGCTGGTACCAGTTACAACTTCACAATATAACTCGGATGGTGTTTACACAACGGGAGCTAAACAAACAGATCACACGCGACAAATGCAATCACATGCATTAAACTATTCAATGACCGTTAAAGTCCTGAATAAACAATGGCGTATCCAGTCCACAATACTTGGACGGTAATCGAATGCTTCTCTTCAAGGAAACACTCACGCCAGCTCCAGCGTTGATCGTCGTAGCTCAACCGTCGTCGTGACTTGTCACGGCTCACACGGCGTCGTCATCCAATTCTTCCAAATTGACGATCGGCCGACCGCACACCATCATAAACACGTCTTCTTAGGCTAACGGAGCCACACTTCGCATAACTTCACCATCACCGGGCCACTCCTTCACTGACTGTCTTTAATGACCTCCTCGACTGACTCCTGTCTCGACTGCACTGTTCGACTCTCGTCGTTAGCACGCTTTTATTCCTTCTTCCCCGGTTTCTAGAAGCGTCGGGAGAGTTCTTCCGCGTGCAGTACAGCCGAGGCTACAGAAGGGGCGAGAGCTTTCTCGTAGGTTCGAATCGCGGCGGCATCGCTCTCGGATGCGTCACCCTTTCCTTCTAGAAAGATCCAGGCTTTGCCGGGCGTTCGATCGTGTTGGCTGCGTCTGGCTCGAGTGGGTGAGGAGGATGCGGCGCGCCGGCGTCTTTTGATGCTTGTTTTTTCGTCTTTCGCGCTTGTTGGGCGCGCGGCTCGCGCCGTTCTGTCTCGCAGCTGCTTGAAAGCGGCCGCGCGCGCGCTTTATAACCCGCTAATTTGTGACATCGTACCTATGGGCCAGACGCCCAACGAGGTAGTCCTGCCTCGAACGACGAACCTCGCGCACTGCCGAAGGCACGGGTCACGCACCCTCGAGGCCGCGCCTCACCAACTGCTGTTGTCTTCCTCGTCGGCACCGCACGGCACATACACGCACACATCACATCCTCTTCGCCACCACACGGCACACTATTGTCGTTTTTAGTTTCGGTTTCGCGTCCGCGCAACACATATTATGACATCACCCCCTTTTCCGAGAAAGTTGTTTGCAACTATTCTACTACAAGGGCGCGGGACGAAACGAATTATCAGTGCACCGTAAGTTGGCCTGAGTGTTCGCATGGACACAACAGAATTCTTCATAAAGCACTGTATACAGTTTAGTTAGGCAACTACAGTACAAGCGGGTTTGGCTGTGTCGCCACTATTAGCCAACTAATTCGCACCGTTTTCCCAGGTATGTCAGGAAAAATGTCTGCATATACTCCTGAAATAGTGCGTGCACAATGTCCACTTGTTGAGCTGTAAGGTTTGGTAGTCCCTTGGTATCCGCGCAAAACTGCGTGCGATAACAATATTGGCATTTGTTTTACTCCATCTCCTTCGTCGCATAAATTTTCCTTGACCTCTGAAACAATTGACACCTGTTGCGGGTTCATAGGTTTACGATCTTCGTATTTTTGAGCATGTTTATATGAAAAGTCTTGTTCTTCCCAGACATATCGATGACATATTCAACCTCATTTTTTCGTTCGACCTGGAACGGCCCTTTCCACTGCATTAACAGCTTGTTGGAGTCAGTCGGCAGCAGAATTACAACCTTGTTGCCTGGGCATAATTTTCTAGGGCAACGTTTCCTGTCATAGTAGGTTTTTTGCTTGGCACGAGCCTTCTCCAGCTGTTCATGGGCTATCTTGCAAGTCTCCTCTAGGCGATTTCGCAAATCAAAGACGTAGGTGTAAGTCGTCCGCGTTTCTGCGTCTAGCCCCTCATTTGTCCACAGTTCTCTCAGCACGGTTAGCGGTCCTCGGATGGGGCGACCGTAAATGAGCTGAAACGGAGAGAACCAGAGGCTTGCCTGTCGGACTTCCCTATATGCAAAGAGCAGTGGAGCGAGGTACCTGTCCCAAGATCGAGGTCTCTCTTGGCACATTCTGTTTAGCATTGTCTTGAGGGTGCATTAAACTTCTCCACAAGGGCGTTCGCCATCGCATGATATGGGGTTGTCTTTAGCATCTTCACGGAGAGAAGCCTGCTAACCTCCTTCATTAATTCGGAGATAAAACTTGCCCCTTGGTCGGGGACCATTTCCTTTGGCAAGCCGATGCGGGAAAAAATGTCGATGAGTGCTTCCGCAACGTGAACTGCATCTATTGCGGGCAATGCTACAGCGTCAGGGTAACGAGTCGCAAAATCGATTAGTGTTAGAACTTATCGGTTTCCACGGTCCGATCTTGGTGAAAAGAGGCCGATTAAATCAACCGCGACCTTTCAAAAGGTGTCCGGATAAGAGGCATATTGCCTAGTGGTGCGACTCCAAGTTTTCCTTTAGGGGTAGTTCTCTGGCACTTGTCGCAAGACATGACAAAGCGCTTTACGTCCCCATTCAAATCAGGCCAATCAAATTCTTCCAGGACACGATCAGTGGTTCTTTTGATCCCTTGGTGTTCTGCCATGATAGTTGCATGAGCAATGTCCAGTATACCGACCCGGAACGCTTTTGGAGTGACTATCTGTTTAAAGGTTCTTCCAGTGGCAAGGCGGTAGCGTCGATAAAGCAAACCTTTATCTTCAATGAACTCGTAACTGTCACCCTTTCCCGATTTGAACTCTCTGTTCACTTTAGCAAAGACAGCTTTTAGTGTCGGGTCCTTTCGCGGTTCCTCGACGAGTTGTGCGCTGGTAACGTCAGGAAGAAAGTTGTTGACACGTATAAAGGCGTGATCTTTTCTTGACCTTGTTGTTGGGCTTTGGCTTTTGCGATGCTTGAAGAGACAGATGTTGAGGTGACAGGTGACTTGGGCGGTTGTGCTTGCGCCGGCAACTCATCCACCTGGGTACGAGCCGCCTGCTTCCAGTCAGAATCCGGATCGTACGGTCCTCTGACACCTGGAAGATTTCCCAGCACAAGGTCATAGGGGGGTTGATCCATACAAGCCACTTTCAGCATCCCTGTGAAGAACGGCGTGTGGACTTGTACAACAGCTTCCGGGAGATGGCTAGTTGATCCGTCTAGGAGAACGACGCTGATGTTCTTGCCTGTGAGGCACACATCAGGAACGAGCTTCCGTCGGACGATTGCCGTGTTGCATCCCGTATCGCCCAGTACTCGAACCTCTCTTCCTAGCAGTAGACCTTCGACCACTGGCATCCCGTCGACCAGGAAACGTACAGCACCCTGCAAGTTGTCGTCGTGGTTAATTGAGCAAGGAATCTTCCCTCCTGGACGTTTGCTTGTTTTTCTAGCACCAGCCCTGGCAGAGTCAGATTCGGTAAAAGCGCACGAGGAACTCGGTTTGTTGTCCCCATGCTGGCTTCGGCATGTTTCCGTTACATGTCCCGTTTTGCCGCACAACTTGCGCTTTAGCATCTGCTTAGGTGGATTACGGCAGTCAGGAGCCAAATGGCCGAAACGATTACAAATGATACACTTGAGTTGCGGTTTCCGCGACGCTTCGGTAGGCTTTCCACTGGACTCTTTCGCGGGGTCAGGACCTTTTCCTAGATTAGTCAAATTCTGCGCCTCAGGGAAGCGATCTTTCAAATTAGCGACCTCATCTACTGACTTGCACTCTCGGTCCTTCAAGAAAACAACCAGCTTTGGATGGCGACAACGCAAGCATTGCTCAGAGATTACGTGATCCCTCAGACCTTCATAGGTTTTGGACACGTTCGCCATGTCTATCCAATGGTCTAAATAACTGGCTGTTCTTGCTGCTAACTGTCGTCCAGTTTCACCATCTGCTGCTCGCGCTTTCCTAAACTTCTCTTGATAGCCTTGAGCCGTGAACAGAAATCTCTGTAGTAGAGCTTTCTTTACTGCCTGGTAGTCAAGGGAATCGGCGGCAGTCATTCGGCCTATCACGGTTAACGCGTCACCCGTTAGGCACATGCTTACAGCGAGACCCCATTTTTCTTGCGGCCAATCCTGTCCTGTCGCTACGCGGTCAAATCGCTGCAGATACGCGTGCAAATCATCGCGTTTCTCGTCAAATAAAGGCAGTAACTTCTGTGGATTGAGGGGCGAGGAGGTGCTGGGCGCAGTCAAAGCGTCATTCGCTGCTACGGGCATATTCTGAGCTCCTTCCTGAAGCTTTAGCTTTAGCTGCAGAATTTCACACTGCCTCTCGTCAGCTTCTTTGGCTGCCTCTCGTTCTGCAGCTCTCTCATCCCTTAGCTTAGCTTGTTGGGCCTCAATCCACTTGCTAAGCTCTGCACCCGAGAACCCTAGTTGGACCCCTATAGCGGCGAGTTTTTCCAAGTCCATGGTGCAGTCTGAACGTGTGTCTGTCTCGAGCGAAGCTGTCTTATTTCACTGGTTTAACGAGCGGATCCTGGCAGGCTCGCCAGTTTGTGATGTTATTGGGGCAGGACCGCTCCAGAAAGAATCAGACAGCACGCCAGTGCACAAACACCCGTCCCACTTCTATTACACCCTTCACGCATGGACCAACACACATTACGAAAATGTCTAAAAAACTGCACGTGGACTAAACTAAATGAATAAACAAAACAGTGCCTACAGTTCAGGTCGTCGGGGTAGTCGCCTGGGCCGTCGTTCATGCCCGTCAGCACCTTTCAGTGGCGAAGAACACTGCGTCAGTCTGGCGGACCACGTGGATGAGTGGATGGCAGTCGAGCGTCTTCCAGGCGAGTTCTGCTTTCAGCTCTTTCACTTGCCTTGCGTTTCAATGTGTATGTTCGCGGTTACTATGTTAATTTAGACCGCGAATTACCTGTAGCATGAACTGTTGTTTGGGAATATATGCCACACGTGTCTGAGGAAAAGGGTTTCATGACGTACGCGACAAGCATTTGCGTTATTCATGTCCTGACCAGTGAATCGTGTTCGTCATACAGTGATCCCCTGCTATGCCAATTTTGGTATATTACGTGCCATGGGGCCGACCAGGGGTGCTATGCAGGATGGCCCGAGCTTCTCGGGAACACGAGTTTGCTCCGAGCTCGCTCTACGGCGGTCATGATAGTGTAGGATGCCGTGTCGTTGGGAGGACGCATCCCAACATAAAACATAACGAATGTTTTTTAGCGTAGTAGCAGCAGCGGGGCGAGCATACCGACGCTGCGCTCAGTCGGGTAGCGAAGGAAAGATAACTTCAGATCTTGGCACCTTGGTTTTATAGCCATCGTCGGTGACGTAAGCCTCCGGTGACTCTGTCCCTTATAGCAGGCGTGGTGTAGCATGTAGCCGTGTCACGCCGGGCTAGCTAGTGATGGGGTGGAGGCTGCGCCGGTTTGTGCGCAGTATGTCGCCACATCACCTCCCCACCCCCGCCACAGAGTGCAGAGCCCTCAGGGTCTGTAGAAATCTGGGAGGCGTACCAGACATCCAGGGCGTGTCGTGACCGGAGCGGGCTGCGACGTCGGCGGCTGTGGATAGATGCCTGAGGATGGAGTGGCGCTGCCCGGTTCATTCGAAGCGATGTATGCGGGCTTGAGCGGGTCGATCGAGACGCGTACGTCGTTCCCGTTCAGGCGCAGAGTGAAGTTTTTGTGGTCGCGATGAACGACCAGGTAGCGTCCGCTGTAGGGTGGATGGAAAGGCCTGCGGACGGGGTCGTCGCGGAGAAAAGCGCGCGTGCACGATGCTAGTTCCTTGACCACGAAATGTGTAGGCTTGCAGTGGTGGGCTGCAGGTAACGGGCGTAAGGCCGCGATGGTGCGTCGGAGCAGGGCGACGAAGTCGTTGGGATCTGACGTCGTAGTGCTGGATGGCAGTGCAGCGAGAAATTTACCTGGGAGACGGAGTGGTTCCCCGTAGACGAGCTCTGTTGGTGTAGCGTGGATGTCCCGCTTGAAGGTGGCGCGAAGACCGAGGATGACGGCTGGGATGGCCTCGAGCCAGGTTGAGTCCGCGTGGCACATAATGGCTGCTTTGAATTGTCGGTGGAAACGCTCGATCATTCCGTTGGTGCAGGGGTGGTAACTGGTGGTCCTCAAGCGTTCAAAACCGATGGTCAGCCCGAGGAGCCTCAAAAGGTATGACTCGAACTGTCGTCCTTGGTCGGTGGTTACGCGGCGAGGGGCGCCGAAACGAGCAATCCAGCCGGCGAAGAAGGCCGGGGCGACGTCTTCCGCGATGATTCCCTCGAGGGCCCATGCCTCGGGCCATCGAGTGTACCGATCGATGGCGGTGAGACAGTAGCGATAGGGTCCAGCCGGGGGATAGGGTCCTATGCTGTCGAGGTGGACGTGCTCAAACCGACCAGAAGGCTGTGGGAATGTTCTGAGTGGTGACGTGACGTGCCTAGTGACTTTATCGCGTTGGCATTGAATGCAGGAGCACGCCTAGGTGCGACAATCCCGCAACATGGAGGGCCAGACATAGCGGTCAGCCACGAGACGTGAAGAGGCGCGTATGCCAGGATGGCTGAGGTTGTGGAGCTGGTTGAAAAGACCATGGCGCTGGGACAGGGGGACATAGGGCCTGCTTCGTCTTGTTTACATGTCGCAATAGATTGTGGTTGTCGAACCTGGAATGGGGACTTGTTGCAGCTGTAGTGAGGATCTGCCCTTGAGAAGTTCCTGCAGTTCGGCGTCCGTAGTCTGAGCCTCGGCGAGGACGTTCGCTGTTATCTGCACAGAGCTGATGGCTATTACACGGGAAAGCGCTTCGGCGACCATGTTGTCTTTCCCGCTGACAAGTTGGATGTCGGTGGTGAACTGTGCAAAGAACGAGAGTTTGTTCTGGTGTACAGGCGGGAGTTTGTAGCGACGTTGAGAGAAAGCGTAGTTAAGAGGCTTGTGGTCGGTATAGATGGTGCAGTTCTGTGCTTCGAGAATATGGCGAAAGTGTTGCACTGCTTCGTATATCGCAAGAAATTGTTTGTACTAGGCTGGCAAACTTGTCGGGGTGGTGGTCGTTGTTTCGTCAGTGGAACTGGCGGTTGAAGGGGTCGTTTTCCGAGCTTCGAGTTTCTTGGAGAAAAACGCCAAGGGATGCCAGGTGTTGTCCACGCGTTGCATGACGGCGGCGCCTATGGCGAAGCTAGATGTGTCCGTGAAGATTCCCAAGGGAGCGTCTGGCACGGGATAGCTGAGAAGCGTGGCGGTGCCGAGGGCGGCTTTGCTATCTTCGAAAGTTCTCGCTAACGTCGGTGTCCACGTGACGGGTTGGTTTCTTCGTAGGCCAGCTTAAACATCATGGAGGGGAGCCTGGTAGTCGGCTGCGTGTGACAAGAAACGCCTGTAGAAGTTCAGCATGCCGAGGGAACGGCGAAAGTCTTTAGCGGTGGTGGGTGAGGGTAATTTTGCAGGTCCGAGATGCGTTGGGGCAAGGGCCAAGTTCCCTCAGATAAAACTTCATGGCCGAGGAAGCGGACGACAGAAGCGCCCAGCCTGCTTTTTTGGTTATTGGCGAATAGATCGTAATCATCGAGGCGTTGGAACAGCAGACGAAGGTGCCTGTGGTGCTCTACGACGTTGCAGGAAAATACCAGTATGTCGTCAATGTAAACGAAACAGAAGTCGAGGCCGCGGACGACGTCGTCGATGAAGCGCTGAAAGGTTTGTCCAGCGTTCCTCAGGCCGAAGCTCATGAAGGGAAACTCGAACAAGCCAAAGGGTGTGATGATTGCCGTTTTCGGGACGTCATCTGGATTGACGGGTATCTGTGTGTAGGCCTTCACCAAGTATAGCACGGAGAACACGTAGCAACCACGAATGCGATGGGTGAAGTCCTGTATGTGGTGGACGAGATACCTGTCCGGGATGGTGCGCGTGTTGAGGGCACGGTAGTCCCCACAGGGTGTCCAGCCTTCGGTCTTCTTCGGAACAAGGTGGAGTGGCGAGGCCCATGGTCTGTCAGAGCGGCGGGCGATTCCTTCGTGGAACATGGCCACGAACTCTGCTTTGGCAATGCACATGCGGTCCGAGGCAAGGCGACGGGCGCGGCAAAAAACACGGGGACCTCAAGTGGTCCGGATGTAGTGCACGGTGGTGTGCTGCACGTTGCGTGGCTGTCCGCTGGGGCGCGTCAATTTGAGAAATTAGGCGAGGCGGGCGTTGTACGGCGAATGATTGTCAACACTCAGTACCTTGATGCTTGGCTGTTGGGCGGTCGTTCGCTGGCCTGGTCTGGAATATACCGTTGTCGCGTTGATGAGGAGGTCGTTGCGGCAGTACGGAAGGAGGTTGTAGTGGGCCAGAAAGTCTGAGCCGATGATCGGCTCGGCGACGTCGGCGATTACAACGTTCCAGTGAAGGTCACGGCGTAAGTTTCTGAGCTGGATGTGCAGGCCGAGCGAGCCGTACGTCTTGATTATGGAGCGGTTAGCCGCACTGAGCTCGAAAGGCGTAGGCGGACGAGTGCCTTGAAGATGGGATCGTAGGTAGGAGCAAATGTCGGAACAGCTATCGAAAAGGATCCGCTGCTTCGTGATTTGGTCGGTGACGAAGGTTCGACGGCCTCCGGCTTGGCAGCTTGCGGCCGCCTTTACGACCCGCCGTTGGCGTTTTCCTAATGCCCAGCGGGACAGGGTGGTCGACATTGCCGGGCTCTGTCCCCGAAGCGTCGGTGGTAGTAACACGGGCCGTTGTTGTCAGATTGCCGCGGCGAAGTGGTGTTACGGTCACGGCTTTGCGAGTGGCGGCGCTGGTGTATCGGAAGACTTTCACCCAGGCGTTGTTGAATGAAGGTGAGCTGTCTAGCGATGTCGTCGATACGGCGTGCAACCTCTGCGGTGCTCGGCGGTGCGGCAACAGCCTCGATGGTGGGCGACAACTGCGGCAATGAGACCTCGATGACGCGATCAGCAATCTCCGCAAGTTCGTCGAGAGGTAGACTAACCTGAGCCTGCAGAATTGCCTGGACGTGCGGCGGGTATCGCTGGAGCCAAAGCGCTCACAGGAAGCAATCCTGGACTTGCATGTGGCGCAGGAGCTGCGAAGGTGTGCGCTGAGCAAGCTCTGCGGACTGAAGTTGTCGTACCTTCTGTTCTTCCGAGAGCGACAGGCGGCGGATAAGTTCAGTCTTGAGATGTTCATAGAGGCTGGCCGTTCGTGGGTTGGCAAGGATATCCCGGACCTCGCTGGCATAACGTGCGTCCAGGTGGGCGACGACGTAATCGTAGCGGGTCCGGTCTTGCGTGATGCGCGCCAGGGAGAACTAGGTCTCGACCTGGGCAAACCAGACGTCAGGCGAGTCCGCCCAAAACGGCGGGAGCTTGACAGCGACACGCCAGGTGCCGTATGAGACAGCGTGCGGGATGCTTCCTGTGGGAGCTCTCACGTCGTCAGCGGAACTGGCAAGCACGGCCTCGGTTGTGGAGGCGTTGTGAGAATGCTGCTGTTGCTTGGTCTGCAGCTCCTGTTGAAGTTGTTGCACTTGCCGGCGCAGAGCGGTGAGGGCTTCTGGGTCAGCCATGGTGGTGCGCTTTGTTCAGTTCCCGGGTCATCAGATGTGGGATGCCGTTTCCATGGAAGGACGAATCCCAACATAAAACATAACGACTGTTTATTAGCGTAGTAGCAGCAGCGGGGCGAGCATACCGACGCTGCACTCAGTTGGATAGCGAAGGAAAGATCACTTCCGAGCTTGGCAGCTTGGGTTTATAGCCACCGTCGGTGGCGTAAGCCTCCGTTGACGCAGCGATGGCGCTGTCCCTTATCGCAGGCGTGGTGTAGCATGCAGCCGTGTCACGCCGGGCTAGCTAGTGACGGGGCGGAGGCTGCGCCGCTTTGTGCGCAGTGTTTCGCTTTCGCCCCAATAGGAAGACAGCGCGAAGAGCGCGAAAGCAGCGTTAATAAAAAAATCACAGCATATCCACGGAGTGAATGATGATGAGTGGGCGAAGCTGCGGAGGTTCATCGGTAAAGCGTGAATCTTCCGTAAATTCTGCCCAGAACATCATCACCGACGTGAGATCGGGCGCGTTTATACTAAAGATTCGATGAGTTATGACGACTTGCAGCTCACTTTAATTTTACATGTACGCTGTGAATTTTCATTGTTTAGAAAACCATTGCTTTAAAAAACATCTGGCGTCTTTCGTTAAGCAGCTGGCGTCTTTTCGTTTTGCTTTAGAAACATCTGGCGTTTTTCGTTTTGCTTTTAGAAAACATCTGGCGTCTTTCGTTGGTTTATTTCATCAATCAACGGCGTTTTGAACAAAAATTTTATTGTTTAATCACGCACAGGAGAAATCTCACCAGGCACTACCTTGGAGGTAAACAATGGCTGCTAATGGGAATGAGAGACAGAAGAAGTCGGCTTTTAGCTAACACTTGCACTTCTACTTCTACTAACGTTTCCTACTGGAACATGCCAATGGCTGCTAATGGGGAATGAGAGACAGAAGAATTCGGCTTTTAGTTAACGCGCACGCTGCGAATTTTTTATTGTTCTACAACGCACAGGAAAAATCTCCCACCGGCACCACCTTGGAGGTCAAGCTGTGGTACTAGCGTTACGACTGGTTACGCACTACGACTACGACAACTACGAGGGACGAACGGGTGCCGCTTCGCCCCTAAAACGGCTACAAGAACGAGCCTGGGGGCGCAGCAAACGTATCTGCGGCATTCGCGGCGATTTTCAATGGAACACCGCGTGCGAACGCGTCAGCGCCGCCACTCAGCCAACATTTCAACAATGCAGCACGTCAGCGTGATTGTTGCGCTATCTTTTTGCCAGCTCAACATCGCGCCTCCGACAGGCGTGTTTGTGGGCGTTCGTCCCCTTTCGGGCACGTTTTTGCATTCCACCTGCAGCATGGAAATTTCCACTCTCG
This sequence comes from Rhipicephalus sanguineus, assembly GCF_013339695.2. NCBI lineage: Eukaryota > Metazoa > Arthropoda > Arachnida > Ixodida > Ixodidae > Rhipicephalus > Rhipicephalus sanguineus. The sequence continues at coordinate 7,526,921 of NC_051181.1, forward strand.
AAGACAACAAGGGTGCACACGCAGCACTCTTGCGCAGCCTGTTTCGCTTCTCTGGAATTATGGGTAAATAAATGGACAGGTTGCTGCTGCTTATATTACGCGTCTGAAGATTTTTCTGCACTATCGAATCGGTAGAAACAATGTCTCCACAAACAAGTAAATAGCAACATTTCTCGCCGCAAATGCCAACCGGAGTGCTTGCTTCATGGCTGTGATCAAGTCACTGGAACGGGAAAAGTACCGCGTTCGTTTTCTCTTCGCCGCCGCGCCCTTTCAGTGGCTTCGCCACATAAAGGGTACAGCTCGCTCACCTCGCTAGTGTCTCCCGGCCGCCAACGCACGGCGCTTTGAAGGGCAATTGTGTTTATAGCCTCAGAAAAGCGTGCAGGAACATCACTACATCCCGCATTGTTTTGACACTTCATCGCAAGCCTGTCGAGGCATCGGAGAAGGCCTGGATTCTGCGTATTTGGGTTCAGCAACCGGCGGGAAACGGGCAAAGCCATCTTTGCTATTCCCAGCGGGAAAAATGATGCCAAGCGACGGGCTGTGTGGCTGCGTGCACAGAGTATACGGCGCCAAAAATTTGTTCCCGCGACTGATACCCGCCTTCGTGAGGGAAGCGTTTCATTGAGAATGCGCAAATGTTGTTTCGGGGAATGTTTGCGTCTTCGCCGCACTAGTGCAGCTTGTTTCGCGTGGTTGCCGCAGAAGTTTCATGCACAATAATGAATGCCGGGCAGCTCTCAATTATGCTTGGCGGAAAATTGACGCCTTCGGGCTCACATATAACGATCAGTGCGCTATGAAAACTGACTGCTACAGATTGGTATTGCATGACATGACTGTATGACGAACATAACTGTGTGTACCATGAAAATAATGGCACGCATGTCACGTAAGGCATGATTTACATGCTAAGCCAATGGTGCACTCGCGGCCGGTTCGCTGGCTTTATATGCACAAAGATTGGTAGCACATGACGCCACTTTATGTTGTAGAGTTGCACCACACTTGCATACATCGCCTTGTTCGTCTTCGAGGCAGATGAAGTCATTCATTTCATGACATCTAGTTCACTATATATCGCATTTAGATGCGAAGCATCTTATAGCGGAGTTCAAACCGGATGTGGTGGTAGTGTGCGACGCGACCACCCTTACTGCGCATGCGCAAACCCTCTCCACACACCTCCTCACCACTCCCCCTCTCCCCTTTCCTCCTCTCCACTTCTCTGAAACGCGGGCTAGACATGCCGAAATTCCTGCGCAACGCCGCGATGAGCGCCAGCGCATGCGCGTCCCCTCCCCCCTCTCCTACGCTGCCCCCCTCTCGTGCGCCTGTCGACCGCGTTCCCCGCTTGCCCTGTGAGAATTAATGGCCAGGCTGAGGGACCACACGACGCGCGTAGCGTTCCTCTGTGCGTTCCACGACGCGAGGTCGGTAGCATGCCCAACGAACGCCAACACAACGCGATCGCGCCAGTGCTCCGGCTTCGCATCGACTCATGGTCCCCTTTAGCCGCAAATGGTTTAATTTTTTGTCACGCATGCATGCATGTAGAATCTGGTACACACAACGTATGACCTGTAATTTATGTTCGTCACACCACCATATCATGCCATACCAAATTTCGTATACATCCAGTTAACAAAATGGCCGGAAGCGCACAAAGACAGTGTAATGTAAAGCATGTCGTACATGTTATGCATGTGATGATTTTCACGTTACCACCTGTCATGTTCCTCATACAGTCACCTACCAGTTTTGGTGTACATCAAGCTACAGAACCGGCCGCGAGCGCACCATGAGCGTGCCAAGTAAGTGATGCTGTACATGACAAGCAAGCATGATTTTCATGTTACCACCTGTCACTAACGTTCGTCATACAGAGATAACTCGTCATATAAATTTTGGTATATATGAATTTCATTAAACGATCGCGAGCGCCCCGAGACCATGTCATGTAAATCATGTCTTACATGGTATGCCTGCCATGATTTCCACGTTATGACCAGTAACTTATGTTCGTCATACACTCTTTTCACGCCATATTAATTTTGGTGTGTATCAAGCTAGCGAAGCGGCCGCGAGCGCACAATGAGCGTGGCATGTAAGTCATGCCGTAGATGACGTACATGTCAATATTTTCATATTACCACCTGTAGTTTATATTCGTCCTACAGTCATGTTATGCCATACCAAATTTGGTATACATCCCATTAACGAAACGACCAGGAGAGCACATTGTCGTGGGCGGATAGATAGATAGATAGATAGATAGATAGATAGATAGATAGATAGATAGATAGATAGATAGATAGATAGATAGATAGATAGATAGATAGATAGATAGATACTATGTTCAAACTCGCAGAAGTTCGCTAAGAAATGCTTCGCATTTAATAAATGCCGACAGCCGAGCCCGTAAATCCCGCGCAGTTGGCATTTCTTTATCTCCTAGTACGCGTGCGTGCGCGTGTAGGCAAGTGAAAAGTGCTGCTATTTCTTTTTTAATCAGGTAGAGATCAATGGTATGCTTCATTCGGGGCTGCAAAAGCGCACGAAATGCGTAAAACATGCGTTACTCCGCGTGAAAACACTGCGCCGCCGCAGGTTCGGCCGCGCTGGACCAAATATGGCTGCGCTACTTCTCCCGTTGTAGTGACTTTAGGCTGTGAGTGGTACGTCGTGAGCGCAGTGAAATTGAATGCGAGACATCGTAGGCACGTGATGATATAACCTTTTGTTCTTCGCGCGTGTGTGCATAGCTTGTGTGATTAAGCTCATAGATGAATCGTGCCGCTCGCTGGCGTTGCGGCGTGAGCACTGCTACTCGACAAGAGTAAATGCGGTGGGCGGACCTGATGTTCGCCGCGGGCGTCTGTCAATCGAACTGACTGACGCGCGATCGCGGGTACAAACTCGTTGATTCTGAAAAAGCGCCAGTTCAACCAGTGCCTCCTCTGCTAAAATAAGGAGGCGCTGGTTCAAATCGTGACTGTATTATACCCCTGTCACACGGGCACCCGTGAACTCCGTTTAACTCCCTCGTCTTTTCCTCGAGGGAGATGGGGTTCATGTCACACGGTCACCATTTTGCTGAGGAAGTTAAATGGAGCTTTTGGTGGAGGGAGTTCGGTTATGCCCATTTCGGCTCGATGGAGTACTCTCGTTCCCAGCCAGCTACTGCTACGCTGAAAACCGCACTAGCAAAATCGTCCTAATGAGCTCAATTTTAATTTTAAAAACTATGCTCTTTCTTGCGTTGTATTTCACGCCCCGTAGTGCAAGTTTTAGCTGTATTTTTTCGGACATCAGCGCTTGTACTCTCCACACCAACGCCTCGCCAAGCCGCCGCTGTGAAGCGTCGCGCCATATTTGTTTCTGCACGTGTGAGGCGCACGCACAAGCACTGTGACAGCAATGGTGATTCCGAGCACTTCATCAACACACAAAAACACGTTTTTGTTGCTTTAAAGGCGACTGCACAGGCAAAAAATAGGACGTTTCGACGAGCGCAGCAGCGCTGTTTCTGCCCCATGCGGCAACCGTCGAAAGCTTGCACCGAGCCGTGTAGCACGGCCACAACTCCATTGTCGTAATGCTCCATCAGGGAGTTAAATGCCGAACGGAGTGAAATGGAGTTCGGTGGTGGCCGTGTGACAGAGGTATTATTAGCGTCGGTGTGCCTGTCAAGTGTTTCATGCGGTGAACGCTAAGAAGCGTCTTTTTTGCATATAAATTAAATTGGTCAGCTCACACCACTTGTGCAAGGCTCGAGCCATCGGTGGATATTTGTGATCACCTAGCTTCTTCCAGCTTTTTAGGTGGCTCGTCTACACAGTCTGCTCGGTCTGCTTCGGAGTGAAGACCACACCAGTTCGGTCTCAATTCTGATGTTATTAATTAGCTAGGTCCTAATGAACATAACATTGAATAGTTATATCTTCATTGTTAATGTTTTAATTAACACGAGAATAATAATGTTTAGTTAGCAATGTTTTAATCCCAATGACACTAATTATTATAATCCTAATCAGTACGGTACTAATTAGCACAACTTTAGTGAGTGATGACCTAATTAGCTTGGTTTTAATTAGCGTGTCCCTAATTAGCGTCGCGCTAATTACCATGGTTCCAGCTTTACACGGCTTCGTTAGCATGGTCTTAGTAAGATATGGCTTAATCAGCTCGGTGTTAGCATGCTTTGCTTAATTAGCTTGGTAATGGCAGTCCTCACTTAATTAGGGCATGCATGGGCAGCGCATGAAGCTGCCCCGTAGCGTGACGGCGAGGTTTCATGACCATAAGTATTAATGCACTCTGATACTATGTACTCTATTTTGATCCTTTTGCTGCACTATGCATCATGAAACGCGCATAAGTGACAATTTCAAGCAATTATGCTAATTCATTTGAAATGCGGTCCAGGTTGGCACGGCGCACCTGTCCTTCCACTAACGGAAAGTCGCGAAGCTCCGCTTGATCACAAAACCGGTTCTAGCAATACCGTTTGTCCCAGCCCCTACAAGAACGTCAGACAGCAGTACAGGAAAATGAAAAAGGCAAATTACACCAGGACCCACCCTGCCAAAACATGCCAGCCCGGTTCTTAACAAACACACCAGCCCGGCTCCCATTGGAAAACCTGTCGTAAATGCCAGACTCGCCAGAAACAGTATCTGAATTGCCGCCCCCGTGTAAACGGGAAGAACACGCCAGATACAGGGTGCGGTACTTTTTCACTTGACAAGAATAAAAAAATTCGCCAGATCCCGCGTATCGTGGGAATCGATGTTATGCGAAGCATGCGCGGGATGGTGACTGTGGCGTAATTTTTCACATTGAGCGAAACGTTACGGAATGACGCGATAGAAATGTGGAAGTGGCATGCGCACACTTCTATGTTGAAGAGTCGCATATGTATTATATAACCAGTTGGTTACATGCAGTTGCGTAACGATGCCAACAGTAGAATGGGTGTTACCAACACCAGACGCGGTAAGCTGATATGTAGTGTTTATATTCTTCAATACTGGATAGCGCGAATCCGAACAAGACAAAGAAGGAACACAGATGCGCAGCACAGGCGTTACTCGCAACTGAGCTTCATCCAGGAAAGTTTCCCTAGATATACACACAGCCGAGTGGCACGTGCAGGCGCACTGCTCGTACAGCGGTGGCACTCTTAGGGTGAACACGCAAGCGCGTCGCCGACGGCTCTGTCGGCGCCGCGTAACGGTCATCGGTGGAAACATTGTGCATGCGCATCGTGCGTTCTACGACATACTCTTTCCACCGCGCGCACACAAGCGTATCCCCAACAAGCATATCTATGACGCAGTGCGCGTGGTGGAAAGAGTGTATCGCAAAGCACATGCTGCGCATGTGCAATGTTTCCAACGATGGCTGTTACGCGGCGCTGATAGTGCCGTCGGCCACGCGCTCGCGTGTTCACCCTAACAGTGCTCACCGCTGTACGTTACAGTCACAGTTGCAGTTGTTACAGTTGTTATGCTTATACTTGTCCGTTGTGACGGAGAACGCACGCACGCACGAACCCCTGAGCATGTGTGGAAGGTGTTCTTGGCAGTTCTTGAGCAAGGTCATCATGACCGTGATCAGTGAGCCCCAGCAACTGGACCGGACTTGTTTGGGATCCGTTCATGATCGTGGCTACGAGGGGTCTAAGTGCAGTGAAGTGCGAGGTATAGTACAGCTGCTGGAAATCTTGGATGCCTCTTACGATGACATGATCGATGATGCCTCCTGTCCTGGACGTGGCAGCGAGGTCTTTTAATGCGCTGTCTACATCCAAGCCATCTTTCACGCAATATAAGGACCAGACGTTGTTCGGTCATGATAAAGCAATGTTGAAGGCACCGGTAATGATGAGAGGCCTGGTTCTCTCGGAAGATTTATTGTATGAAGCAGTGATCCCGGTTTTCGCATAATCCACGTGGTCCACGTTGCGGACCACGTGGGCGAGTGGATGGTAGTTGAGCGTCTTCCAGGGCTGTTCTGTCTTCAGCTTCCTCACTTCTCTTGCGTCCGCCGCGGTGGTGTAGCGGTTACAGTGCTCGGCTGCTGACCCAAAGGTCGCGGGTTCGATCCCGGCCGCGGCGGTCGAATTTCGATGGAGGTCAAACGCTAGATGCCCATGTACTGTGCGATCTCGGTACACGTTAAAGATACGAGATGGTCAAAATATCCGGAGCCCTTCGCTACGGTGTCTCTCATAATGATATCAAGGTTTTAGGACATAAAAACCCAACAAATATTATTATTGCTTTCCTTGCGTGTCAATGTGTGTGTGTATTCGCGGTTACTGTGTTGGTTGAGACTCTGTATCACCTGTGGCACATACCCGCAAAACATGAACTCTGTTATGCGGGTATGTGCCACACGTGATTGAGAAAAGGGCTTCATGACGTACGCGGCAGGTATTTTGCGTTATTCATGTCATGACCAGTGCATCGTGTTCGTAATATACGGATCCCCTGCTATGCGAATTTTGGTATACTACAATTTATGGAGGCGACCTGGAGACCACCCAGACGTAGGCGGCTAGATAGATAGATACGTAGATAGAAACGGCCAAAGTGCCTGAGGTTCGCTAAGAAACGCTTCGCACTTAAAATTTGCGTTTATTCCACAGATGCATCGCAATACGCATCACATATAAAGGGTGTGGGTTGGGGAGTTGGTGGTCCATAACTTGCGCGGAATCAGAGTTGACAGAGCGCAGGAACAAATTAGCGAAGCTTGCACTAAACCACGCAAGGCTTGACACAGCGGAACCGGGCGATTCCGAAGACTACTCTGGTTGCTTCTAGGTTGCTTCTGGGCCTTGGCTAGGCGATGTGGGTTCTTTCTTGGTTGCTTCTCGGTCTTTGCTAGGCTTTAGCTAAGCGAAGCTGGGTTTGTTCTACGTTGATTCTCAGCGCATAGAGGTTCGTGTTAAACCACAGACTGTCACATACACGACACGGATGTCGAAACTACAGAGACGGAAGCTTACGCTGTAACCAAGCCTTCGCACCTCTCAGACAGTCACAGGTGACACGGATGTCCAAACTTCAGAGACAGAAGCTCGCGCTGAAGCCCAGCAGTGGCATCTCTCATAGGTCTGCCGCCATGTCGTCGTTGGCGTAGACCTTCCATCGCTTCGGGGTCTTCTCGCAGCCTCCGTCGCATTTCCCGTTTCTTTGTGTTGTACGAATTAATGCCATCTTCCTTTTCTGTGGACCAGTGGTGAGCAGATGGAGTTGCCCATTTTCTGGGGCACATACTCTTTTGTGATTATGGCAGTTTTCTGATAGGCCGCACAAGTTTCTGTGGTGGCACATACCTGTTTCTTGGGCTAACTGTTGTCTTCTTCATTTTGAGTGGACCAGTGGTGAGTAGTGGTATCTAAGCAATGCCTGTGGCACATACTTGCTAGGCCACACCCGATAGGCCGGAAAATGTACGATGCCTTAAACTGCTTCGCTGTTAAAAGAAGACGTACACAAGCTTCCAACTGAGGTTTATTCGAACCTCCATGTCTCATACAGGGCGACGATTACTCACGAAAACAAAGAGATAGAACATAAAGCACACAATATAACAAACGCACACAATATACGAAACCAGTTTAACAACCCTTACAAGGTACACCACGCATCGGCTATACGGTGGAAGCTGCCTCCCCACTAGATAATTTCTTTTTCGGTAACGCTGCCAGAGGTGCGCTCACGCATCTGTCCTACGGGCGCGAGATATCTCTGCCGCTTCGATGATTTCACTGGTTCCGTCACTTTTATTTGTTGCGAAACGTAGTTATGTGTTCAAGTAGCGCGGCGGGTGAAGTGGTTTTACTAATAGGATTAAATAGGCCTGCTTGAGTGACCGTACGGAAAACGGATATTTGAATTTAGGGTGCGCACATCTTTCGTGGGTGAGCTTGCGCGTGGATGGGGGGGGGGGGGGCATCGCGAAGATTGTGCTTTAGAACTGCGGGCATGTGAGAAACCGCTTCAGTTATCTATTCAAGCGCCACACGTTGAATGGCTCCTTTTGTTCTATCCTTTATATTACATCAAACGTAAAAATGAGACATATATTCTGTGGTAGGCTCCATTATTGTTGCATGCGCTGACAGCAGCAATGACTACTCTCTGTATTTCTCTCTGTATTTCTAATCATTACACTTGAAGCGTTTCATTTTTATAACTCTCACACAGTTTCCATTGTTTATTGTTCGTTCAAGTGCCACTCTTCACAAGATAAACTACACAAAAGGAAACCTGCAGATCTTGAGACTGTCAAGATTAGCGAGCGTGCCGCACCTCAACGCGCCCATGAGACGCGTCACTGCCGGCAACGTCGAAACAGCGAGCTGATGCTACTACTAAAGATACGCATGCTTAGTTCTAGGAATGATGATACTTTGTCGCAGCTTATCGCAATATTGACATTTCCACATTGCTTATCTTGGCGTATGCGTCATTGCTTCTCCGAAGGTGCATAGGTTGTTTTCACATACGGAGCTATCGGCGGTGGCGACAGCTGGCTTATTTTTCAACCGTGGCCTCCCCGACAGCGATAAAAGAGTCACGATAGTCGGAAAATAAAGCACCACGAAAGCAGTCACGTGTGTCCCTCGGTATTCGAAATATTTTGTTGTTCCTTGTGGAGGTACGTGCTTTCATAACTTTCCAGAGGCTGGCGAGTGGCTTCAACGTTGCATCGCTCTCACGATTGCAGATCCTGCCAGCACGGTAAGGACTCGCCTCAGTCGCTTCCTAGACGCAGTATCACTCGGCTTCGAAATGGCCGGATGTTGCATGTTGAAAGTGGAAGACAGTTAAAAAGTAAAGGGTAATATCCTTCTGTGAATTGCTTCCAGGGAGTTAAAATACAGTGTCTTAATCGGAGCTCTAACCAGATTCGTGCTTTTATTGAACAAAATTCGTGAGTTTTTCCAAATCATTATTCGCAGATGCAATATTCTGAAATACTCCGACAGAGTAGTTAACGATGGTGCTTATGGTTGACAACGCAAAAGTACTCAGATAAAAGAGAAGACCGGACGACACAAGCTGTAATTGCGTTGGTCGCGAACCACACAAACCTTATTTCAGTGAAAGGGGATCATTGAGCTCGTCTTCCTACGAGGCGACATATCGTCATTTATATTTTCTAAGGAATACATCACATCTTTCTTCGCCAATCGCGCCGATGTCTGACTGAGGCAGCTTCAGAAAAGAACAAGAAATTTAACTGAGAACACGTTGTAAAATATCATAGCATTCAGTCATCATCAGCATGACTACGCCCACTGCAGGGCAAAGGCCTCTCCCATGTTCCGCCAACCAACCCGTCCTGTGCTTTCTGCTGCCACGTTATACCTACAAACCTCTTAATCTCATCTACCCACCTAATTTCCTGTCGCCCCCTCATGCGTTCGCCATCTCTTGGAATCCAGTCAGTTACCCTTTATGACCACCCGTTATCCTGCCGATGTGCCACGTGCCCGGCCCATATACATTTCTTCTTGATTTCAACTATGATATCCTTAACCCCCGTTTGTTCCCTGGCCCACTCTGCTCTCTTCCTGTCTCTTAAGGTTACACCTATCATTTTCTCTTCCATCCCTCGCTGTGTCGTCCTTAATTTAAGTTGAACCCTCTTTGTAAGTTTCTGCTCCGTAGTTAAGTACCCGCAAAATGCAGCTGTTATATACCTTCCTCTTGAGGGATAGTGTTAGACTACCATTCATGATTTGATAATGCTTGCCGAATGAGCCCCAACCCATCCTTATTATTCTAGTTATTTCACTCTCTTGGTTCGGCTCCGCGGTTACTACCTGTTCTAAGTAGACGTACTCCTTTACACCTTCCAGTGTCTCGCCACCTATCGTTCTCTGCCAAGATTGTTCCACATTACTTTAGTTTTATGCATATTAATTTTCAGACCTACTCTTCTACTTTGCGTATCCAGTTCAGTAAGCATGAGCTGTAATTCGTCTCCCGCGTTACTCATCGATGCAATGTCATCAGCGAATCGCAGGTTACTGAGATACTCTCCATTAACTCTTATCCCTAATTCTTGCCAATCTAGGGCCCTGAAAACCTCCTATAAACACGCGGTGAATAGCATTGGAGAAATCGTGTCTCCCTGCCGTACGCCCTTCTTTATTGGGATTCTCTCGCTTTCTTTATGGAGGACTATAGTGGCTGTGGATCCGCTGTATATTTCTTCCATTAGGTTTATATAGGCTTCGTCGATACCCTGATTCCGCAGTGCCTGCATGACTGCTGATGTCTCCCCCGAATAAAATGCCTTCTCGTAATCTATGAAGGCTATGTATAGGGGTTGGTTGTATTCCGCGCATTTCTATCACCTTTTGATAGTATGAATATGGTCTATTGTTGAGAAGCCTGTACGAAATCCTGCCTGGTCCTTTGGTTGATTGAACTCTAATGTCGTATAATTATGTTAGCAATTACTTTTGTAAATAGCTTAATGGGCAAACAACAGCGCGCATACGGACGGGACGAAGAAAGGGATACACAGAACAAGCGCTGACTCTCAACTGTGATTTATTAGGCATATGCAGATTATTTATACGCGAATGATAAGCATCAAGAACATGCGCAGAGGAGCTGGCAAGGGACCATAACAAGGAATAAATAGAAAAGGCTTTTATACCGTGAAGAGACTGCGCAGGAGCGACAAAAGATCAAACAAACATACGACTGATTAAGTTTACTTCTTTTTCATGTAAAGAAACAGATCTTTGGCTGACGCATGACTCTCCTGTTTTTTTTTAATGTAGAAAGCTTCCACAAGTTCCCGTGTTGTTTGATCACTGTGTCTAAAGAGCACTGTCGTGTCACTGAACAATGGCTTGCACCAACACTTGTTGCAGTGCGAAGGCATTTGTGTATAAATATTCTGCATATGCCTAATAAACCACAGTTGAGAGTCAGCAATTTTTCTATGTATCCCTTTCTTCGTCCCGCGCGTCTGCGCGCTGTTTTTGGCCCAGTATGTATCACCAACTAGCCCAACTTTCAGTCCTGCTGCAGTAAATAGCTTGTAGACGAGAGACAGTAAGCTGATGGGCCTGTAATTTTTCAGGTCCTTGACGTCCCCTTTCTTATGGATCAAGATGATGTTGGCATTCTTCCAAGATACTGGTGTCCTCCCCGTCGAGAGACACTTCGTATACAGGGTGGCCAGTTTTTCTGACATAATCTCTCCATCGTCTTCCAACAGGTCTGATGTTACCTGATCCTCACGAGCGGCTTTGCCTCTTTGCATTTCCTTTAGGGCTTTCTTTACTTCTCCTGTCAATACTGGTGGGATGTCAGATTCCTGTGCGCTATTACTGCTTCTTACGTTATCATCCTTACTGTCTCGGCTGCTGAACAGATCTCTGTAGAACTCTTCCGCTACCTGAACTTTTCTATCCAGATTGGTTGTGACCTTGCCTTCCTTGTCCCTTAATGCATACATTTGATCTTTGCCTATGCACAGTTTTGTCTTCATAGCTTTGAGGCTTCTTCCGTTGTTTAAAGCATGCTCAATTCTCTCCATATTATACTTTCTTATGTCGGCTACTTTACGCCTATTAACTTCAAAAGCTCCGCCAGCTCTATTTTGTCTGTTGCATTTGAGGCTTTCGTGGCTTGACGTCTCTTAATGAGGCTTTTCGACTCTTGGGACACGACCAGTGTCCTGTCTAACGAGTGTACCCCCAACTTCCACTGGACACTTCTTAATGATACTAGTCAGATTAAAATTCATTGCGTCAACGCTATGGTTGGTATCCTCGGTTAAAGCCACGTACCTATTCTGAAGTGAAACTCTGAATTCCTGTACTTTCCCCCTCAGAGCTAGTTCATTAATCGGCTTCTTGCGTATCAGTTTCTGCCGTTCCTTCCTCAAGTCTAGTTGAATTATACATCTTACCATTCTATGGTCACTGCATCGGATCTTGTTAACTACTTCGACATCCTGTACAATGCCCGGGTGGACGCACACTATGAAGTTTATTTCATTTTTAGTTTCGCCATTAGGACTCTTCCACGTCCACTTACAAGTAGCCCGTTTTCTGTAGAAGGTATTCAAGATCCGTAAATTATTGCACTCTGCGAACTCTACTAGTAACTCCCCTTTGGCGTTTCTAGAGCTGATGCCATATTCCCCAAATATATGATCTCCAGCCTGCTTCTTGCCTACATTTGCATTAAAGTCACCAATCAGTACAGTATACTGTGTCTTTACCTTACTCACTGCTGATTCTACATCTTCGTAGAAGCGTTCAACCAGTTGATCATCATGGCTGGATGTAGGCGCGTAGGCCTGTGCCACCTTCATCTTGTACCTCTCATTAGATGCGAAGCATCTTATGGCGGAGTTAAATCCGGTGGTGGTGGTGGTGGTGTGCGGCGTGACCACCCTTACTGCGCATGCGCATACCCTCTCCACACACCTTCTCTCCTATCCCCCTCCCCCTCTCCTGCGCAACGCCGCGACGAGGGCCAGCGCATGTGCGTCCCCTCCCCGTCTCTCTCCTCTCCTCGCTCCCCCCCTCGCGCACCTGTCTACCGTGTTCCCCGTTCGCCCTGTGAGAATTAACGGCCAGGCTAGATGGAAGACACGGCACGCGTAGCGTTCCTCTTCGCGTTCCACGACCCGAGGTCGGTAGCATGCCCAACGAACGCCAACGGAACGCGATTGTGCAAGTGCTCCGGCTTCGCATCGCCTCATGGTCCCCTTTAGCGGGAGATGGTGTATTTTTAAACTTAATTACGATACGTATCACCCTCTCATTAATTCTATAGTATTCCTCTATATCGCCAGCTATATTTTTAGGAATAAGGAGCTCCCACCCCTAGTTCTTTTCTGTCAGCTAAGCCACGATAGCATAGGACGTGTCCGTTCTTCAGCACTGTATAAGCCTCACGTGGCCTCCTAACCTCACTGAGCCCTATTACATCCAATTTAACACCCTTTAATTCCTCGAATAGTACAGGTAGACTCGCCTCACTAGATAAAGTTCTAGCGGTATACGTAGCCAAGTTGAGATTCCAATGGCGGTGTGTCCGGACCCAGAGATTCTTAGCACCCTCTGCTGCGTCGCAGGTCTGACCGCCGCATTGGTCAGTTGCTTCGCAGCAGCTGGGGACTGAGGGCCGAGGGTTAATTGGTGTATTCATGTGAGAGGTCGTGGCCAAGTACTACGCCAGGGTGGCCAATCCTCCTCTGGTGAGGGAGTACATTGCTGGCTGTGGTCGCCAGTGAGGCTGCACCCCAGGACTTTTCACACATTTCTATCATCACGCAGTTATTATTTTAATCCGGTTGGGAATTGTCCGGCGCCGGGATTCAAACCACGGACCTCTTGCATGCAAGGCTGATGCTCTGCCACTACGCCATCGCTGCATTCAGTCAGCATATAATTAATAAAACACTTTTAACGTGTCGGGTCGACATGCTATTACCAGCTCGTGACATAACAAATATAATCAAAATTTCTTAGCCTTAGCTTCGCTATGAGCTTTCCTAATATATAATATCTGGGGTTTAACGTCCCAAAACCACGATATGATTTTGAGAGACACCTTAGTGGAGGGCTTTTTGCGACCACCTGGGGTTCTTTAACGTGCACTAAACCTAAGTACGCGGGCCTCAGACATGCTCTAAACTTTCCTGAAGATTTCGTTTAAAACCACCTAATTTTCACAATTTTATGACATTTCATGACATGACTTATAGGTGAGCATATTCGTGATTTCACTTAGTCACCCAGTGCTCGTGAAATATGACAGCATTGTTTACGTCGTCACAGGCTCACGAAAAATGAAAGATGTTTCCTTGCTGTGATTGCTATAACTCTGACGACATCGTTTTATATGAACGGATGCAATACATGTGAATCGGTACTCCTCCCTTTTACGACATCTTCTACATTGCGGTATACACTGAAAGAAAACGAAAGCTGGGCTTGCACTAGTGGCGCAAGACTAAAGCAGCAGCGGAGCTGATCGGTTCCTGGCTGGTCCTGGCCATACGTAGTGATGCCAAGTGACGGTAATTTGCCGTCGAGTCCAGCAAAGTCGCTTCTCGCTGTTTCGGCCATACGACGTCATGGGCTAGCTTAAACGAGTTCAGTCGAGAAGTCTCGCTTGGCAGCGCGCCGCGATTCCCGGTAAGCGGCTTCCTTATCGGCAGTGCCTACTTTCTTCGGTCTCCCCATATCTGCGTCTCGTGCCGCAGGCCGCTGCCACGCGCCCGCTTTATGCAGAACGAAGGAGCGCATGGCACTGTTGGCGGTGAGGTCGCGTCTGCGGCGACCGAGCGGTTGCGCGCAGTGGCAGGCGGACTCGGTGGTAGAGCAGTGTATGGGATAGCGAGACAGGCGCACAGCTGTGACACCGGTTGCTGGGCACCGCGCGGTGATGTTATCAGGCGCTGAGATTTTTCCCCTTTTTTCGCGTTGGACGCCCGGCTTAAGTAGCTACGCTGTCAAAATCCACCATTCATGCGGGTAAAAAGTTAATGGCCTGGTGAGAGCACAATGGCGAGAAATCGAAATATGTCATCACGGTTTGATCTAGAACCACTAAACCTTCAAAGTACTGGCAACAACACCATTCCATAATACCTCCATTCCAGTTCTGCTGACGAACAAAACATAATTTTCCTGAACAATATGCAATGGTTTTCCTTTGCGTGGAACAAAATATTCATACAAAGCGAAATCAGAGACGATGTATACAATATAGATGAATCAAGATTTCCGCCAAATTCGCATTCATCCCAAATTCTGAAGGAGAAATATAATATTATAAATCATGTGCATCACATGGTCTATAATATTTTTTGTCTTGATTATGTAATTCTTAAATGTTTTCTATTTGATGTCATTCATTATTTTCAATAATGCATAACCTCCCTCTCCCACAACGATTCTGATGTGACGAATATTTGCACACATTCTATTCCTTATTATAGTTATTGCTGAAAAACAGATATTCTGCAATGTATATTAACTGACGTAACCTATTTTTCTGCATAGTTTAGAATGGAGGTCACATTGTAGTCTGACTTCGGGACCTCCTTCTCCATATTAAAATCGAGGATTTTTTAAAATCATAGCAATAGACTGATATGAAAATTCTGAGATAAAGTTACGTCCGCGACATTAACCTCAAGGCATCGGACATGATCTCGGAGGCAGTATGCCATGGGCAGCTGTACTGGGCGAACTGTGAGACGGCCGTTCGCGCAAAATGTACGCCTCTACCGCGATTATGTCCTATTCACGACAACCTCTGTGCCATGCACAGCAATGTCTACTTCACCAAAGGCTACAGCTTCCGCTCCTCTCTCGTTTAAGCCGAAAGCCTCAAATGCCTCATCTAACGCCAATATTGGCCGTCGTCCCGCGTCGGCGTCCCCCGTTGGCGGCGTCAACACGAGTGATGCAAAAAATCATCATCACGTGATGACGTCCCCATATAACGTTATCATGACGTCAGAGATGGCCAAAATTTGCGACGTCATCACGACGGCACGCGACGTAACGGGACATGATAAGGTCATCACTTGATATCGTAGCTTAGTCAAAGGTAGGCCAGGCTCGTGGAAAACCACGATTGCATTTCTGCCGCGGCGGATGCATATTCAATGGAGGCGAAAATGTTTGAGGCCCGTGTACTTAGATTTAGGCGCACGTTAAAGCACCCCAGGTCGTCGAAATTTCTGGAGCCCTCCACTATGGCGTCTCTCATAATCATATCGCGGTTATGGGACGTTAAACCCCAGACATTATAATTATTATTAAACCACTTTAGGTGCATAAAGCTTTCGGAGGGTGGCGGGGCAGGATCGGCTGAGAACGAAAGAAAAGATGGCCTTCGCTGTACACTCATCTTAGGCATAGGGGACCCTGCGGGTTTTTACGCGAAATATTGTGCTCTCGTCACTCGTACGATGCCCAGAGAACTGTTACTCATTCGTGTAACATGATACATCAATAACATTGGTGGAGTGCTCTCCCATCTTTTTTTTGCACTACCTTTGTCCGAGACGGTGGCAAATGTGAACGTACTCTTTCACGGCTCTTTCTTGCTGCTTACTTTCTCCCCGAAGAGGTAACAAATATGTGTGTGTGTGTGTGTGTGTGTGTGTGTGTGTGTGCGTGTGTGTGTGTGCGCGCGTGCGCGCGCGCGTATACAGGGGGTTTTGCTAGGCAATACCGACTTTCATCAACAATCCTGGGCAGTAAGGCTCCTATCGATCTCGCATACGAGCTCCACGTCGAGGGGGAAATATTTGACGCAGCTGAAATGAAAATGTTGCGACTAATTAACGAAATCTTGTTAATTCACTAGTAAAATATTGAAATGAGGGGACGTGTTTATATTAGAATGTTGCAGCGCATGATGATTTCTATAACTATTATTTAGAAATCACCAAATTTGCGCATAGTTCGAGATATTCTTCACCGAAATATAAGGGTGACCTAGAAACTGTTAGCCCCTTAAATAAATAAATCTAGAAACTGATTTCAGGATGTTTGTGGATTTTTCTGTGCTTCGGCGCGCCTTTATTCAAGTTTCGTCCATTCCCTGTCACGGGTAATCCCGGCGTCACATAACAGAGAGGCCGCGCTTCCTGCAGTTTCAATATCGCGTTTGTAATTTGATGATGAATATCTCGATCTACGTGCAACTAATGTGATTTCTACAAACTGGTTATAACATAAATCATCATGCACTACAACTTTTTAAAATAAACAACTGCCCTCAAGTCACTATTAAAAACGCTGATCAAAGACATGTAGGGAAGGGTGTTTCAGCTCCACTAACGTGATGCCTGTGGAGGGACGAAGCATACAGTTTGCGCCGATGTTTCCCACTGCAAAATTACTGTTAATGGGCAATGAGAGACACAAGAAAGATTACACACAGAGACCCGCAGTCCGCTTTTAGTTAACGTGCACGCTGCGAATCTTTATTGTCCAACTACGCGCAAGAGAAATTGCCACCGGCACTACATTGCAGGTCAAGATCCAGTACCTATATATACGCGGTGGCCGGTGAAGGATCGTGCAGCGCAAGGAGTCGGTTTTCTAACACGAAAGTGTTTTATGCCGGGTTCCACCATGGCTCCACTGACGTATTTCCGTCACGAATATGACGTTGTAAAATATAAAGGCTAACAGTGGGCAAAGAAAAAAAGCATGGTTGATCCCTCCATTATAGGGATCGGTATAACACGAAAGCAAAACGTGTCTTTACAGAAGTAGTTGAATGTTTACAGTACATTGATATAAAAGAGCTTGCACAATGTCTATTGGTGTTTGGCAGCTGTAGCACCGTGTAACGTGGAAGCACTCACGTTGGCGCTTGGTAGCACATCTCTATCCCGAAGGCTAACGTCCATGATCAATGATAAAACAAACCTTTGTGGTAGCTCTACCAGTTACGGTGAGAGCGTAACCAGAGAAAGTGGTGTGACAGCCAGAACAGCGTCGCTGACTAGACGCAGAACTTGGGCATGCGGCATCCCACCGCATGTTAAAGAGATATTGAACGCCACGGTGGGATTAGAGGGAAACGCCACGCGCGTCGTGTCTGCCCTCTAGCCCGGCCGCGATTTTTCTCTGGGCGAGCGTAAGCGGGGAACGCGGTGTTACAGCCAGGCGACGCAGGCGCGCGTCGCAGAGCTATGTTTAATATGGATACATGCTATGAGCGAGGCCGAGACTTGCGCTGAGGTCGGCACCTGGCGGTGTGTTAAGGCGTTCACAAAATTTCACTTTTATTGAAAACGCTCCGAATGGGACGCACGCGTAGCAACGACGCGTTGCAGGAGGCCATTTTCCATTACTTCACTTTACTGCTCCCCCAGACGGTGACACCACCCCGCCGATCAAGATTACTGTGAGAGAGAAGTGGTAGATATAAAAGGCGCGTTTGTAAAATTTCCACATTATGTGACCGTGGCGCAGTGGATAGCGTACCCGGCATTTGTTGTCGCCGACAGAAAGGTCGTGAGTTCGACTCCCATTGATGGAACCTTTTTTTTCTTTGACATTTGATCGTGCGCATTTTTTCAACGTGATTTCCGTGACGGAAATACGTCACTGAAGTCTTGGTGGACGCCGGCATAAAACATTTCCTGTTAAAAACCAGAAGAAAAAGTTCCGTCGCTGGGAATCGAACTTACGACCCCTCGCTCCGCAGCACGCTGCGCGAAACGATTCGGCCACGGACGCCACGTTCTTCGCAATGCTAACGGCGAGCTATTTATATACCTCATTTGCGGGCGGCGGTATTCGGAGATCAGTGTTACAGCGTGTTTTCGTTATCACTAGCGAGATGGCGCGAAGGGCTCGAAGAGCGCGCTTTAAAAGTCGCCGCCTTTGCGACAAGCGCCCGCCTCTACAGAGCGTGGTCGCTCGTGCGTGCGCTTATCTCGTGATAGCGGTGGTTCGTACGTATTCCGTTGAGAGCACGAAGGTCACTTGGCTCACTGCAGCGGCCGCTTTTGCGAAAGGAGCGCGCTGCTCACAAAGAAATAAGTTACAAATGTGACAGTTTGCTCTCATCCGGTGTATGTTTCGTTCCGTGCGTCCTTTCTGGTTGAACAGCGCGTTGCAAGTTTCGAGCTGCTTGCCGTTCTTCGCATGACGTTACAATTGGTTGCTGTAGCATTTATTCCTTCACCCTTGGGGCGAAAGAATGCACAACAAACGCTCCGCTACGTCTGTGAAGACGCGTTTCACTTTCGTGTTATACCGATTCCTATGACAGAGGGATCATCCATGTTTTTAGGGGCGAAGCTCCTTAAAGCGGCACCCGTTCGTCCCTCGTAGTTGTCGTAGTCGTAGTGCGTAACCAGTCGTAACGCTAGTACCAGATCTTGACCTCCAAGGTGGTGCCGGTGGGAGATTTTTCCTGTGCGTTGTTGAACAATAAAAAATTCGCAGCGTGCGCGTTAACTAAAAGCCGAATTCTTCTGTCTCTCATTCCCCATTAGCAGCCATTGGTATGTTCCAGTAGGAAACGTTAGTAGAAGTAGAAGTGTAAGTGTTAGCTAAAAGCCGACTTCTTCTGTCTCTCATTCCCATTAGCAGCCATTGTTTACCTCCAAGGTAGTGCCTGGTGAGATTTCTCCTGCGCGTGATTAAACAATAAAAATTTTGTTCAAAACGCCGTTGATTGATGAAATAAACCAACGAAAGACGCCAGATGTTTTCTAAAAGCAAAACGAAAGAACGCCAGATGTTTCTAAAGCAAAACGAAAAGACGCCAGCTGCTTAACGAAAGACGCCAGATGTTTTCTAAAGCAATAGTTTTCTAAACAATGAAAATTCACAGCGTACATGTAAAATTAAAGTGAGCTGCAAGTCGTCATAACTCATCGAACCTTTAGTATAAACGCGGCCGATCTCACGTCGGTGATGATGTACTGGGCAGAATTCACGGAAGATTCAGGGTTTACCGATGAACCTCCGCAGCTTCGCCCACTCATCATCATTCACTCCGTGGATATGCTGTGATTTTTTTCACTCAAGGAACTCGCTAGCAGACGCTGCATGTGTCGGCGTCGTCTCTTGCGAGTGAGGGCGCGTTCTCATTCCTTGGGAGTTGGTAGTTCAGCGTTCATTGCAGAAAGAGCATTTCCATAGTCAACGCGCGCCGTTCGCTCCCTCTCGCCACACGGCGAGCGCTGAAGCAAATGGACCATCCCGACAGCAGACGACGATGCACACGCGACAGCAGACAACGATGCGCGATGCACGCCGACACCCTTTGTGCTTCGCCTCTAAAAGTGAAAATTGAGTTCTTAATTAGTCGCCTAAAAACAAATTTAGGTGTAGAAAAGAGTTCCGCAGACAGTTCATGTGCGAATACGACAGGCGTCTGTCCGCCATAGAATTTTTATCAAAATGTGTTGTCTGAAAATAACCTCTCTCTCTCTCTCTTTCGCTCTCTCTCTCTCTCTCTCTATATATATATATATTGTAGAGTCGAAAGAAAGAGACACGTTTAACAAAAAAATGAACAGATGAAAGGGTAGAACGAGAAGCGCTAGGAAGAAACGTGTCATAGGTATACCGTACATTCATTGCGTATATCACAGGCCGAAAAAAGTAGGAAGTAGATACGGCGTTAATGTCGTTTTCATGGCCGCCAATAAGCTCGGTAAGATTTGTGCAGCTGTGCAGAGGAAGAATGAGCGAGTAAAAGACAAGAAGCGGACCGATATTTCGTAAAACACACCAACAAATTCACTGATTTCCGTACAAGTGTGGCGTATAAGGTCCCTTTCAGCTGCGTTCCGCTTCTACGTAGGACAG
This sequence comes from Rhipicephalus sanguineus, assembly GCF_013339695.2. NCBI lineage: Eukaryota > Metazoa > Arthropoda > Arachnida > Ixodida > Ixodidae > Rhipicephalus > Rhipicephalus sanguineus. Next base: position 7,547,292 of record NC_051181.1, read on the forward strand.
ACGCAGGGGCGTAGTCAAGGGGGGGGGGGGGTTGGGGGGTTCAAACCCCCCTCCCGAAATTTTTTAGTTTTGCTTGCGTATATATACACGCATACATACAAACGCACGCACGAACATACATAAAGTATGGCTGAACCCCCCCCCCCGAAAAAAATTTCTGGCTACGCCCCTGGACAGACGGGCCGATGCATTAACCAGAGATTGTTGGAATATAAGAGATCGCTAACAGGAGGCTCACCTTCTAATTCATCTTTACATTGTCGAAATTGTAAGTGCACGACAAAATTCGATAAATGCGCACTGTTGTACCGGCACAGAAATGAAGAAACGCGCCTGATGATTGAAGCATGGCATATCGAGAATAGTGGTAGCGCATGCGTGAGCCAACTGTCGATTAACTTGCATAAAGATGAAATCAACTGCCTTAACAGTTATCTTCCACGTAGTCTCCCACGCGTGCCGGATTGATAGGTTCGCCTGCTGCATGGGCATGCGCAGATAGGTTTTCGTGCCTTCGTTATTTTCCGCCGTTGTGCGTCTCTTCTCTTGTTAGTCGGCGTTTGTGGTGTCCTCACTTCTTGTGTCCGTGTTTGCACGCCCTGTCTTTTTAGAACATGTCCTGTGTTCCCTCTTGTGCCTAGTTCGTTCGCGCTGTTTATTAAAATGCATTGTAAAGACGTTTATTGGCGGGAACTCGGTGACGATGCACAACAGCGACAGTCAAGTCGGGGACCGCCTCTCTGCCCGAGCTGCGTTCTCTCCGAAAGGAGCCGAAGAGAGCGACCCACTAGAAGGTGCTGGAGAGGACGACCCACTGCACATTTCCAAGGCTTCGCTACAATTACCCCGGGTACGAAAAGGGAGACGCCTCGCGACCTAACAACTGGCCACAATGAGCGGGTCATGGTAGGCCTTGAGGCGCTCCACGTTGACAATGTCGCGCCCTCGATGGCGCATGTCCGAAGATGGCTCGATGGGTTCGATGAGGTAGTTTACAGGGTATGTGCGTTCGACGGCACGGTAGGGGCCCTCGTATTTGGGATAGAGTTTTGAAGACAGGCCAGTTGCAGTGGTAGGGATCGAGAGCCTTACGAGTGCTCCAGGGAGGAACGTGGGCTCATAAATGGTTGTGTCACCGCGAACGCTCCTCTGCCGATCGTGGTCATGTGTAGTGAAGGACTGGGCAACTTCGCGACACTCTAGCAAGACTGGCTGTGGCAAAAAGAGGCGCTCATTCAGATCGATCAGGCTTCTATGGGACGATTGTGTCGAATTCTTCCGATGGGTACCTGCCATACAATAAGAAAAAGGGGGAAAATTACACCATCTCCCGCTCAAAGGAACCATGTGTGGATGCGAACTAGCGGCGAGATGGTTAGCTTGAGCGGGGGACGGTGTAATTTTTTTCTTGCATTCTCGAGCCTGTGTCTTCCTCTGGCGTAGAATCAGCACTGTCTTCCAGTCTCCATCTAGCACCCGCTGCGTGTAACTGCCGGCGTCCGAGGTATTCGACTCCCGAAAAGTGGCAAGATCATGTGCGTCTGCCTCTCTGCAGTACATGCCATTGGTGTCGTCGTGGGATCCTTCAGCGAGGGAAAGAGAGCACGAGCGCCCCGCCTATAGAGCCACAGAAGCAGAGGCGGCCATTGGCCGCTCGTGCCACGTCAAGACGCCGGAGGCGTCACTGCTGCCTATTCGTCGCAGGAGAGAATGAGGTGCGCGAGTGAGAGTGTTTGCGCATGCGCAGTCAGAGTGGTCACGCCGCACACCACCGGATGGAACTCCGCCATAAGCTCCTTCGCATCTAAAACACCAGCAGTGCTCTGAGGGGCGGTATTGTAGGCGTAGGTGACGAAGGGCAGAATGACATCCCAAGTGGTGTGATCGGTGGTGACGTACAGGCGCGTGCAAAAGTATACGGACCACGGGATCGCGCGGCAGAATGCATCGACGTGCCATCTATCGACGCTGCGCCTGCTGTCGAGAGCACCACTGAAGCAGCGGTGCGCATGCGCGTGCCTACATATCAGATGGTCTCTAATGTCGCTCTGTCTGACGTGGTTACGGCGCTCGTAGACAAAAGGTCAACTGGGTGTCGCTTTCGTTGCTCCATCTAATCTGCGCCGTTGTTTTACGAAGCGGCTGCGGCGGGCCGGCTCAAGCGCCGTGCACGCGTCGCTTTTTACACCGGTCAATCAGCCTAACTAAGCATCGTAGAACCTAGTGAAGCCAAGCATACCTGTTTAAGTTTCTCAACCCAGCTCGTCTTTGTCACTTTAAGCCATGTTAAGCTTAGATGTGCCTAGTTAAGCAAAGTAAGTGTAGCCGAAACTGATTAAACCTAGTTGAGCGTGGTATCTCGTAATAAAGAGAAGCAGAAGTACGGTCATTTAAGCAAATCCTAATTAAGCTTAGCCCAGCTTGCCGTTTGCATGTTAGGCGAAGTTGACCTTACATGGGCGCAGTAGAGTCGAGTAAAATATAGCCAAATTTAATTAAGCATAGTTTATCATTGTTTCACCCGATACAGCCAAGCATATTAAGCGTAAACAAGGCAAGCCTACTTGTGACCAATTAAGCGAAGTCGAATTCAGCCCAATGAAGCCAAGCTCAGGAGAATTGCCCTTGACCAAGCTTAGACTAATTAGGACCATTAAAGCCTAATTAGCATTAATTATAACACTAATTAGGCTTATATCAAACAACCGTAGATACTCGAGTTTCACGTGGCCTATTTCCTCAACGTTTATTAAACTAATTAACCTAATTAGGCGGTGTCAAGGCATGTAGAGATGAATCCGATTAGGCATAGTTGAGCATGGCACTCCCAAATAAATCAGAGCGTAATTAGCTTTAATTAAGTAAATCAAATTAATCGCGTTATTTTCAAGCAATCGAAGCTGATTCCCTGTCAGCCCCTTGCAGCCAAGCTCAGGAGCATTACCGCTGACCAAGCTGAAGCTCATAAAACTCAGTTAATCCTAAGTCGTGTTAATTAGGAAAAGGTTCAATTACGTATCCCTGTGTTTTGTGAGATCGAACCAAGCTCACCTGCGATACTTTTTTTTTCATGTGGCATAATTACGTTAAACAGGCATTACTGAATTAGGCGAAGACAAGGTGAGTATAGAAGAATGTGATTAAGCATAGTTGAGCATTTTACTGCGTAATCAGCGAGAGCACACTTAGGTGTTATAAGGCCATCTTTGAATGTCTGGCTGTCGCATTTATACGAGCTCGACATTAGGAACTTCCTTCGCGATTCAAAACCCTCCGCAGTGATACACTGGCCTTGAAAACAAAGGAGCCTTTCGAATAAAGACACAAATACTTTGCAGCAACATTGGTCTCTTGAGATCGCTGAGACTATCGGGTTAGTTTTATTTTTTTATCTTTAGATCTATTGCACAGTCGCCCCTCAGGATATATATAAAGTTCATTGGGTAGCTGTTTGTTAATCGGTTTAGGATAAAAATGAAGCCGCGTTGAACCAACTTTTTTTATCTTCGCCCTTGGAAAAATGAAATAATGTTGCCTCTACTGAAGCGGCAACTGCATTTCCGAGCACCCTATGGTATTAGGGCGTGAACAACAGTTCGCGTTGAAGATGTGCCGTCAGCGTCTGGACGACAACGAGGAAATGGCGCGTCAGCAGCTCAGCGCTTCAGAACCGAGCGCGAAAGAATATCCCGGCAAAAGTGAGCGCGTATCTGGTCGTTTATGGCCGAACTACGATGAAATGAAAGTCGTGGGATGGCAAACACCTGACGTCTTGCCACACGTTGTTTCAATAAGATGTCATCTTTCCGTTGGCGGCGATAACGGCTTGGACGCGTCATCGCTTTAATTTGCCTAATTAAAGCTAATTACGCTCTGATTTATTTTGGAAGTGCCATGCTCAACTATGCCTAATCAGATTCATCTCTACATGTCTTCACACCGCTTAATTAGGTTAATTAGCTTAATAAACATTGAGGAAATAGGCCACGTGAAACTCTAGTATCTACGGTTGTTTGATATACGCCTAATTAGTGTTATAATTAATGCTAATTAGGCTTTCATGGTCCCAATTAGTCTAAGCTTCGTCAAGGGTAATTCTCCTGAGCTTCGCTTCATTGGGCTGAATTCGACTTCGCTTAATTGGTCACCAGTAGGCTTGCCTTGTTTACGCTTAATATGCTTGGCTATATCGGGTGAAACAATGATAAACTATGCTTAATTAAATTTGGCTATACTTTCCTCGACTCTACTGCGCCCATGTAAGGTCAACTTGGCCTAACATGCAAACGGCAAGCTGGACTAAGCTTAATTAGGATTTGCTTAAATGAACGTACTTATGCCTCTCTTTATTACAAGATACCACGCTCAACTAGGTTTAATGAGTTTCGGCTACACTTACTTTGCTTAACTAGGCACATCTAAGCTTAACATGGCTTAAAGCGACAAAGACGAGCTGGGTTGAGAAACTTAAACAGGTATGCTTGGCTTCACTAGGTTCTACGATGCTTAGTTAGGCTGATTGACCGGTGTAAAAAGCGACGCGTGCACGGCGCTTGAGCCGGCCCGCCGCAGCCGCTTCGTAAAACAACGGCGCAGATTAGATGGAGCAACGAAAGCGACACCCAGTTGACGTTTTGTCTACGAGCGCCGTAACAACGTCAGACAGAGCGACATGAGAGACCATCTGATATGTAGGGACGCGCATGCGCACCGCTGCTTCAGTGGTGCTCTCGACAGCAGGCGCAGCGTCGGTAGATTGCGCGTCGATGCATTCTGCCGCGCGATCCCGTGGCCCGTATACTTTTGCACGCGCCTGTACATGTAGAGCATGTCGCCGAGCGTGCGCCTATAGCGTTCGGTAAGGCCATTCGTCTGCGGGTGGTAAGCAGTAGTTTTGCGGTGAAGAAGAAGAGCAAACCTTTATTTGCGAAGACATCGTTGCCTCGAAAACAAGCGCAACGCTGTGTGGTCGGGCCCCTATTCCAAGGCACCGCTGGCCCTCACCATCCTTTCGGCCCTCCGGACCAGCCTGAGCTGGTCCCCGAGGGCAGGGCTGGACAGCAATGCCTCCCACTTCAATCTGATGTTATTAACCTCTTGCTCTTCGGTATGAGCCGTGCATTCCCATGTGATGTGGTAGAGCGTCGGTGTGCACCCACACCATGGGCATATGTCTTTGTATGCTGTGGGGTAGTACACATGTAATCTATGAATGTTTGTATATGTGTCCGTTTGGAGTGTACGTAACACATGTGATGCAGGTTCTTTGTTTTTTCTGTTTTCGACAGCTCTTTTTACGACGTGAGCGTCGGAGAGCTTTATCAGGGACGAAGCCGTTGGTTTAAACACACACACAAAAAAAAAACTTTAATAAACCATTAGAGAGGGAAAAAAATCTGCCAAACACTAAACACTGAACAAAAGGTTCACTACACACGGCAAAAGGTTCTTAATCACAAACAAAGCACAAGTTCAATGTTTTAAGTTAAGCGGTGTAGTTCCGGCGCAGTTAAACAGCAGAGCGGGGAAGAATGTTAGTCTGGTCTCACCCACTAGCGGAGACTTGGCTGGAGGACCGTAGAGTTGATGGGTCTGCCTGGTGTTGACGAGGGAACGGTCTATGCTTGGCGATGCATGGCGAAGCCAAGATTAGCCCGATGAGGCGGCTCGATGCAAGACTCGGGCCCGTAGACCAACTGCCGTTCCTTTGCCTGCACCGGGATCAGCAGGCCTTGCTCTCAAACGGACGAACCGTTGAAGTTCGCCCTCCCTGGACGCCCCGGTTCGAAGGTCCCGGCCGGGTGAAGCCCTGAAGGCTCGGGTCCGTAACCCGACTGCCCGTCTTCAGCGCCCGGCTACCGTCTTGCTGTCCCGTTCGCCTCGAACTGCCAATTCTCAGTCCTCCAGGCTTTCCTCGACCTCAGGCACACTTGTTTCCTTTTGATTGGCGCTGAGGAACTGCGTGGTTATCATCTATTGGCTTCGGGTAGCTCCGTGTATTTACCGCATTGGATCTTGTTTACTTTTTATTTTCCTTCTTGCGACCCGCGCTCTCACGCGCCACGGTCCTCGACGTCGTCGTTTTTGTATAGGGAATCCCGCACGTGTCCTCAGTCTTGTTTTCACGTCGCGCACTTTTTAAAACACACTTAACGCGCACCACTGTCATCACAACGACGCAGAATCCATGGCTCAAAGGTTCTTGTGCGGTGCTGGGTAGAGCCTCCTCAAATCCCTAACAACATTGCATTGCTTGGACAACTTCCGACAAGAAGACATGGCCTCGATCACTGAGCAGCTCCGCAGGTGGACCGTGACGTAGCATGAATCGATGGAGCGGCAAGGAGGCCACATCGCGCGCCGTAGCCGCTGGGAGGGCGGCAGTTTCGGCGTATCGCGTGAGGTGGTCTACAGCGACGGTGGCACAGCAGTTACCGGCGGACGTCAGAGGAAGTGACCCATACAAATTGATGCCAACGCGCCCAAACGACCGGTCAGTGCAACATAGACGTTGGAGACCTGCCGGCGGCAGGTGCATTGCAGTTTTGCGGCACTGACAGTCGATGCAGGAGCGAACGAATTTCTGCACGTGGTGTTACATCCGTCGCCAAAAGTACCGTTGGCGAATGCGGTGCAGTGGAACGACTCCCGTATGTCAGAACACAGACTGCGGGGTATTACTAGTAACCACTGGCTGCCGTTACCGTTGTAATTGCGTCGGTAGAGGAGGTCGTCGCGAACGGTGAAATCATGGGCTTGACAATGCAAGGCGCGAGTTGATGGTGTTGCCGATGGGTCAGTAAGCGAGACTATCAGTGAGGCAATCCATTGATCATTGCGCTGTTCGGTAGCGATGGTGTGAATGTCGATGGAAGAAACGGCAAGGTGAGACACCGAGCTGTGGGCATTGAGGTCAGGAAAGGGAGAGCGAAACAAGGGTTCGGCGTCAGCATGCTGGCGTCCGTTACGGTACAGCACGCGGATTTCGTAGTCTTGCAGGCGAAGTGCCCAACGGGCGAGACGGCCTGGGGGATCTTTCAATGACGACAACCAGCAATGTGTATGATCGTCGGTGACGACATCAAATGGGCGCCCATGCAAATAAGGTTGGAACTTGGTAAGGGCCCAGATGATTGCCAGGCATTCTTTCTCCGTGACTGTGTAATTCGTCTCGGCTTTAGTAAGCGTACGACTTGCATATGCCACGACATATTCCGGGAACCCAGGTTCGCGCTGTGCAAGGACACCGCCGACGCCAACACCGCTGGCGTCCGCGTGTACCTCTGTAGGGGCCGTAGGGTCATCGTGGCGTAGTATGGGAGCAGACGTCAACAAACGACAAAGCTCTGCGAACGCGTCGAAGCACTCTGACCACCACGAATTGAGGGGCCCGTTGCAGCCAAGGAGCTTCGTCAGCGGCGAAATGATTCGCAATGTTTCGTATGAAGCGTCAAAAGTAGGAGCAAACTCCTACAAAACTGCGCAGCTCTTTGACGGACGTAGGATTGCGGAACTCTGTCACTGCCCGAAGCTTGGCTGGGTCGCGGAGAATTCCGTCCTTGGACACGACGTAGCCTAGTATTGTCAGCTGCCGTGCTGCAAATCGGCCCTTCTTTAGATTCAGTTGTAGCCCGGCGTCGCTCAAACGCCTCAAAAGCTGTCGCAGGCGTTGAGGATGCGTGGAGAAGACAGGGGGGGGGGGGGGGGGGGGACGACGACGACGACGTCGTCGAGGTAGCACAGTCGCGTGTGGCATTTCAAGTTGCGCAGAACGGTATCCATCATGCGCAAAAAGGTCGCGAGCGCAAACGGCATCACGTTGAATTTGTACAAGCCGTCGTTTGTGACAAACGCTGTTTTCGGTCGAGCGGCATCAGCCATGGGGACTTGCCAGTACCCTGAGCGCAAATCAAGCGATGAAAAGAATTCTGCTCGTTGCAGGCTGTCAGTGGCGCCGTCTATTCGAGGTAGGGGATAAACGTCCTTGTGGGTGATCTTATTGAGTCGTCGGTAGTCCACACAGAACCACCTGGAGCCGTCTTTCTTCGCAACAAGAATGACAGGAGACGCCCACGGGCTGTTGGAGGGTCGAATAACATCGTGGTGAACCATGTCTTCGACTTGCTTGCTAATTACACGACGCTCTGCTGGCGATACGCGATATGGTCGTTGCCGCAGTGGTTGTTGGGCGCCATTGTCGATGCGATGCGTGACAGCAGACGTGCGGCCGAGAGAAGTTTGCACGACATCGGACAAAGAACGAAAGTCTTACAACAGGCATAGAACCTGGGAACGCTCGACCAACGTAAGGTTCTCAGCAATCGAGGAACCAAATACATCAGCGGGTGACAAATCAGATGCGGAAACAGCACTGAGCGGACGGGAGTTGGCACAGTGCGTGTCACCCGGTGCGTCCATAACTTGTGCGTCTTCGAGGGCTTCCGCTCGGCCGAGACATTCCCCTCGCACCAACGTGACAATGTAAGGCATGGGTTCGTAACAAAAATATCAGTGTCGCCCTGAGTGATTTGCACCGTCACAAATGGCACCAGCAAGCTTTTCCTAGTGAATACGCGGTCAGACGAAGAAAGGAGTGCAACGGTGTCGGCGAGACCGGTGCAATAGAGTGACACGGGCGTTGACGAATTTGCAGGAACTGTGGTGTCGTCTTTGAAGAGCACCTTGGTCGCAGCCGGTGGAATGTCCGCCGGCGTCAAATCTGAGAACGGTGAGAGCGCTATTTTGGCTGGTGCGTAATGAATTACGGCGTCGTGGCGGGCGAGAAAATCCCATCCCAGGATGACGTCGTGAGAGCATGAAGTCATCATCATCATCAGCCTGTTTACGCCCACTGCAGGGCAAAGGCCTCTCCCATGTTCCGCTAATCAACCCGGTCCTGTGCTTTCTGCTGCCACGTTATACCTACAAACTTCTTAATCTCATCTACCCACCTAATTTTCTGTCTCCCCCTCACGCGTTTGCCATCTCTTGGAATCCAGTCAGTTACCCTTAATGACCACCGGTTATCCTGCCGACGTGCTACGTGCCCGGCCCATATCCATTTCTTCTTCTTGATTTCACCTATGATGTCATTAACCCCCGTTTGTTCCCTGAACCACTCTGCTCTCTTCCTGTCTTTTAAGGATACACCTATCATTTTCCTTTCCATCGCTCGCTGCGTCGTCCTCAATTTAAGTTGAACACTCTTTGTAAGTCTCCAGGTTTCTGCTCCGTAGGTAAGTACCGGTAAGATGCAGCTGTTATATACCTTCCTCTTGAGGGATAGTGGTAGACTACCATTCATGATTTGATAATGCTTGCCGAATGAGCCCCATCCCATTCTTATTCTGCTAGTTATATCACGCTCATGGTTCGGCTCCGCGGTTACTACCTGTCCTGAGCAGACGTAATCCTTTACAACTTCCAGTGTCTCGCCACCTATCGCGAAGCGTTGTTCTCTGCCAAGAATATTCAACATTACTTTAGTTTTATGCATAATAATTTTCAGACCTACTCTTCTACTTCCCGTATCCAGTTCAGTAATGATGAGCTGTAATTCGTCTCCCGCGTTACTCATCAATGCAATGTCATCAGCGAATCTCAGGTTACTTTGAGATATTCTCCATGAACTCTTATCCCTAATTCCTAATAAGGGACCAGGTAGGATTTCGTACAGGCTTCTCAACAATAGACCATATTCATACTATCAATCAGGTGATAGAGAAATGCGCGGAATACAACCAACCCCTATACATAGCCTTCATAGTTTACGAGAAGGCATTTCATTCGGCGGAGACATCAGCAGTCATGCGGGCACTGCGGAATCAGGGCATCGACGAAGCCTATGTAAACATAATGGAAGAAATCTACAGCGCATCCACAGCCACTATAGTCCTTCATACAGAAAGCGACAGAATCCCAATAAAGAAGGGCGTACGGCAGGGTGACACGATCTCTCCAATGCTATTCACCGCGTGTTTACAGGAGGTTTTCAGGGCCCTAGATTGGGAGAGCATGAAGTAATTATGATGAATTCGACGGCGTACAGAGCGTCCTGAATGATGACACGGGCTGTGCACACCGCTGTCCGGTGAATACTTTGGGCGCTGGCTGTACGGAGGGAGAGCCCGGAAAGTGGCGTCGTCACTTTTCGAAGTAGTCGGCTAAATTTAGCGTCCGTAACGGATACGGCAGCTCCAGTGTCTACAAGAGCCGATGTGTGCACACCATCTACGAACACGTCTCCTACGTTTGATGGGCTTTCCTGAGGGCTTTGACAGTTCGATAGCGTCGCAGCCTTTGCCGCTTGGACTGCAACGACTAGTTTTCCTGGTCTCGTGCGACCGGACGAGGCCGCATCGGTGACAGTGAGCGGCGTCGTGGGGACGGTGAACGGCGGGTAGATCGAGCTGGGCGTGACGTCGGCGGCATAGGCGGCGGCGGGTCGTAATACGGGTGGCTAGACTGGTTGCTGACGGTTGATTCGACTCGAGGCGGCTGCACAGGATTGCAATAGCGGGCGACATGACCGGTGCAACCGCACGCAAAGCAGATGGGGGGGGGGGGGGGTGTCGGAAATACGCGATCTGCTTGCCGGGCTAGGTCCCATCCATGTTGCAGGACGCGAGGGACGGGGCGGCTGCTGATATGACTGCATGGTGGGCTGCAGTCGGGGCGTATGGATGACGTCGGCGTACGCAGCCAGCACACTCGCTTCGAAGGCCTGCGCCGTGTTGTCCGTTTCCTTCTCTTTTGTCCTCGTGTGTTGCGCTCTCCCCGAGTGACAAAAATGAATCCCAACCAACTGGCCCAACTTACCGTTTTGCTGCGAAGGCCTGAGGCCTGGCGACGGCTCGAGTGTAAGTTAGCGGTGGCTCCACAGGGAGCGCAGGGGGCGGCCTGGCGACAACTTGCACGTAATTGAGCGGCGCAGGCACTGGAGGGGGCTGGTGGTATTCAGGCATGACCTCCGCAATTTCCTGCTCAATAGCACGGCGTAGGGGAGGCAGCAGTGTGGGCGACGGCTGTTCAACATGCTGCCGGTGAGCGAAGGCCAGTAGAGAGAACTGTCGGGCAATGTCCTCGCGCACGAATGACTTGATCTCGGCGAGTAAGACGGAGTGGCCGGAAATAGCCGACAAGCCAGCGAGATCGGCGTCGCGTGATGGAGGTCGACGCGTCATCAGGCGCTGCCGGCGCAGCTCCTCGTAGCTTTGGCGCAGTGTGATGACCTCCCCCACAGTGCGAGGGTTTTTGGCGAGCAGCATGGTGAAGGCATCGTCACCGATGCCTTTCATAACGTTCCGGATCTTGTCCGACTCAGACACGGTCGCGTTGGCTTTCTTGCACTAGCCGAGGACGTCTTCGACGTAACTCGTGAGAGACTCGCCGGACTGCTGGGCTCGTTCACGTAAATGCTGTTCGGCTTGCAGCTTACGAACGGCAGGGCGGCCAAATACGTCGATGATAGCGGTCTTCAAAGCGGGCCTCGTAGCGAAATCGGATGCGTGCTTGTTGTACCATAGGCTTGCCACACCCGCGAGGTAGAAAACCAGGTTGCTGAGTTCGCCTGCCTCGATCGCCGCACTTATTGGGTACGCTCGCACGCTCGTAAATCGCGAGCCAGTCCTCGACGCCGGTGCCAGCAGCGCCGGTGAAGACAGGAGGGTCGCGGATGCGGGGGACACCTGGACATGCCGTCGGTGCAAGAGGAGGCGTTTGCGGGGCGGCGTCTTGAGTCATGGTAGAAGGCATGGTACGGGATCCAAGCTCCAAGGGCATCGAATGCGGACCGTAATTGTTTAAAGGACACAGCACTCTTCACCAAATTGTAAAGTCGTTTACTGGCGGACACTTTGTGACGATGAACGACAGCGACAGTCAAGACGAGGACCGACTCTCTGCACGAGCTGCGTTCTCTCCGAAAAAAACCGAAAAGAGCGACCCACTAGAAGGTGCTGGAGAGGAGGACGCACTGGCCATTTCCAAGGCTTCGCTACAGCATCTGTACCAGCTAGCGCAGCCCACTTTAAACGTTTATACCTGCTGTCTGGGGTGCCTTGAACTTGTGAATAAGATGTGACTCGTTAAATTTATGAACTCGTTTTTCTTGGAATTTATGGCTCGTTTTTCTTTGTTTGACACAATATTAATTAGAACTACGAGAAAATAAATCCAAAAAAAGTATTGGCCGCAAGATCGAGCGGAGTTGCCGCCTGGTGGCTACCGGCTGAAGTGCGCCTAGTGTGGATTGCTCCCTGCGTTGTCTGCTAGCCACGTCGTGTCTGCATGTGCGCGTGCGTACTGCACGTTTTCAAAGGGCGGTTTGTTCTGTTATGTTAGCGCGGGCTTAACCCTTTCAGTCACGGTGTGTACAATTGTACACATCAACTTCGGAGTCGCATCACGCACCGCGTGTTTCTTCAAATGGCCTGAAACTTAGTGTGCACATTCGCGCAGGCTTCGTGAGCGGACAACTAGCTGTTATTTAACTTCATTATATTGCTTATTTCTAGCGAAATATTTCTATCACGTGATGTGTGACACTTCAGTACTCAAACTATCTCCTAAAAAACAGACAATCGAATGAAACGGCAGTGATAAAACGGAGTTGCCGCGCGCAATTTAAACTTGAGGCGAAATTTATGCAGAACCACCCGTGTGCTTAGATTTAGGTACGCTTTGAAGAACCCAAATGTTCAGTATTAATCCCGACGACGTGCCTTACATTTCTGTCGTATAATTTCACGCAAAACCTCATCCTTTTTTCTACATTATCTTGAGCGTTTGTGTGGAGTTGTTCGAAATTGATGGAAGACAGCGGACATTATTAGTTTGAAGAAAGAGACACTTATACCCATAAAATAGCAGGACCTTTGTTGCATCGCTGTCGTGCACGTAAGCAATCGATCATAGCTCCGTGCTAAACTCTTACCTTTTTCATTCTGTTACTGGAGCAACAACAAGTGCGTACGCGTTGAACGTCTCGGTGGCGCTAAAGCGCTGTCAATCACGTAGCTTTCCTGACTCAACTTTTCAACTGTCCTACATTTCATGAAAAACTGAACAATAAAGAAATGCGTGTGCGTATTCGCGCGAACAGTGCTATTGAACTCATTGCACATGAATATGGGCTCGTATACAAATCAACTAGAAGTAAACACTCAAGTAGTTCAGTCGTGCTACAGCAGTGCGTAGTGCAGAGAACACAAGCTAAACAAGTACAGAGAAAACAACCAAAAACGTCATATAGTGTGTAGGCGCACTGTCATCCAGGGCGAGCATCTCTTTCATGGGCAGATTGTGCTTCTCTTACTAGTAATAAAGGAAAGAAATGTACTTTTGGGCTCGTTTTTTTTTGTTAGACACAATATTATAGAGAACCAGCAGACAGTAATGCCAAGGATTGTACAGGGGATGTTATTTGTAATAATTGGGATACAAATGTGAAGAAAGTAAAGTGGACGAAGAGATAACTTGCCGCCGGCAGGGACCGAACCTGCAACCTTCGAATAACGCGTCCGATGCTCTACAACTGAGCTACGGGGGCGGTCATCCCCCCCTCCACTTTATAGGGTGTATATGTGCATTTAAACCTAGTAATAGTAACGTTGGATGATCTTTGTGCATATGAAGCGTGTATACATTACCATTAAGCTGCAATCAACGCATTTTATTTGCCGACAATCGGCTCAAACCGCTCACAACGAAGCGCTGCTGTGTGCATTGGTACACGCGCCGCCGAAGGCCTCTCCACACTAAAGCGGCGACGGTGCTGCCACCTATAGGTCGATCTCGCGGCCAATAGCGAATGTTGTTTGTAGTTAATTATGATGTAAATGCGAAGAAAGGAAAGTGGACGAAGAGATAACTTGCAGCCGGCAGGGATAAAACCGGCGACCTTCGAATAACGCCTGCGATGCTTTACTAAATGTATGTCTCTTGGGGACCGGAAGTTTGACTGAAGCACGTAATGTTTGAGATCGTCTAAGTGGGCACCTGCTGCATTAATATGCTGTGCCACCACTTTCGGTAATTTCTTCGCTGTGTCCGCGCGATGCCCGCTTTATCTAACATTACCAGGCTGTCCTTTTTCGCCAATTTAAAGTTTGTGACAATATGGCCATTCGATAACGTAGATAACGTTTGAACTAGTGCTGGCACTGGAATTTGTAAAAAAAAATACGTTTACTTAGGAGAGCTAGGTAGTAACCGCGAACCCGTACCATGAGACTGAACTAACTAGAAGAATAAGAACGGGATGGAGCACATTCGACAAGCATTCCCAAATCATGATAGTTTACCACTATCACTAAAGACGAATGTATATAACAGCCACATCTTACCGGTACTTACTTACGGAGCAGAAACCTGGAGGCTTACAAATAGGGTTCAGCTTAGACATAGGACGATGCAGCGAGCAATGGAAAGGAAAATGATAGGTGTAATTTTAAGGGACAAAAAGAGAGCATAGTGAGTCAGGGAACAAACGGGTGTTAAGGAATCGATATTAAGGAGAACAAATGGACATGCGCAGGGCATGTAGCGCGTAGGCAGGATAACCGCTGGTCATTAGGAGTAATTGACGGGATCCAAGAGAATGCTAACGCGCGAAGTCGAGACAGAAAGTTGGGTGGGCAGATTAGATCAAGAAGTTTGCGGGTATAACGTGGCAGCAGCAAGCACACGACCGCGTTGATTGGCGGAACATGGGAGAGGCCTTTGCGCTCAGAGCAATCAACAAACTTATTTTTGTGATTAGTTTTGCACTCATGATTTTCGTTTGCATTGCTCGTCGTAATCTTGCACAGCCTTTTTCATTTCATTTCATTTCATTTTTATTTCTTAAAGACCCAATTGAAGGGGTATTACATAAGGGGTGGGGTACATACATGAAAACATCAAAGCCTTATTTTAGTACAGTGAAAAGTAATCTGTTAAGGTGGCCAAAAAAGTTGAGAGACAGGTGATGGCTGTAATCTCATTGGAAAGGCCGTTCCAGTCTGTTGCTACGCGCTAGAAGAATGAGGACGAGAAAGTGGCGGTGCGCGCACGCAACTTGTTGCGGGTGACCGGTGCCACTGGAAATGCGTGTCGGGGGGTGGATATACGGTGGCTGGCCGAGTGAGGTGTAAAAGAAGTTATGAAAAAGACAAATGATATCAGTGCGGCTACGAGATGCGAGTAATGATAATCCAGATTCTGTTTTCAGTGCCGATATGCTGACGGCATATGAGTACTTACAATGAAGAAATCTTGTAGCTCGATTTTGAAGCGACTCGAGTTCATTGATGAGATGTATTTGACGCGGGTTCCAAATGGCGGATGCGTATTCTAATTTCGTCCTGATAGAGACTGATAGGCGAGTAGTTTTACATGTTGTGAGGCATGGCGCAGATGGCGTTTTAGGAACCCGAGTGCTTTAGTAGCAAATGAAATGATTTTCGTAATATGTGTTGCCCAGGTGAAGTCACTGCAAAGGGTTGCTCTGAGATAATTGTAAGAAGGAACCAGTTCAAGGTTGGCATTAGCAATTCGGTAAGAGAAAATAAGTGGATTTTTATGGTGGTGGAAAGAGACAGTTTTGCATTTCTTAGGGTTTAGTTCCATTAGCCAGGGGCTGCGCCATTCTTGCACGCTTCGAAAATCATCTTGAAGTGACGTGTTATCGGAAACGCTGTTATTTTTACGATAAATTACGCAATCGTCTGCAAACAAATGGATTTTAGAGGACGCATGCAATGGTAGGTTGTTAATGTATATAAAAACAGTAGTGGGCCAAGTACGGACCTTTGAGGGGCGCCTCACGTTACGGGGGTTGCGCTGGATGTTTGATTGTTAACGACGACTGATTGTGAATGGTTACATAAAAATGCTTTGATCCATGCTAAGATATTGGCATTTAGATGTAACGCGGCAAGTTTTAGTATGAGACGCTCATGAGGAACTTTGTAAAAAGCTTTTGAGAAGTCTAAAAAGAGTTCCTCAGTCTGTACGTTAGAGTCATGATTTACATGCAGGTCATGAACAAACATAGCCAGTTGCGTTTCGTAAGAAAACCTCCTGAAGCCATGCTGCGATGGATGAAAAAAATGGTTAGCATCAAGGAAGTCCATGATATGGGTGTATATGATATGCTCAAGTATTTTGCAGGATACACTGGTCAATGAGATGGGGCGATAATGTAATGGGGAGTGTTTGTTGCCTGATTTGAAGACTGGAACGACCTTTCCCTGTTTCCAGTCAGGAGGGAGTATGCCCGTCGAAACTGACTGCGAAAACAATACACAGAGATATGCTGCACAAATGTGTTTCGTGTTTTTTTAGAACTTTAGATGTAATTTCATTCACACCAGCTGACGATGAAAGCTTTATATTGTCTCTTAGGGATGTAATGCTGGATGAAAAAATTATAATTGGTTGCATGGTACATTCATAAGTGGCATGGGGAACAGAGAATGACAGTTCACTTTCTTGAGTAAAAACTGATGCAAAACCGGTGCTAAACACATGGGCACATTCAGCGTCCGTTAGGGCATCACCTAACTCGCTTGATAAGGTAATGGTGCGCGTGTCCTGTGGGTTAACGACTTGCCAGCATTTTTTTGGTCTGTTCTTAAGCATGTTCGGCACTTCAGAGTGAAAGAATGAACGTTTGGCATGGCGTATAGCTTCCAGATAAGCAGTTTCAGCTGCTTTGTACTTATACAGCGATTCAGGTGCGTTACGGAACTTAGCTGCGCGGAAGAGACGTTTCTTTTTGTTTTCTAATCGCTTCAGAGCTTTGTTGAATCAGGGTTGCGCTAAGTTGGAACGAATGCTAATTTGGGGAATGTATTTGTCTACCAAATCGCCTAGTTTCTCTTTGAAAATGCGCCAGTTTTCGTCTACGCTATGCGTAAGAAAGGCACTATCAAAAATGGGATAATATTGCGTAAGTTCGTGATTAATTGCTTCGTAATTGGCCTTATCATATAAACGAACACTTTTTTAACAGTAGGTGTCAGAGAGGTTTGATCACGAAGTTAACGTGAATGACTTTATGGTCGCTGGTCTCGGGAAGATACGCAATGAATGAGACACCCTCGGGATAATTTGTTAAGATAAGGTCTAGAATATTTTGACAGTTACTGGTGACACGGGTCGGTTCTGTGAGCACTTGGGATACGTTATAGTTTAGGCATGCCTCAAGGGACTCGTTCGATTCCCTTGATGTAGCCACTGGAGTAGGCGGGTTCAACCAAGCGATATTTGGAATATTAAAGTCTCCAAACAGAATTAAATGCATATTTGGGTGTTTGGTCGTTATTTCACTTAAGATGTTGTTTCGCTTGAAAGAGAAGTATGGGGTACTTTGAGGGGGCCTGTAGCAAACGCCTAGTAATACTGAAGGAGGTGTAGCGTGGCATTTAAGCCATAGGATTTCAAGATGGGACAGAAAGTTTACAGATGTACAGGATATATCTTGGCTCACGGCGACAAGTACCCCTCCGCCCCGTGTAGAGCTACGATCGTTTCGAAACAGTTGAAAATTTGGTAGGTCAGCAAGCACCTCACTGTCCGTTACGTCTCCTGTAAGCCATCTTTCCGTTGATACTAGAAGGTTGATGCAAGATGACGAAACCAGATTATAACTAATGTCACGTTTTGGGAGGAAGCTGCGTATGTTAGTGAAGATAGCAGAAAGCAACAAGTTTGATTGCAGGGTGCGCTGAGGGCCGGAAGGCACATGTTGATGACTGGGCAATTGCTATGATATTTCTTTAACAGAATCAGTTGAACGGTCAAACACGTATCGTTTGGTTCCAATGTGCAATGTTTTGAAGCGCAGAGAATAGGCCGTAGATTCCGATTTGGCGAAAACGGTAAGGTGTTTGCGAGCAAATCTGATGAACTGAGAAAAATCTTCACCAATGCTAAACTTACTGCCCTTAAATTTGGGGCCATTACAAGAATAGATTCATTTGTTTTGAAGTTGTTAAATTTTACTATAAGTGGCCGAGCACGGCCTTCTCAATGGCCTCCAAGACAATGCGCACGGTCGATGTGATTGGGATCAACGACGAAGTTCAAATGCTCTTTGCAGTGGCGACTGATGATTTCTTCGGATTCGGCAAAAGTTTCCTTCGGGTGAGGATCCGGAATGTTATAAAATATGAGATTATTCCGACGCGACCTGTTCTCGGCATCTTCCATCTGTGTACACTGTAAAAAATTCACCGTAGTTTCTACAGTGAAAGCACTGGCAGCTGATGCTGCCAGATGTTTGCCGTAAAAAAAAAAATTGTGACCCGTATTTCAAGTTTACGACATGCATCCCTCTTTATAATGATATCGTGTAGAAAAAAAACTGGCGACTGTTTTTTCACTCCACAGTACTTTTCCAGTAAAAATAAGCCAGAGCCCGTGAAATCTACGTTACACTAATTTCGTGTTATCTAGTGTTTAGGCCGTTAAATATACCGTAGTTACACGGTGTATTCATTGCTACACGGTGGCGTGTAAAACACGGTGTTGTGTAAATTCATCGTTAGACAGTACTGTGTAAAACCCCAGCAGCAACATTTTCTCGTGTTGTAGCAGACTGTAAAGCATGGAGTGCACTGTGAAACATGCATACCAACATTGTCTGACTTTCAAACCTCTAGGCCGTAATATATGACGTGCCCTGTGAAATGAGCACAGCGACATTTTGCTGGTTTTCTAGATTTGCAGTGCAAAATGAAGACTAACATCCCTTTTGCGTATAGGCAACTGTCTACCCATACTACTGGAATGGAACTCATGCAGATTTGTCAACTTGGGTGATTTGTAATGTACACAAAAGATATTCTCGATCTTAATGCCCACGCTATTTCATGGTGTCAAATTGATTCGACCTGATTAACAAAGTTGCAGCGCTGCTGTTTTTCTACTATGCAGCTACGTATGGCAATCTGACAAAGCCTAAAAACTGCATGCTTGGATTGGGGCACTGCAGCAATATGTGAAGTATAAATATGCTGTGCAGGAAGACAGTGCAGTGGAAATGGGCAATACTGCTATTTATTAAAGTTCTCCACACACCTGGACTCTGCATTTGGCATATATCCATTCCCGGCACAATAAATAACTTTATCATGATCTCTTTGTAACAGTTTGATCCATCTTGTACTTTTTTAAGTCTTCAAAAATCTGCAAAAAAGAAACAAAAGACCGTAAGACAATACAATATTCTGCTCTTCGTGGAGAGACTATATAACACTACCAACGATATGACTTTTAGGCTATGGAGGTTCAAATTGCAGTACTCAGGCTGTTAGCATATAATGAGCGGCCACAGCAGAATGCAGCATTAAAAGGGTGGAGTGATTTCAGACATTGATCTTCTTACGGCACCTTTATATGAAAGAAGAAATCGGTTATAAAGAGACAGTTGTCTGAGTACCTCAGTCTGTGCTTTAGTTCTATCATCAGCTTAAGCATGTCCGCTCTGAACAAGGCATCTCGGACTTTCCTTCTATTAACCGTTACCTGGTAGTTGCACCAGCCTCAGCGCCCTAGATTTATTAATTTCAGCTTCCCATGACCTTTTTTTCACCACTACAGCACTTGCTATTGCTTCAAATCCACAGCTTCATCCAAAGTGACGATCTGTTTCTTTTTTTACACTTAATGCACTGCCCATTCATATATTTTTTTTAGTTTCAGCAACTACATCATTACTGGTACTTATTTCATAGTTTATTCTGTTCTCTTCCGGCCCGTTAAAGGTAATCTTTCATTAATTCTCAACTTCATCTATTATCCTGTCCTATATGGGTGGGTAGTGGTAAGATATAGCTTTTGCAAGCTTTCGTCCTGACAGATACTGGAAAGCCGCGACTATGAGTACCAGCGAAGTGTATTTCACGCGATTCTTAGCTTCTCAATTATTTCACTCTTATTGCTTGAGTTAATGCTAATTGCATGGCCAAAGCAAATGTATTTATTTATCAGTTCTATTCCTTCGTAGTATCTGGGGTTTAACGTCACAAAACCACGATATGATTATGAGAGACGCCATAGTGGAGGGCTCCGGAAATTTCGACCACCTGCGGTTCTTTAACGTGCACCTAAACCTAAGTACACGGGCCTCAAACATTTTCGCCTCCATCGAAAATGCAGCCGCCGCGGCCGGGATTCGATTCCGCGACCTTCGGGTCAGCAGTCGAGCGCCATAGCCACTAGACCACCATGGCGGGGCAGTTCTAGTTCTATTCTTTCACGTCTTATGGTTACCTGATGTTCTCTTCCTTACCAGTTGAACATTAGGTTTTCTTCCAACTCCTTGTTAGGTCCACCCTAGTGCTTCACTTTTTTTTGTTTCACCAGCATCCTCTGAAGTTGTCACGTGATTCAAAAAAATAAAACGTTATCATCACAAAATTTATAATTACCTCAAGGGTCAGTATTAGGACCGCTATTGTTTCTTATTTATATCAATGACGTTGTTAGTTGTGTTGAAGAAGGCGTGAAAGTGCGTTTATTTGCCGATGATTTGGTTGTGTAAACGTGTGTGCGCGGTACTGACGATCAGAAGCTTCTAGATGCTTCTCTAGATAAAATTGCTGGTGTATGAAAATAAACGTCAGCAAAACAAAGTGTATGACTATTAGCCATAAGAAATCACCTGTTACATTCAATTATAAAATGGCGGGCTCTGATATAACACGAACAGACTCTATAAAATATTTGCGTGTTACTATGACAAGTAATCTAAAATGGAACGCTCACATTGAAAACACATGCACAAAAGCATTTAAAACACTCGGAGTTCTGCGAAGGCAATTGGCTGCGGCTCCTGCATCCGTTAAGTTAGCTGCCTATAAAACTCTAGTGCGCCCCATTCTTGAATATGGCAGTATTGTTTGGAACCCCCACCAGGTATACCTCCCAGATAGATTGGAAAGAATCTAAAACAAGGCACTACGCTTTATTTTTCAAAGTGTTCCCGTTATGATAGTGTCGCTGCTCTTCGAAATGCCGCAGGAATTCCTACACTAGCCTGCCGGCAGTGGGTGGCAGCGGTGAAATTTTTTTTCTTGCTCTATAATGATCGAAAAACATAGATAAACACGAGCACTAGAAACCACCGCATCGTCACTCCCGTAGAATGTGCCATGATAAGCACATCAGGCAATCCGCCACACGCTGCGACACATTCAAATTATCATTCTTTCTGGCTTCCATTGAAATACGGAAGGCGTTGCCCCACAAAATTATTGGCATGAATAGCGTAGATAGCTTTGTGGAAAGGGTAAAAGAATATTTTTGTACACTATAGCATAGCGGTATTTTTTGTACATTCTTTTTCTTCTCCTGATTACGAGGTTTATGCATTGTTTGTTCTTTTGGTTGTCATTATTAATGTCTTGTCTGATTTATTGTGCATTGTATTTCTATGTGTACCTTTCGACCCACTCCCTGTAATGGCCTGGGAAAGGCTGACAGTATTTGAGAAATAAGACAAATAAATGTAATAAATCGCTAAAAATTCACTACAAATTTTTACTTCAAAAACATTCTCCAATTCCATTTCTCTGGTGCCTTCTGTAAGCATACAATGAATATCATTGCACAGAGTCGCTTTATACTAGACACTTTTTCAAGGGGAACTTAGCTTGGGCTCAGTCAGAATAGATATTGGACATATGCCTCATCTGCAGTCTCGTTGCAAAACGATGACCCCTATTTACATTGCATGGACCACAAAACATTTTACCTCCTGAACAGGTATGCAGCTGCTCTCAGGCCACTGAACATCAACTACTGTCAACTTCTGATGCGTGTAATGAAATGGAAGTAGGTGGACTGGCAATAACAAGACAGTGTGAAATTAAATTTAACAATAAGAGGTAAAAACTAATGAAGCTAGGGAAGCTACCCAGATGACAAAGTAATCAATGCTCCCATCAGCAATCTAACAGTATAAAAGCCATAAGTAGAATGTCCGAGAACAAAATGGCACAGGCTTACTTAGTTTATCCCTCACGGTTTCTATGTTCCTCTAAGCCAACATTTCCCTCGCTTTGACTGGAGGTGTCTTCATAGCAACAGTGACCAGCAAAATAGTTTTAGGCTAGGTTGTATTTGCAACATTGTGCATTCATACAGAACTCCTTGAAAATGGACAAGTGGTGTCTCCAGCGGAAGCTACTCGGGCATAGAGCGAACCAAGCTGCCCCAAAAACGTCTTTAGATTGCTGGCTTTACTTTTGTGCACTTTTAAAGCTAGACTTTAGCCAGAAGCCTTAACATGTGAAGTTCATTTGCTGTAGTCGTAAGACGGACAACTGCTATGATCCGTTGTATTCAATACTTCTACCTCAAGAAAATGCAGTCAGAAATTGTGCTACTCACCTAAACTTTCCATTCAGAATCCATGATTTTTTTGTCAGACTGAATACTTTTGGGTTCTCTTTCCTTGCTTTTTTTCCTCAGCCTTGCTTCTATGGTTTGGGTTAATACCAAAAGTGCCCTGTGCAAAAGCAGGAAAAAAACGATGCTAAATATTGCAGCAATGAAGCTGCTCATGAGCTTGAGGCCAGATTCGTAGTAATTTCCAAAATACATTCAAAAAGTTATGCAGGTCCTAAATCTTGAAATACGGTTATCAAGGCTATCCATAAATGTTGTTTATACAGATATTGCGCCTTCTTAGAAATCACCCAAATTAGCATAAATGTTAACCACTTATCTGCAGCAAAGGTTCACTGTACTAGTACTGATTTTACGCTGCAGCACTGATTTAATGATTTAAGCATCTGCCTCACATGCAGATGGTGCGAGGTTCGATCCCCAGTGCGGCTGGGCGTCCGCCAGTGATGCAATGGGTACAAGCTTCCCTTGGTCTGCTGCTCGGCATATCTCCAGTATATCTGGGAACACTTGGAAAATACGTCTTATATGTCACCTTGAGTTCAGAAACGTATCATTAGCCATGGTCTTTTTTGGCCAAAGTTGCCTTTGCACCAATAAATTATTCGTCATCCGCGGCAGCATTATACTCCTGCCACGTTGCTGACTAATTGCACGCACGCTCACTCGCACCATCTGCCAACTTGAATTTGAGGATGAAAATACCTTAAGAAGAAGTGCTACAGGATGGTAGGACGTCACATTTCGACGTTAAACCCCCGACACCCCTCAATAAAGGCATAATCATTAATATTTAAAAAAAGTCGTCTCTTTACTGCAAGAGCCTATGAGATAGCAGTCAGGGCGCGTAGTACATATTTATACACTAATACACCCCTGAGTATGTGAATTATGCGACTATTGCAAAGACGTGATTTTTGTTTCAGCCCACGCTGAGAATGAGCGTCGAGCATGAACGAGAAAGTACCGAAGTTGGGTGCTTTAACTATGGAACACTGATTATAACTGCGAGCTTCAAAAAAGTCACTCCGGGCAAAAAGTTGGCATTCAATGGCAAATTAATGCGCCCTGAAATTGTTCTGTTACTAAAAATTAAGTTTTGTAAGATAGAAAAGACAAACGTTTAGTCGAAACGTCACCACTACTGGCCATCTCACAAGTGCACTGCAATAATTGTGGTGTGGACCGCAGACGGTGGCCAGGAAGTCACGGGAACCATCCCCTCATATGAGTAATGAGTTTGAATCAAATCGGAGAGTTTGAATCAAATAGCAGGAAAATGGGAAGGCACAGCGCAACTGAGACAGCGGACAAGAACGCGCAACACAAACTCAGCGCTTCCAGCGCTCGTTTGTGTTGCGTGTCCGCTGTCTCAGTTTGCTGTGCCTTCCCATTGCTATGAACCAACTCGCCCAGACCAAAGTCTTACTGCAGCAGGAAAATGTTTTTGAACAATTCTCACAGTAAACACCTATCTTGCGTTCAGACAAACGTCTTCATGGTCAGAAAGAGACACAGGTGATTTTCGCTTACAATTACCATGTGTCCTTAGAGCGGCTTTAAAGTTTCAGCACTATAGGTACAGCAGGCTACAATTGGGAGGTGTTTTCAAGAAAAAACCTTAGGATGCTTGCAGATACCACAGCAAGGACGAGACACCATCTTTGCAGGTCCCATGACACCAACATTAAAGAAACAATGCTTACGTTAGCAGCTGGTGAATAACATGCAGAATACTGTAGTGAAGTTCTCTAGCCGCTCCCAACACATGGCGATCAAAAAGAAGGTACTCATCTGGGTTTCACAGGTCACCACCTAGGGTCAATGGCACTGACAATGAAATGGCATTCTTAATAGTTCAAGTAGTTCCATTCTTCATTTCAGCATGTATTGTGCAACTAAATGTCAGAAAAAATGAAACTAGTGCTAATGATCTGTGCGTATATACTGACACAGCTCCTGTATGATATGATGATGCAACTGCAAGAAAATGATGCTAAGTGGCCTCAAGTATGATTAGTTTTTATTTCAAGAATTTACGTCACATTTTGGAGCTTTGAAGAAACGCAACGTATATTCCTCTGCTTAGTGTGCTAACAGAGGAGGTGCACATTTTGCAATTATACTACCATCCAGTTCTGAAATACAAATGTATTTTGATAATGTAGGTTAAGTACAAAATAAATGAATTATTCAAGTCACAGTTTACAGTTGCAACCCTTTTACTTGCTCTGCATGACTTCAACAAACATCTCATCCAATGGACAAGCATCCAACAGTTAGGCATACGGGCATGTAGTTCGGAAAAGTCACCCTGCGAGTTGTAACATTAAAAAGCGTACATGCAAGCTGCAATACATGTAAAAAAAAACGTCGCCAATGCCGCAGTTAACAGAATATGTACTAAGCGAAAGATACCATTTGACCTCTCTTTCGCTGCGGCCTCGGAAAGTCAACGCGAACCAAGACAGTTCAGAACTCGAAACCGTAGCGCAGCAAAACGCGCACACGTGGAAACTCAATCCTCCTTCAGCTGCTGATCCAGAAAAAGCTATTAAACATAACTATACAGCATGAAGCAACAAATATTACAGCACTTCAACGAAGAAAAAAAATGCTTCCGCAACTATCACTGTTTCATTCTGCTTTTCGTGATAGAAACAGCGTGAACTCGACGAAACTGCAGCCTACCAAAAGTGCGCATATGTGGCAACTTCAAAACACCTCACATTGCTTGCACGCAACACGCCGTTCAATATAACTACATACCTGTTGAATGTAGCAAATATTGGCGGCGTGCTGTGTGTGGCCACCTTATGACTAACTCTCGAAGGTTCATATTCATGCTTTCTTGCATTGGCACGTACAACGAAAATAATGTCGCACTAAGTCGGCGCACACCACCACCAACGCTACCAGCACCCATTTCAGCAAGCCGCAACAGGTGAAGTCGGCTCCGGCGGTGGGGGAGCCTGGTACCAGAAAAGACAGTTTCACGCTTGTAATCAATTAGGAACGCACCTTGACACGTTGGAGAGGTGGCTCAAAGCGCGACAAAGATAGCCATCGCTTAGTTACTTCCGCCGCGACTACGGGAACTGCTTTTGGAAGTGCCGCAGCTTTGAGAACTGAATGCATGCGAAGCATTGCAAAGCCTCTGTTTCAAACCGGTATCCGCGCGGGGGGTCAAGGAGTAATGGCTTGAACCCCGAAAAAAGTTAGGCGTGCTGCACTGGCCTTGAGCAACGGCGACTTTTGTCGGCAAAGGCCGACAACACTGCCTCCGCGTTTCTGCCATTTGCGGCGTCGCTCGCTTTACCACATACACACTGTGCCATTCTGTGCTTGAAGGGGAACCATCGCCGCCATATCTGTCGGCGACCGGCGGCGCGCCTTTGCTTGTCTTGGCACAAAAACAAAAAAACGCCATTCTCCCATTAGAAAGATGCCTCAACTCATTTTCGATAAAGAAAATGTAACGAGATACTCGTGTCCGTGCATAATATCGTGATACAAACGAGACGCCGTAAAAGTATTTCGTTACTGCGATGCGAATATATTTTTCAAGTGTATCTCTATACAGAAATACAGATACTCAAAAGTATCTCCGAAATGCTATCACGATACAGTTGTATCGCGATACTACTTAGCTTTGGTGCCTATCATGCCGCTGCGCGAAGCAGTTTCTGCACCTTGTGAAACACAGGTTGGCTCACTGTGGGTTGGTTTTCAAAAATATGCATCCATGCATACTTATTTGTGTGGTCGCATGACTCCCTGACGGCGTCTGCAGTGAAAAAGAACACGAAGAAGCACCCGTGTGGGACTCCAGAGTGCTAGATCAAGGCCCACTCCACGCCGTCTTCGCATAGAGAACTCAGCTCTTTCTGCAGCCGGCGCCCATTGCTCCCGCCCGATCAAACTTTACACCTCGCAGATAACAGTGGTGACATTTAGTATGCAACGGATACGTTCACATCAACGCGCGGCAGCGATAATATGGCCTGAAAAGAGAGCGAAACTTACCGGCGGATAGCTGCTGAGTTCAGGGGCCGTTTCACGCAGTATCGCTGCCCATACCTAAGTCAGACAAATCAAAGTCGTCTTTCGTGTCTGTCCTGCTGCTACCATCACCCAGATATTGACGCTCAGGTTCATCGGAATACGTCAGCGCCACAACTGAAACCTTGAGCGCTCACCTCCCCGAGTGCAAAGGAGCTTTGAAAATCCCCTCGCGGCGGAAAAAAAATTCAAAAGCGAAATTGACAAAGTACTGCTTCTTTTACTCTTTAAATGGCGATAGGTGTCCGGAAGCGCTTAGAGAGCGCTAGAATTTTAACTTTCAATTCATCGTTAACATACTAACAATTAGAAGAGGCGCGGTCACGAAAGTGTTAGGCCAGCACGTGCTGTCATCGACCTCAGATCCGAGTCGATATAACTATCCTCAGAACGGAACGAGCATTACCGCCATACATGGCGCGAACAATTTTTGCCTTTCCGCCTCACTCTAAAGTCATCCTTTCTGTCGGAATCTGTCGGCATTTTTTTTTCTCTGTCGAGAAATCTAGACTTAGGAGGCATCATTGAGGGCGAATAATGTTGTTGTTCAACCGTGAGATACGCGTCGCAAGAGGCATAGCTTAAATGCACGGAGGAAAAGCTAAGGTGATACAAATTTGGGCCATGAATACAAGAACGCCAACAAAGACACGATGGCCGCTTACAGGGAAAAAGTTGTGGAAGCCAGCAGAGCTTTCGCTCTCAGATATTCTGCCCCGATGGTTCAAGTGTCTGAACACGCTTTCAACGTCGACCCGAAATCGTTCCTCGCATATGCAAGAACTGCTCAAGGGCCTGCTCGGACAATAAAAGAACTGCTTCTCGTCGTCATCACGAATTCGACAAATTGCTGCGGATAATTATCGCGCTATAACCGATAATGCACCCGTCCCTTTCGGACCGAGTTTCTGCAAGCGAACGCGAGGCCATAGTCCACATGTAGACAAAATCCTCCGCGATGAAATCACGGCTGTTCAAGAGTACATGTGCCTCGCCCACCGTATCAGTGAAAAACAACGATGGATTCCTGCGGTTCTGCGTCGATTATGGTCGTTTGAACAAAGCACGAAGGACGTGTAAGCAATCCCACGGATAGACGACGCCTCGGACTAGACCTGTGCGGCGGCCCCAAATTCGCCGGCGGCGGCGCGCCGGTGTTTCTAACTCCGGCGGCGGAGCGTGCACTGCGGGGGGTCCATCGGATCGGCGGCGGCGTGGCGCTGGGCAGGGGGATATATTCGTAAGTTGGTGGAGAGAAATTTGTCGCTTCAATTCTGGAAAAAGCCTGTTCCACCGAAAAGGCGAGGCAGTTATTGCGATAGCTACACGTTGTAACGTCATACGAACTAAGGCTAGCAGCTAACTGTTTTTGGTCCGATATCGCGTAACTCTACAAAACGCTGGTGTATGGGAATACGGCCGCTCCCGGGAGAGAAGCGGTTTTTGTGCAGTTTGTCGTGTCAGATGTCACAGCACGAAACGGCGGGATCGCAGCACGTAGCAGGGTGTACGAGCCGTTTGCTGATGTCTGCCGCGACAGCGCGTGCGCCAGCGCTCGCCACCACGTGTAATTTATTTATTCATTTATTTCAAAGTACTGCAGGCTAATTGGCCCAAGCAGGAGGGGCAATGCACGTAAAAGAAATATACAAGGATGGCATAATACATGTATTGGTACAAACTAGAACTAATACAGAAGAATAAAGGCTAGAGAACAAAAGACAATGGGCACATAAACTTAATAACGCTCATATATAGTAATGAAAAAAAATCAGCACTTAAAAAACATTTAGTTTAGCAAAAAATATGCTCTTCCAGAGCGTGAACGAATTGTGGTGACCTAATGACTGAATCAGGAAGTATATTCCAGTCCTCTATTGTTTTGGGAAAGAAGCTACTTTTAAATGCCTTAGTTTTAGCGAATATTGGTTTCAGTGAATAAAATCTGCTGTGTCTTGTTTGTCGAGTTGTAACAGGACGAAGGTATGGCAAATCATTTACAATGAGGTTACCAGCCAATATTTTATGTAGAAATTTATTGCGATGAAACTTTCTTCTGGAAAGTAAAGAAAATATTTTGTTTTCGGTCATGAGTGCACTAGGGGAATCTGTTCGTTTATATTTATTAAAAATAAATCTAATGGCCTTGCGCTGAATCATTTCAAGCTGATTAATATCTTTTAGCGTATGAGGATCCCTAATTTGTGACGCATATTCTAATTTCGATCGCATGTAAGTGTTCATAGCAACCAAGCGCACTTGAGGAGAAGCATAACGTAGCCTCCTACGCAAGAAGCAGGGTTGCCACTGACTTTCGAGTAAAAGTCGCCAAACGACGAGCAAAAAGTCGCCAAAAGTCGCCATTTTTTTTACAAATTTCGCCAAGAAAGTTGCCATTCTAGATATGTGCGGCATACCCAGTAATAAAAATTTCCACTCACGTATAGCCTCGTAGAATACAGTACCATCCAAGACCCTTAAATTATATTGACGTTTCTCGATGCCAGTCGTATCGCCCGCTTCACCATGGGAGTGCATGGTGCTGTTTCTCCGACTAGCCGCAAGATGTGCGTGGTGGCGCAAGGGTGAATGAACGAAACGCTCATGATATCCTTCCATCCCTGTCCTCTCGTTTGAAAGCTAAAAGTGGGGTATAAAGCTTGGGCGAAAACCGTGAAATCATTATTTGTAGACAGCTTTTACGTACCTTTATATGAATTGAAAGGATTAAAAGGTTTATTGAAGGTAACACGACAGAATTCTTACAGGAACCGATCATTAGTGAGTCTTACACCTTTTCAGTGTGAACTAATATGATACCGGACATCACCGACCCTTTCTTATAGTTACTTATATCTACACGCGTCAATCCGATGCGTTATTGCTGTATAACAATGTAAAATGTTATATAGCAATTGTTTTTATTGCACACGCTCACCGAGAACAGTGAAAAATGCCTCAATAAATAATTTTTATTGCAGAAATAGCCGCGTATCCGCCTCTCTTCGCTATTCCAAAACAGTCTTTGTGAGCTGAACTGGGGGTACTGCAACAGTGAATAAGTCGCCAAGCTATTCAGAGAAGTTGGAGCTTTGGCAGAACAAATCGTCAGAACACGCGGCCAACCCGTCGTCTTGCCCCTTCAGATGCGAAACTTCAGATAAGCTTAAAGCACCTAAAGCCATAAACCTATAGTCAATCACTGCCCGCTCGCGGTTTGCAAGGCAGTCCGCTGACTTACATTTTGCTAGAATGTCGCTGGGGGACGTTCCAGTACCTCCTGCATCTAGATGGCATGCCGAACTAAGGATCCCACTCACTGATCTTATTTTCACAGAACATCAAATAAACGTTTTATTATCTCTCTAGATGAATTGAGGAGGTACACACGAGTTACCGGACGGACATACCGAATGACGCGTAATGTGCACATTCTACTCGTGGGTCTAAAACCAAGAAAAGTACTGAGAATGTTGCCGCTCATTCGTTGGGAAGACACTGAGCTTAGGATTCAAAACTCGATGGAGACCTAAGCCAAAAATCGCCAAAAATTCGCCATGTCGCCATTCATAATTTTAGGTCGCCACGGGCCTCTCAAATTCGCCAATTTGGCGAAAAGTAGCCACCATTGGCAACCCTGGCAAGAAGCACAACTTCTTAGATGCTTTCGTGCATATCTCTGTAATATGTTTATTCCATGTTAATTTGTCGGTAAAAGTTACTCCAAGGTACTTGTAACTGTCAAATGCTTGAATGGGGACGCTGCTGGAGTGGTACTCAAATATTATTGGGGCATTTTTTCTTGTGATTCTTAATAAAACGGTTTTCTGGACATTTAACTGCATATCCCAAGAGTGGCACCAAGAACTTATGTTATTAATTGCTTGTTGGAGCAAATCTTGGTCGCTGGTAGAAGTTATTTCTTTAAAGATAATGCAGTCATCTGCGAAAAGTCTAACTGACACTGATGATGGAAGACTCTCTGTTAAATCATTAATATAAATTGAAAACAACAAGGGCCCCAATACACTACACTGCGGTACACCAGAGCTAACAGGAAGCACCCGAGAATGGCAACCATTGATATCTACAATTTGCTGTCTGTTGCTCAAGTATGATGCAGTCCACTTAATGAGATAGCCTGGAAGACCAATTAGTTGTAGTTTATACAAAAGTTTTGAATGCGACACTTTATCGAAGGCCTTACAAAAGTCAAGAAATAGCATATCAACTTGGCCACCTTTCTCAAGAACCACAGAGAGTTCATGTACCGTTGTTACTAGCTGCGTTACTGTTGACATACCTGCCCGGAAGCGATGCTGGTGAGGTGACAAAATGTTTTTCTCGCTAAGATATGTTCTAATTTCTCTTGCAACAATATGCTCCAAAATTTTACAACAGGATGAAGTAATAGACACAAGCCTGTAATTCGTTACTAGTAGTTTATGCCCTTTTTTTGTTAATTGGAACAACTCGCGCTTTATTCCAATCACTTGGAACCTCTCCAGAATTCAAAGAAACTTGGAATATTTTCGCCAAGAACACGCATAGCTGACCAGCAAAACGCTTTAGGAAGGCATTAGGCAGACCATCTGGGCCAGGGCTTTTTTTATCACTCAGGTGTAATAGCATGGACAAAACACCATCCGCCGTTATCACTGGCAGCTTAGCCTCACCTATCACACATTTCGATTCTGTGCACACGGAATCAATGGTAAATACACTATAAAAGAAGTCATTGAAATAGTCAGCAATTCTATGTGGCTCCGTAATACTGTCACCATGTAACATAATTTCTTCTATCTTATCTGTAGGTTTACCCAAATGTCTCCAAAACTTTTGAGGATCACTTTTAATGAATTCAGGTAGAGTAACATTATGGTAATGCATCTTAGCTGCAGTAACTTTTTCTGATAACGCCTTTTTTAAATCATTCCATTGTTGGGGTAATGTGTGTCTGTGTTTGCGCAGGCGCTTAAGTTTACGTTTCAAGTGCATAACTTCTCTCGTAACCCACGGATTTTTACGTCGTGTGCGCACAGCTCTATTAGGAATAAAGTGCTCAATGCAGTATCTGACAGAATCTTTAAGGCTGGTCCACATATTTTCAACGCTCGTGATACTTGTACGATCTGCAAGTGTAGCGCTAAGGTAATCAATAATATCAGAATCACTGCAACGTGCGTAGTCCTTGACAAAAACAACTCTCTTATCAGTTGCATCCTTAGCAGAGTTCACATTCCAACAAAAAGAAAGTAAGCTATGATCGGAAATACCAGGTTCAACTCTTAGAATTCCTGACGAAAATTGCTGTCCGATAAACATCAGGTCTAAGACAGCATTCGCACGTGTGTACTCACAGACAACCTGTTCTAGATTTAGTGCCAACATCATATCTAGCACAGCATCACCATGATCGCATTGACCGTATACAATTTTACTCCAATCAATGCCAGGTAGGTTGAAATCACCCGTCATAATCACATTTTTAGAATCTAGTGACAGCAATTTGTCGTACAACGTGAGCAGAAAAGACAGATCAGAATTAGGGGCCCGATATACAGCACACACTATAAATAAAAAACTATTCAAGGAAACCTGAACAAACAAACTTTCATGTTCGGTGATTTGAGACAAAATTCTAATATTAATACCCAATTTGGCAATTATAGCCACTCCCCCACCACGTGATGCACGATCATGCCTAAATATCTTATATCCGGGAGGAACAATCTCGTCATCCCTAATATCGTCAGTCAACCAAGTTTCAGTCAGGATTGTCAAGTGTGGAGAGTAGGACAAAAGCAGCGTTTCAATTTTATCTATTTTATTTGCTACACTTCTGGCATTACAAGAAAGGATGCGCAACTCTGGAACTGAGTTTTCCTTCTGCTATGCAACTTTTGCAGCTTTATCAGGATCCTTGCAGACACAGCGCGTGCTAGTCACATCGTCCCACACATAGTACCTGTTATCAATGCGTAGTCTTTCGTGCATTAATGACACCCGCTTTCCTGACTTTGCTTCAGCATCTGCACTCTTCCAAAGTTGCTTCCGCCTTCTCAGAGTATCAGCAGAATAATCATTTTGCAAAATTATGCGCGTACCTTTCAGTTTTCCACATTTACGAAACACTGCCTGCTTTTCAAAGTAATCTAGAAAATAAAGTATGACTGGACGGTCTTTCGAAGCCCTACCGAGGCGGTGAATTCTGGCTACAGAGGAACATTTTACTCCAAGCGTTTTTTCGAAGACATCATTTAAGACTTTACGTCGCAAGTCAGACTCAGTTTCATCCTCGCTTTCTTCGATGCCGAAAACGACGAGATCATTCCTTCGACCACGGTCTTCTAGTTCGACAAGCTTTCTTTCATGTGACTTTACAGATTTCTCAATGTTCAAAACGCAAGCGCTTAGGTGGTCAATAGAATCAGCCTTCACAGACATTTCATTTACTCTTTTTTCAATCGTGCTCATCCTTTCAAAGAAATCACTCACTGACTTTTCAGTTTCCTCGTGCCTTTTCTTGACTTCTGCCAATTCGTCCTTAATATTCTTCTGACCTTCTAAAAGCTTTTCAAACATCTCATTAACAGGCGGACCAGGATTTTCTTCGATATCTCCGCACAACAACAGCTTACAAACATTGAAGCAATCACTCACAATAAGCATTAGCCGCCGTGGGCACGGCAATACAACCAAAAAACGATTATCACTTCTGTAAGAGATGTCATAACTAACCTGAAAGACGAAAAGACGAGACATTTTCAGTGCTTCGTTCCTTGTGCTTTGCCGTGCCCACTGAAAGTTTCTTGAAGCCGATGTGTTTTTATAACGTCCTTCGTGGATGACGTCACGGTGCCGATGGGGGGCGGATCTATGAACAGGTCATGGCGCATACCGGCCCCGGAACGTGAAGCACTGCACAACGACGTCGAACAATCCAAATAAACCATCCAAGCTGGCGTCGATAAAAAAACCGGTGGTTGACAGCAACAAGCTCTGAAAGACGAAAAGACGAGACATTTTCAGTGCTTCGTTCCTTGTGCTTTCGCCGTGCCCACAAAGTTCACAGGTGCAAAGTTCACAGGTGCTGCCCAAGCCACGCATCCAGACCCTCTATCCAGGCGTCCTTTCATGCTCCTTCGCCCAGCGGGGCGTTTCCTTTCTTGTTGAGGAGCACTCGACGGCAGAACTCACACGCGGCGTGATGTTATCGAATGTGCCCCCTGTGCGACCGAGATGCCCAGCTTATTTCATCTCTGCTTCAGCCGTGTTCCTCGCCAGCGCTCGCGAGCTTTTACACGGGGGTACAACATACGGTGCGCGGAAGGATGTTATCAATTTGGACTTTATGAAGAACATGACGGCGACGGTGATGACCGGTTGAAAATGTCAATATAATTGTTATCGCAGTAAAAAATATTAAAAAAAGCTGTGGAAGCGGGCTCGCCTTTTTTTCTGGTGAGTTGCATCGTCTCCACTGTAAAGAGTTCCTCCGTTGGAGGAATCAAATAATCCGACGCATTTTCCATTGGTTTCGTTCTCGTCTTCACTATACCTCTTTAGCACTGTGTAGGAATTTTCAGGTGTTGACACTGCTCACGCCTAAGCGGCCAGGTTATGTTCGGTCATGGGTCCGTTGAGCGTAGCGCCATCTAATGGCTCGAGGTGGAGAGCACCCGCCAGTCGCCGAACCACGGTGATGCCGCGTGTCGCCGCGTTAGAGCGTACTAGAATATTTTGAGTGGCGCAGCCGGCTGCCGTAGAGCGGCCCGTTTTACGTAAAAAATAGCGGCGGCGCTGGAGTCGACTACTCTTGAAAGCGTCCCACGGCCTCACAGGCGGCTGCTTGTCGGTGCGTTTCAGAGACCGCGAGAATGAAGAACGTAGAAATGGACGCTCCATCGCAACTGAACTACATTAACGTGCCGGCTACAACCAACATGCGCCGTGCGAGCGCCTGGCAGACGCGAGTTTTGTAGGAGCGAAGCTCCTTAGGCTTGCACCCAGTCGTCGCCGTCGAAGCTCCCTACAAAATAGATGCGGCGCTGACGCAAAAATGCAATAAAACGCTGCTCGCGGCGCAAAAAAAGGAAGAAAGAGAAGAAATATACAGGGCGCGCGTTGCGCAAAAATCAAGGTGCGTGGCGCAATGAAGAGTTGTAAAACGTACATGGCCGTTTGCGTCTCATATCTAAGGAACTTCCTCGTCGGTTGTATTCGTACACGGAACAACTACTCATTTTTCTTAATCTTTTTTTTACGACGCGCAAAGTGATTGCAACTTTTCGTGCTGTAGCAAAGCGCGACAATATTATAATTCTATGAAAATTTGTTCTTAACCTGCCCTTTCTAGAAATTTGCTGTAAGCATGGCTTCAACTTGCACGCAACGTGTGATATACAGCGTTATGTTCAGGGAATTCACGCAGTGTCCACAACGTCAATGGAACGGCGAGTTTGCGCACCTCGTCAACGGAGGCGGCTTGCTCAGAAGCAAAGCCCCCAATCGCACACCCCGTTTCACCGGCTTAATTCTCAGTAGCGACTTTTGAACATTCGTCGGACGACTACGCATTGCCCCTGCTCTATGCGACGTCGTATGCCTTCACTGTGGTCGTCCGAGGCAAGCTGGCGCCGATTTGTCCGAGGCCGCGCTGCCAATGTTTCCTTGTAGAGATATCACGGTGCATTTTATAAGATTGTCGGCACCGCGTCAGACTTAAAAGACGGCTTTTCGATTGCCACTCGAACTTCGCTTCGTCAATTACATGCAAGTAGTCTCTCTCGATGAAGTGAGGCTCAAGGTGATATTCATACACAGCGCAATCGGCACCGAGGGCTTGTCAAGTCGGCACAAGTTTCTTTCACACACAAGTTCTCCCTCTTTATCATTTGGAGTAGGGTGCCTTGATGCACGCTTTCTTCGCGCATCGAGGCACACTAATTTGGAGCTTTAAAAAACGATATCTTGCGCCCGTTGTTCATGCGGGCTATAGTGAACTAGAACTAACTATAATGCGGGCGTACACGGTCTTGCACCAGGGCGCGTAGCCATGATTTAAATGCAGTTTTTTTTTCTCATTTAAGTCACTGATGCGCGGCACAATTCGCAGACGCGAACGCAAGCGAGTCGCAGCATGCCAACTTTCCTCGGCGCGGCCGGGCTAGAAGGGAGACGCGCGCGTTCCTTTATTGACGCGAAGATTATGCGACGCCAGCGACGCCGCTACTTTCTTCACAAGAGGGGACACCAGCTTGCAAGGCGCGCCGGCTTCGGTTGCGCCGCACAAAATATTCTAGTACACTCTAGCCGCGTGTAGGCCTCGTCAAGCTGTCTAAACGACAGCTTTTTCCGCCCGCCCCTTCGTATCATTCACTGTATTCATGCGAAAATAAATGTCGTTGCCATTGTCATTAATAATCCTAGACAATCTGGAAAGCTAAGAATAATCAGCTGAACGTTTGCTAACGCTACGTATATCCTGGCATAACCGAGCTAAGCCACTGCAAATGCGAAGCATCTTATGGCGGGGTTCAATCCGGTGGTGGTGGTGTGCGGCGTGACCACCCTTACTGCGCATGACCAAACCCTCTCCCCATACCCCTCTCCCCTTCCCTTCCCCACTTCACTCCCCTTTCCCTTCCCCCTCTCCACTTTTCCTATTCCTTTCCCCATCTCCACTTACCTTCTCCACTCCCTCTTCCCCTGCCCTCTCCACTTTCCCTATCCACTCCCCCTTCCACCTTCCCCCCACTCCACTCCCCCTCTCCCCTCTGAAACGCTGCCTCGACATGCCGAAACGCTGCTTCGCATCGCCTCACGGTCCCCTTTAGCGGGAGATGGTGCGAGTTTTTTTCGGTCTTTCGCTAAAAAGAATCACGAACGTTGATCGAAGTTGTTGCTACGGCAGTGAGAAAAATAACAACGAAATAAACTGTCAATACTACTCTTACCGGAGCAAAAATTTCCACCCCATTCAACTGGCAGAGTAGGAGGAAGAACAAGATTTATCCAGAAAAAAATTATTTCAAGCAGTTATGGTCGAGCCCTCAGTCAACTGGCAGAGTAGGAGGAAAGAGAAGTTTTATCCAGAAAAAATTAATTCAGGCCGTTATGGTCGGGCTCTCAGTCCATGGCTATGCTAGCACTCGTTTTATTTTTCGCATAAGACCCACCCTTTGCTCATAAAATGCCATCGCCTTCATGAAGAGC
Source organism: Rhipicephalus sanguineus (assembly GCF_013339695.2). Classification (NCBI taxonomy): domain Eukaryota; kingdom Metazoa; phylum Arthropoda; class Arachnida; order Ixodida; family Ixodidae; genus Rhipicephalus; species Rhipicephalus sanguineus. The sequence continues at coordinate 7,583,970 of NC_051181.1, forward strand.
TGCCCCTTCCTTTCCGATTTTTCAGCCCACATGCTAGCTTTATGAGACCTACATTAAAAAGTATTGCTCACTGTGGGGTGCCTCTATTTTTGCAGTCGAAAGTCACAGTTTGTTCCGCTGCTCGAGACGATCCCTGTCGGAAGGCGCTTTGAAGAGAAGCACACGCTCCGCGCAATTCCGATAGCCAGAACAGCAGTTCAGTACGAAGCACGTCCTGCCCATTGCAAACACCTCTCAGCAGTCCGTTGCCGCCTTCGTCGATACAAGAGCATAAAACCAGCATTCATAAAAGCACACGAACAAAGACGCCTAGCTTCAAAACAGCGCGGCTGCACATGCAAGCAAAAGGCATATTATCAGCAGCATGCGCGTTGCTATGAAGACGACTGCCCCGCTTATCGTAGCGTCCTCCAAGAAGGCGCCGATGAAACTGCAAGTCAACTGATAAGAACCCGAACATTATCTGGCCGCGCGTGCACTGCGGTTTTCCACGCGTCGGGGGGAGAGTGGCAGCACCTGAGTACATTCTTACACCATGCCCTTTAGCCAACGATATCTCCTCGCCACATATTTCTTCATAAAGCCAGCGTACAATGTCAGTACTAAGCGTTGAAGATTTCGCGCTTGTTGGCTACACCCTGTTATCTTCGCTTGCGCAGCCGCAAATGCACAACATGGAGCAAAATCGGTTGTTTGCGCACTTAATTCACGCTAGACAAGGACGAACGGGTGGGTGACATGATGACAAAGCAGGGTAGGAGATAATTCGCAACTGATATTTCTCGTATATGGAGCAATCGAGAGTATGTGCCCTAACGATGCCATTTTATGCTTTTTTGCTTCGATTTGTAGGCGAAGTTTAACGTTGCCTGTTTGTTTGTTGAATGTTACATACCCTTACATAATGCATGTTTCAGTGGTTGACCAGCTTATGCGTAATTCTCTACTAAAACATTCGGCAAGTCACACGCACCGTGGGAGTCGATGTTATGCGAAACATGCGGCGGGAAGCCGCATATATGTTATATAACCAGTTGCTTACAGTTCGGTAACCCTGTCAACGCCAACGTGGGTATTACCAAGGAGGTTTAAATAAAACTTGCTGGAGTGGAGGCCGCCTATACTTACCAGTGAGCCGCAGTGAAGCCGCGCCGCGCGCGCGGCGGCCATCTTGCCATAGGCAAGAAACGGGAGCCAAAGCGCGCCCGCCGCGCTGACCGCGTCTTTCCGCCGTGGTTTTTAATGGTTATAATGGCGAACATTAAGGGAGAAGTTGTCAAGAATAAGAAGCGAAATCGCAGGATAAGAACGCGGTCAGTTTTATTCTGTTTCTTTTGGCGTTTTCCTTGCAAGCATGCACACCGAAGGGCCTGTATCACTGTTTTTTTTTAAATAATTATCCTCATAAGAGCAGACCTCATTTCTCGGCATTTATTTTCCTGTTTATTTCGTTCGTCATGTGACGGAGTCTTATGCATATATGGAGTTCGGCCACTTTCTTTGAGCGGAATATAAATGTGGGTCCAAAGCACCACACTCGATATGCTCATCGAGAAGGATATATATTCTTCAAGGCTTGAAGCCATCTCTTTTCTCAAGGCAAGCTCAAAATCTCCAAAAAGAATAGTTTTGGCTTTGCATGGACGTGCTTCAAGGGCATTCAGCTTGCAGTCGACACTATTTCAATAGATACAGCTTTTTCGATACTATTTCGTAGGCTCGGCCGCTCTCTCTTACCCTGTCAATGAATCAATTAAAAACGCCCAAGTGGCGGAAGTCATAAGTTTAAGCCAACGAGCATAGTCTGTCATCATGTATTCCAGTCCCAAAGTCCGCATATCTAACCGTTTAGTCGCCCACAATCTCAACATGTTTTCTCATTTGTCATCAACAATCAAAGTACAGTAGAGTTTTTGTGCGGCATCGGGCTACCTTTTTCGAGACAGTGACTCATCTGTGAAGCCAGCATTTCCTTTGATGGAATTCTGTACACCGTTCTCGTATAGAGCGCTCCGCTGACAGTGCGCGAATAAACTTCGTGCGTACATATACTCGTAAGCTGATGGAGAATAGAAGTGCAGCGTTAATGCAAACGCCCGCAGCTCGGATGGAATACGTGCCTTTCTGGTCTTTTCGTGCCCTAGGAGTTGCTGTATGTATGGGGGAAGGCTGCAGTGAACATCGCCCAGCCCTACTCAGACATGAGCTTTTGATCCTTGATCTCCTTTATTATCGCTGAGGATCGAGCCTCGCTCTTTTTGGTTAGTGTGCAATTTTTCTGCTGCAGAATTTTCATCTTGAGCTGTTTTATCTCTTCTTGGAAAAGATGGAGCATTTCTTCGTAATGCTGCCGTATAGGTGATGCAACTGTCACATCTTCAACAACTTTTTTCAATTTGAACGCATCTAACGGCCGGAGTACCCCTGGGCGATCGGTTAGGTCGCTTTATTTGCAGCTGGAAAGAGCACTGCACAGTTCAGACCTGCTGGTTTTACTCGATCGCTGCACTGCATAAAGCAAATACAAATATAACGAAAAAATGCACGAATGTAAGAAAAAACAGGTCCTTGTACATTGCCCAAATGACGTTACTTAACCTCGTAGTTGCGAGCTACCCTTTTTTATAGCACGAAAAGGGCAACCGATAACGAAATCTCGCCTATTTATATAATTTCAATGAATAGCAAGCGGTGCGTTATTTTCCTATTCGCGCTCCGCACCAGTGGTATCAACAAGCACAAGAATGTGTATCACTGGGTTTTGCAAGTGTTTTACAAATGCGTCAAGCCCAGCTAGTCGAGGAACTCCCAGGTCGCAGCCTAGTCCGGTCGAAACAATTTGGCGAAAAGTGCCTCTAACATATGCGATCGCCGTCTTTTGGCTTCCAGACTTCCCGTCAAACAGCCTGCCCCGACGTGCTTCGAACATTTGAGTGCTTACGAAACCGGTTAGGAAAACAGAATGACCGTCAGATGTGAAATTAGAGACAGACTGCGGGCTGTCAGCATATGTTCCGGCATATAGAGAAGTTTTCATCGAGCTCGAAATGTTCTGCTTACAACTGAAACTTCATCCCAGAGTACCTTTTAGCTCGATTTATACAGCCGTACGCAACGCACAATGTATCCAACAACGTCCGGACGCCACCACGCCAGGGAACATCTAGAACATCTATGCGGCCGCTGCAGCATGCGTTGCGGAAGGCGCGCTTTCTGCCTATGGCAAGATGGCGGCACGCGGCTTCAGCTGAGGGGCGCCTCCTCCACTCCAGCAAATTTTATTTTAACCTCCTTGGGTATTACCAACACCAGAAGCGGTAAGCAGATATGTAGTGCTTATACTTGTCCCTTATGATGGAGAACGGACGCGCGTTTCACGAACCCGTCTGCATGTGTGGAAGAGGTTCTTGACAGTACTTGAACAAGGTCATCATCACCGTGACCAGTGAGCACAAGCAGCTGCTCATGACTTGTTATCGAGTCCGGTCGCGATCGCGGTGTCGAGGGGTCCATGTGCAATGAAGCATAGTACGCGCGTTGGAAATCGTGGGTGCCTCGGTCATTTCGTCGACAAATTGTCCCTCGATAGAGCCAGCGACATGTCGGAACCCGAAGTCACCCTTCGCGTTGGTGAGTTACAGGCCGTCAAGGCTGGTAGGCCTGAATAGTGCTAGGTAGACCAACCTCAGTGGATGGCGCTTGTATTCGTAGACTACCTGGGCTTATGTGGCCTACGTAGCCTAGACTATAAGGGGACTGTCACTCAATGTGGCATCATTTTCGTTCAGCATGAGGCCATCGCGCAGCCTTGTAAGAAATGAAGAGGCGACTGCGTCGTTCTGGCGGACTAAGTGCATTTTACGGTGCGATGAGGTGAATATCATACGTAACTTTCTTTAATGTATTGCTCCGGGGTCGAGCAATGCTTCAATATAGCTTGTTGAATCATAGCAAACAAATGTAATGTTTATTAGACTGCTATAAAGGCGGAGCCAACACTGGAATCACAGACGTTAATCTGATATGACGCCTGTATCGTAGGAGTACATGCGTAGTGTTTATTGCTTCTTTGTAAAATTAGATAGCCACAACCACTCTTGACGTTGCACCAATATTACGCCTACATAGGCTGTTTTTACAAACCAGTTTATAGACCTGGCGTCCTGGGTAGATATAAACTGTCAATCACCTGTGGCGCATACCCGTACACCGCGGCCCGCGATAAACGGGTATGAGCCACACGTGTCTAGAGGAAAAGGTTTGACGACGTACGCGACAGGACTTTCACGTTATTCATGTCATGACCCAACAGTCATATTCGTCAAATCCTCCTACCCTTCCATGCCGATTTTGGTCTACACCAAGTTAAGGAGGCGATCATGAGAGCACCAAGACGTAGGCGGCTAGATAGATAGATACATACGTAGATAGAAACGCTCAAAGTGCCAAAGGTTCGCTAAGAAATGCTTCGCAGTTAAAATTAGGCTTACTGTTATCGCGCTGTCACGTACAACGACTCCTAGGTCCAGTCAAACGAAAGCTTTTACATCCCGGAGGACGTTTCTAGTATATACTTGAATGATAACAAAGATGAAGTCAAATTTTAAGCACCTTGTTCATTGCTTTGCCGAAAGATAAATGCAAACAGGGACGGCGAATGATGGCGCGTCAAAGAGAGGCGTCAGTTTTATTTTATACATTTGTCAGTGACTTGGCACCTGCTTGTGCGCGGCCTAATGTTTTATATATGTGTATGTGTGTTCTTTATGTTGATTAACATTCTCTTGAAATCTAAGTTGTCCTGTATGCCTGAGTGTCTGTAACGACATGTATGTTCCACGAGGATGACTTGGTGGGTGGGTATTGCATTGTAGAAACGGTACTGCACACACAGACGGGCTCAAAGGAAGTGCCGTATATTTCCTCACTTTATCCCCGCCTGTGTGCGCTGTAACGTTTCCACACGTATATATTTTAATGCGGCTTCGAATAAAGCGTCGTTGAAACTTAGCGCTTGCGTGTGTGCTCTTTCGTGCCTTGTCCCATCATATTCTTATTTCTTATTCAGCGCTTAACACTGATTGAGTCGCGAAGAGAAAATTTTAAATGCAGAGCAAGTCGTGTATCCGTCTATGTGTGCGCAAATTATGCTTACATTTTAACCGCATAGTTACATAGCGCTAGTAAATTTACACATTACGCAAATACTAAACAGTGCAGCGGATTGTGACGGCGAACACCCCTTTTTATATTTCTTTTATGTGAATGAAATTGCTACGATTTATGATACAGCCAAATTCATTATATACGCAGATGACGCCAGTTAATTTTTTTGAAGGAGCTCAGAAATGTACTTATTTAAGAGAGTTAACGAAGCGCTATCGAAAATAAATTACTGGACAACTCAAAAGCACTTCGTTTAGTTGCACGCAGGACATGAGTACGGTACCGTAAAACGTCACCATTCCGGCTTCCTCACCGCTGCGTCGGAAGTCGCACCGTCTGTTTCGCCCATTCAGTTAATTACTGCGATTACTTATTGGTTATTTCTGTTAATTATATTATTTTAGACCTTGTTTGTTTATATTAACCCGAGTTTGAGCACTCTCAAAGCCGGCTATAGGCGCAGCTTTAAACTCGTATTCGCCATTTTATTTTGAGCTTGATCACGCTACAAGAGACGGACGGAATGCAAGACTGGCGCCTAGAGTGCTATGCACTTTAAAAAGATTTGCAGTGGCTTAGCTCGGCTATGCCAGGATATCAAATCAAATCAAATCAAATCAAATCTTTATTGTACATTTCATAGGAGAGTAATACACATATCAGGCCTGCCAAAGCCTCATAGGGCTTGAGTGGCAGTGCCTGGCAGCAGCGGAAAACAGCAATCTTTGAAGTTATGAATTTGCCTATAAATAAAATGAAATATATTATACGGCACAGGAGAGAGAATAACCACTTTCTTTACGACGGTAAATAAATCATTCGCCTGAGAACCTTTTTTACCTTATGCTTAGTTCGGGTGCGCAGTACACTTGGAGGCAGCTTATTGAAATATTCAGGAACGTAGCAATCTCATACTCTTTTTCCATACCTTGTATGACGCCTGGGTATTAAAAATCGATCCTTGGGACGCAAACAACGTGCAGGAACATACTTTGTTTTGAATCAATTGTTCCAAAAGTGCCTAATCACTACGCTTTCCATTAGTAAGTGAGTAAAGTCCGGCATACATAAGGTTTTGAAAGCATCCTTTTTGGCAGTGAGGTTAAGGTTGTAACAAATGTTTTTTAACATATGACTGAGAATAGAGTTTACCCTCATTTGCAAGCGCGCCGCACAGTGGCCATATACTGTTATGCCGTACCTTACTACACTATAACCCAAAGCATGTACAATAAGTTTTCGAATAGAGAGAGGAATATAATATCTCAAATTGTACAGCATGCACGATACACCGCGAAGACGTTTGCATACATAATCGAAGTGAGATTTCCAGGACAGATCACTGTCAAAATACAGACCAAGGTATTTCACGGTATGCACATATTCTAAGGGTGCACACATACAAGGATAACAATTGGAATCGTGCAGCAGAAAAGAATAAGTGACAGGTAATTTTATTAATGGGTTGTGAAAACAAATGCGTTTTGTCTTAGACGTAATAATTTTAATTAAATTAGGAGAAAACCAGTTCATAGTCCTTGTTGCAACTGCCTGTAATGAAGTAATGGCATGCATAAAGTTGGTTGACTGACGGTGTCATCTGCATATTGATATAAACCAACCGGGACCACATCAACCAGGTCATTCGCAAAAATGTTGTACAGTTGAAACCCACAATAACGAAATCAGCGGGGAAAGCACAAAATTTCGCTCTTGTGGGAATTTCGTTGGCGCGAGAATGCGGCAGAAAAGACATGGAATTTACAAAAAACACATTTTATTTCCAAAAGTCAGTAAGTTTGCTTTGTCAGGCCTTACCATGCAGCAGTTTCATTCCTCTCGACTCACACTGTAAAAAATGGTCCATCGCCACGTCGTCGTCGTGCTCGCCGAAAAACGAGCAAATTGTGTCGATGGCATTCAGCACGTCCTGCGGGCTCGTTGTTTTCTCTGGCTGCTCCGGCTCATGGCGATCGCCCGCCTCGCACACGCTACTGACGATGGCTTCATCAGTCACTTCCTCGTGCACGACGACGCCTTCGTGCGAGCAAACGAACTCATGGAGGCTGAGGCCATCGGGAATTGCACCAAGCCACCAAGCGACCAAGCAAACGCTCTCCAAATGGCTCCACACGCGCGACCACGTGCGCACAAAGCCGACAAAACCAAGCACAGGTTCGCCGTGCTTGGCTTTGTCGCTATCGCTTTAGCGATAGCTATCGGCTACAGCGATAGCTATCGGACAGCGATAGCTATTGGCTTTGAACCTATCGCTGTAGCGATAGTTTTGCACAATTTAAGTGTAGCATGGATGCATTTCAGCAGTTTTCGAATGTAGGTGATGTTGCGAGAGTAGATTAGTTGCTCATGGTTTCCTTGTTGTGCTGCAGATGACGAGACGAGGACGGTAGGTCGATACAGGGACACAGGACAGGTGGTGCACAACCTGTCCTGTGTCCCTGTATCGACCTACCGTCCTCGTCTCGTCATCTGCAGCACAACAAGGAAACCATGAACGACCACCAACTAGCCCAATTCATCGCTCTTCTAAAGATTAGTTGCGCACTTGTGTTTCAAAAATTTCGTTAATGAGGGACTGCGGTATGAATGTATTTCGTAGTCGCGAGTCCCGAAATGCCTTGACTCCTATGGGCGTTAGCAGGTGCTCCGAAAATATTTCTTTGCGGTGAAAATTTCGTTCCCTCGGGATTTCGTTATCGCGGGTTTCGACTGTATAACAGTGGACTAAGGACGGAGCCTTGTGGGACACCGGATTTTATTAACAGGAAGTCGCTCTTGGCCTTCCCAAGTGAAACTAGCTGGCGTCGGTCATGCAGAAAATTTTGCAGGAGCTGCAAGAATGCTCCACGAAACCCTATTAAAAAGAGCTTGGCTAACAATATTCCATGGCTCACGCTATGGAATGCTTTTCTCACGTCGAGAAGGATTGCGCATACAAACAGATTATGTTCGAACGATAAGTTCAACACGTAAGATAAATCTTCGAGAAGCGCTTGTGTACCTTTTCCTGGAATGAACCTGTGGGATGCCGTGTCGATGGAAGGACGCATCCCAACATAAAACGTAAAAACTGTTTATTAACGGAGTAGCGGCAGCGGTGCGAGCATACCGACGCTGCGCTCAGTCGGGTAGCGAAGGAATGATTACTTCCAACCTTGACAGCTTGGTTTTAAAGCCACTGTTGGTGACGCAAGCCTCCAGTGACGCTGCGGTGGCGCTGTCCCTTATCGGAGGCGTGGTGTAGCATGAAGCCGTGTCACGCCGGGCTAGACAGTGACGAGGCGGAGGCTGCGCCGGTTTGTGCGCAGTGTGTTGCCACAAACCCATACTGGGAAGGGGATAGTATGCCGTGCTTGTCCAAACAACGTGTCATAGTCAGGAGTAGATGCTTTTCTACTACTCGAGATAGGCAAGAAATCACAGAAATAGGGTGATAAGTTTCTGTTCTGTTATGTGCCCCTCCAATAAAAAGAGGAATTACTACAGCTGTTTTCATATTCACGGGAATTGTACCAGTGGAAATAATATTGTTATATAGCGACAGCAAAACATCTTTGATAAGATCAAAAATGGCCTGCAGGTCATTTACACGAATGCCATCGATACCAGGTGATCTGTTACGCTTTAGACTGAAAATAAGCGATCCCAGATCATCTTCAGTAAGAAAAGGTAAATGAGCAGACTCTAGTGTACTATTCTGCAAAGTGCACGTCGGTGGGACTGGCGATACATTACCCGACACTAGGGAGAATACAGTATTGAAGTCGTTAGCGAGGGTATTATCATCAACTCCAACCGAACTGTAATCACATGCATGATTACCACGTTTGTTACCTCCTTTAAGACTGTTTATTAAGGACCAAGTTTTCGTGGAGTCTGCCCGAGCATGTTGAAATTCACCCCGTAAATGTTTACGCTTTGCGCAGCGAATCATCGAATTCGCTCTGTTTCGCGCTTCTTTGAATTTACACCGCATTGCTTCAGAACCTGGATAACGTTTGGTGAGGTTCCAAAGAATATCTTTTAAATGCGAAGCATTTCTTAGCGAACCTCAGGCACTTTGGGCGTTTCTGTCTACGTACCTATCTAGCTATCTATCTATCTATCTATCTATCTATCTATCTATCTATCTATCTATCTATCTATCTATCTATCTAGCCGCCTACGTCTGGGCGCTCTCCTGGTCGTCTCTATAACTTCTAATATACCAAAATTGGCATAGCATGGGATCAGTGTATGGTGCACGCGATTCACTGGTCATGACATGAATAACGCAAAACACCTGTCGCGTACGTCATCAAACCCTTTCTCTCAGTCACGTGTGGCACATACCCGCATACCAGAGTTTAAGTTATGCGGTATGTGCACAGATGGTACAAATTCTCAACCAACACAGTAAACGCGCACACACACGTTGACACGCAAGGAAAGTGATAATAATAATAATTGTTAGGGCTTTAATTTTAACCATCTGGTATTCTTTAACGTGCACCGAGATCGCACAGTACACGGGCTTCTAGCATTCATCGAAATGCGACCGCTGCGGCCAGGATCGAACCCGCGACCTTCGGGTCAGCAGCCCAGCACCGTAACCGCTACACCACCGTGGCGGACACAAGGAAAGTGAAGAAGCTGAAGACAGAGCAAACCTTGAAGACGCTCAACTACAATCCAGTCGTCTACGTGTTCCGCAACGTGGACCACGTGGATTACGCAAAAACCGGGGTCAATGCTTCCTATAATAAATCTGCCGAGAGAACCAGGCCTCTCATCATTACCGGTGACTTCAACACTGTTTTCTCAAGACCCAACAAGGCCTGGTCTTTATACTGTGTGAAAGACGGCTTGGATGTGGACAGGGCATCAAAAGACCTCGCTGCCACGTGCAGGACAGGAGGCGTCATAGATCATTTCATCGTAAGAGGCATCCAGGATTTCCACCAGCTATGCCATACCTCGCACTTCACTACACTTAGACCCCTCGTAGCCGCGATCACGAACGGATCCGATTAACAAGTCCGGTCCAGCTGCTGGTGCTCACTGATCACGGTGGTAATGACCTTGATCAAGAACTGTCAAGAACCCCTTCTACAGATACACACGGGTTCGTGAAACGTGCGTGTGTTCCCATCATAACAGATAAGTATAAGCATAACAACTGTAACGCAACTGTAACAACTGCAACTGTGACTGTAACGTACGTGCAGTGCGCCTGCGTGTGCCACTCGGCTCTGTGTATATCCAGGGGAGCTTTGCTGAATGAAGCTTAGTTGCGAGTAACGCTTTTCTTGAGCATTTGTGTTTCTTCTTTGTGCTGTTCGGATTCGCGCTAGCCAGTATTGAAGAATATGGGCACTACATATCCGCTTACCGCGTCTGGTGAAGGCAACACCCATGTTGCTGTTGCCATCGTTACGCAACTGTAAACAACTGGTTATATAAAACATATGCGACTCTTCAGCATGTGAGTGTGTTTATACCACTTGCACATTTCTCTAGCGTCATTCCGTAACGTTTCGCTCAACATGAAAAATTATGCCAGTCGCCATCCCGCGCATGCTTCGCATAACATCGATTCCCACGGTACGTGGGATCTGCCGAATTTTTTTTTTAAAGCAGCCAAAATTTATGATGTCATCCACTTATTTTCTTTGTTACGCTGTTTGACGAAGATAATGCGTGTTGCCGCCTTCTTAAGCTGTTGTAATACTTCAGTGAGTCTGTCGTATATATCAGCTGGAGCAACATTTGTTAAAAAACATTTCCGGTCGTATTTTGATACCAGAGTATAGAATGATTTGGCATTACATATAGAAACTTCTTTCTTACTAGAGATCCCTGTAGGGGCAGATGTGCTATTTTGCCGAGTTAACGAGCAACACACAAACAAGGGATCAGCAAGTTTGATTTCGACTACAGCAGAATGTACTGTTAACGTTTGTGTTCTGATATTTATATGATCAATGCAGGAAGTTCTAAGATGGCCAGATAAGTATTCTTCACGCGTTGCCCTTTGAATAATGGTTTGCAATCCCCATTTCGGACAACGTATCAAGGTAGTCTGCAACTAAAGTAACTGTAGGACGCAGTATGTCGATGTTAAAGTCGCCTATCAAGCAAACGTACTGTTCATGTGACTGAGCTGAGAGCGCTTGATCTAGTTCGGCTAAGAACAATCGTCCATTGAAACGAGGTGGCCGATAAACGGCAAACAAAACCAACGAAAAAATGGGCGTATTTAATCCGAGGGCAATAACTTCAGCCTGGAAGAAGGTAGCACTTATCTCTGTTACGGCCAAGGTATCTTTAACAAAAACTGCCATGCTCCCACCCCTTCTAGCTTGTCGCGTGTAGGAAAATACCTTGTACCCGGCAGTGTGAAGCGCCTCAGATCTTCAGCTGTGACATTAATTTCCGTTAGTACAAACACATCAGTAACAGGGCGAGTAGATGACGTGAGCACACAAAATTCGTGCCATTGTTTTCGAAGGCTGCGTATGTTAACGTGTGTGGCACGAGAAGAATCCCCTTTAGAATTATTGAAGAACTTCGAAACTTCTGAAAGACTGTTACAAGTTAGTGAGCTGGTATCCATCATTTCAGCAGATCTTTTCTCAATCGTATTCTCTTTCTACCCGAATGAGGGATGCTCCTTCACATTTCTTGGCAAAGATCTTGCCATTCTTTGTCCACACAAACTTGAAGCCCTTTTCCTTTCCTTTAAGGCGAGTAAGCCTGAATAGGTCCTTATTGTGACGTGTCAAGTTCTTATTGAAATATAGCCGCGGAAAGGACGCTGTTTGGGCCAGACTCGACAGACCCTTCTTTGCGCCAAGCCATTTATCTTGAGAAGCAGCGCCGCTAGTCTGGACCAGTATGGGCGGAATGGAATCGGTTCTACTGGGAAGACGATGTATTGCAGATATTGTGGTCGCCTGAAAATCAGGTATCCCCAAGTTCTGGGCCAACTCATTCATGATGGATCTCCAGTCCTCATTAGGCTTGTATGGCAGACCATGGACTTCAAAATTACACTTCCTACTATACTGTTCCAAATCATTTACCTCCGACTTTAGTTTATCCAGCAACTCAGCTTGAGCGACAACAGTTCAGGAAACAGATGACACTTCACTGTGCAGATGTGTTATCTCTGCTTGGTTACCTTCCGTATTGCAAATCACGCTATGGTATTTGCTAGATAGAAATTGAATTGAAGACTGAATTTCACTGACCTTCTCAGCCATTTTTTCCACAGTAGCCTTGAAGGATAGCAATTCTTCTACCTTAGTAGCAAGTGCCGCAACCGTTGTCGTCAACTGATTCACCTTATCGTTTACCGCAGTAAAGTGATTTGCAAAGGGAACTTCACCGTAGTTCATATGCGTCCCTGACGGGCTTGTTTCAATATCTGGCTTAGCAAGACTTTTGTTTGGGCAAGTTGGTTCTTACTTGATACGGACATGCGAGCGCTATGGGACATGCGAGTAAAAGGTCGCAAAGGACCGGAGTGTCACGAGGTTGTTAAATTATTACGCTATCGTGCAGGTTCGGTAAACATTCAACGATGACATAACCGTCATCAAGAAACGAGGTGAGACCATTTGTGCACACGCGAAACCAAACACTGAATATATTTACACAGCAGAAACAAATATAGCGAGGGATATACAAAGGTACAGGAAAGGCAAGCGCAAGAGAAGTTAACAACAGTAGAAAATGTAAAAAGACGCGAACAATTCACAGAAAATATGTACAGGAGAAAAAAATCACAGCATATCCACGGAGTGAATGATGATGAGTGGGCGAAGCTGCGGAGGTTCATCGGTAAACCGTGAATCTTCCGTGAATTCTGCCCAGTACATCATCACCGACGTGAGATCGGGCGCGTTTATACTAAAGGTTCGATGAGTTATGACGACTTGCAGCTCACTTTAATTTTACATGTACGCTGTGAATTTTCATTGTTTAGAAAACCATTGCTTTAGAAAACATCTGGCGTCTTTCGTTAAGCAGCTGGCGCCTTTTCGTTTTGCTTTAGAAACATCTGGCGTTCTTTCGTTTTGCTTTTACAGAACATCTGGCGTCTTTCGTTGGTTTGTTTCATCAATCAACGGCGTTTTGAACAAAATTTTTATTGTTTAATCACGCACAGGAGAAATCTCACCAGGCACTACCTTGGAGGTAAAGAATGGCTGCTAATGGGAATGAGAGACAGAAGAAGTCGGCTTTTAGCTAACGCTGCGAATTTTTTATTGTTCAACAACGCACAGGAAAAATCTCCCACCGGCACCACCTTGGAGGTCAAAGCGTAAGACTGGTTACTAACAACGACTACGACTACGAGGGACGAACGGGTGCCGCCTTAAGGAGCTTCGCCCCTAAAAGGCAGTGTCACCGTTCATCGGAGACGGGGAAGGCAAGGCACAGACGCACTCACGCAGACGGCGACGGCTAGAGATGCGGTAGACGCTCACTCGGATGGACAGAAGCGTAGGGCGAGTCGAGGTCAACGGCCAGACGCCCCTTCGGCGTTCGCCAGCCGCGTACTGGGGTTGAAGCAGGAGACGTAGGCGTGCCTGGCCAACGCCAGACGTTGAGAAGAAGCCTGGCCAACGCCAGACGATGGAAGAACCTTGGGTCCGCGCCCAGGTGGGAGCCCGCAGCGGCCTCGACTCAGGACCTTGCCGGCCGCCATCCCGCGCCCTGGTCGCCTTCTTCACTCGGTCACGTCCCGGCCACGTCTCCTCGCTTTGCCGTTCTGCACTCGTGTCTTTTCTCCCAGAACACTGTTCATCGGTTTGTATTTGCGTCGTGCCCTTTTCAAATGCGCACTTGCACATCACAAAAGCGTTCTGTCCTGGCATCCTGTCGCGGACGCCATTTGTCACGAGGCTTGGAAATTCAACAAGCTCTCTCGCGTAGGTTCGTATAAGTAAAACTGGATGACACAACCGTCATCACGAAAGGCGAAATGAGACCATTTGCGCCGAAAGAAAACAACACTCAGTATATTTAAACAAACGGAAAAGGAGAGAAGTTGATAGAAAAGGGAACGAAACATGAAAGAGGTAGAGAAGGTTAACTGGATTATGGAACGCTTACTAAACAGTAACAATGCATAGATGTTGTATGTTCAGAAGGAAAAGAATGTGCACCGTTCCGTACACGTAGCCCCACAGAAGAGACACAGTAGTGCAGGCGGCGATGCTGGAAGATGCGGGACGCACGCTCGGCTTGGATGAAGGCGCCGCTCGGAGGGACAGTGGCGTCGGGCGAATCGCGGTCAGCGACCTTTCAGCGTTCGTCCACCGACGCTTGGAGAGGGAGCAGGAGACGTAGGCGTGCCTGGCCAACGCCAGACGTTGAGAAGAAGCCTGGCCAACGCCAGATGATGGAAGACCCTTGGGTCCGCGCCCAGGTGGGCGCCCGCAGCGACCTCGACGCAGGACCCTGCCGGCCGCCACTCCCGCGCCCTGGTCGCCTTCTTCACTCGGTCACGTCCCGGCCACGTCTCCTCGCTTTGCCGTTCTACACCCGTGGCTTTTCTTCCAGAACAGCGTTCATCGGTTTGTATTTGCGTCGTGCCCTTTTCAAACGCGTACTTGTACATCACACGGAGCTAAGCATGGACCAATGCGCGCTCCTTCATGCTGGGTGTAAAAGGTGTCCTTATGAAGTACAAAGGTCGATTGTAGGTTGTGGGGTTGCACACGCAACCCGTTGTCTTCAACGCGGCGGCACCTCGGCTTCGCGCTACGTTTGTACGCGCAGTGGCGAGGGGGGTTACGTGGGAGAGGGCACGTGCCGCTCCCGCAGCCCTTCGCGTCCTGTCCCCTGGCCGAAGTCGAGATGCCCCGTTTTCCCTCCTTGCCCTTTTCTGGAGAGACTCCTCTCCAGACCCCGAGGAATGCGCGCCGCTTCCTTGGGGGGCCCCGTGTCTTCGGTCTTGGGCGGTGTGACTGACCACATCGGATCCAAGCCGTGAGCACCACCGCCGCCATCAACCCCTGCAGCGCTCCGGCCATGGAGTGCGAACTACCGCCCCGGACCGGAGTGCAAAAGCAGCCACGCGAGGTGAGATGAGCCTTTATCATTCCCTCGACGTGTGCTTGCTATTTTGTTGTTGTTTCCCCCAGTAGTGCGGAACGCTCCGCCTCTGAGGTGTTAACTTGATGTGCTTGCTACTTTATTGTTGTGATTGGCATCTGAGGTGAATAAACACCTTCAGTTGAAAGACTTGTCTCTGTCCCCACTGGCCTGAAACCCGCCGCGGTCGCAACTTACGCGAACCGCGGGATAGGGGTCACAGCTCTGACTGTTAGGGCTGCTGCGTAGCACTAGTAGCGAGTAACTACACTCCTCTAGTGCGCGGTGCGATCCAAAAACGAGGGACAGGTTCGCACGCGCGGATCTGTTCGTTACTAAGTAACCCCTATATTTGGCGCCCAACGTGGGGCCAGTGGTACGACAGAGCGAGTCAGTTTGTGTGAGTGACTGCCACTACACGAACAACCATGGCAGCAGACAGGGCTGACTTCCAGCCGTTGCAATTGCTGTCACGGATGCTGCCAATAAGCAACAGTTCGAAGATGCGGTAACGGCTACTGCACCCTTCGATTCCTGCGGCGAACTTTAGCCAAAGGAAGTAGAAGTAGCACAGAGCAGGGGTATGAGCGGCTGGCTGGCGCGATGGGCACCCCTCCTGCAGCGATACAACTTACTGTTCGCTGCAGAGGGAGAACGAACAGCGTGTAGCGACGCACTTACGCGTACGCTCGTTGTCTATGAGAAGGGTAACATTACTACTCAACTCACCTTGCCCGACGCCGAGCCTGAGAGCGACGTAACTGCTGCGACGCTCAATGTTATCAGGAGGGGTAACATTACTACTCATTCTGATAATTTGAAACTCAGCCTGAAAGCATACAGTAACTGCTACAATGCTCAACGGCGACGGTCCGAAACGAAGGGCGGACGACCCACCTTCGCAGGACGAGAACGCTAACCACTACGACTGCGTCAGTTTAGTGGAAAGCTTGCTTAGCCGAAGGAAGTTGTCAGAGGCACAGTGGCAGGATCTCTATTGTAAATACTTTTGTAAGTCTTTGATGGGCTCCGGGAGCCCGGCGGCGCGGCCGCGGCGCACGTTGACGCAGCTGGTATTGCTGTTAGTGCGCGGCGCTCTGAAGCAGCTAGTAACGCTGCGAGCGCGTTTCCTCCTACTTTCGATTCCTGCCCGCTGAGAACTGACCACTCCTTGCTAAGATAAATCCCCACGGAGAAGGATACACATGAGTCCTTCAAAGCGGTGATTTCCCGCACGTTGGCACGCACACTCGTGCATAAGCTCATCGAGGTGTTCACGTGATTCGAATATCCAAAGCAGTTTATGACGGACAATTCGTCCTGATTCTCTGTCGAAATCTTCGTGCACTCCTGCGTAGCCTTCGGCATTAAGCGCAGAAGAACGACCACGTAATGTGCCCAGGCAAATCTCATTGAACGTGGGAACCGCAACATCAAGCACATGCTCGTTGAAATTGCGGGGACGCACAATTGCTCTCAGGGCTACTGTGAACACGCTCGAATGGCTTTACCCCCGCCACCCTCAATCTTTGAAGGGAGCTGCCTAATGCCGTAGAACATACTCTACAGGAATGCAGCATGGCACTGGTTGCTTCGTCAGCACGCGCTGATTATGCAGCTGGGCTGCGCGCGAAGGTGACGAAGGCTTTGTGCAAAGCACGACGAAACCTGAGCACTGCTCGTGCGGAGCAGAAAGCGCAGTATGACCGCTCTCATCAGGACGTCAGTAAAAAGTGGGCGATCTGGTGTTGAAGCGCAATCATGTCCTAAGCGATGTCAGTAAGAAATTCTCAGCTTCTCTGGCACCGCAGTGGATAGGACCGTACCGGGTAGGAGAGACTGCCTCTTCTCTCGTGTGCAAGCTGACGGACTTAACGCTAAGACCGATCGGCTGACCGGTGCATGTCTGTGATCTCAAACCCTACTATGACAGAGGGAACGAGTGGCCCGAGGGAAACGCTCCCCCGCGCCCGCAGGCAGTGGCATTCGAAGGCACGGCTCGACGTACGAGCTCAGTGCAACATTACAACTTGCGATCTCGGCAGAACTAACTCTGTCCGGTTCGTAGGGGCTTTATTGTGCGCGATATCGGACGGGACGCTCCTCTGATATCTAGCATGCAGCCTTCGAGAGCTGGCACGCGCTTGCTTTTTCGGAGAGTAAGAGAGGGGCTAACTTGTTGTTCGAGTCGCAGATCACCCATCGGCAGCATTTCAACAACAGCCAAGCCAAAACCACCGTTTTCGCCGGCAGATGCCCCAAAGGCCGGTACTTTCAACGCACGCATTCCAGAGCAGGGAGCGGCGACACCGAAGCTACAGTGTTCTACCAAAGCCTACAGCAGCAGCCAGAGTCAAGGCGAAAGAAAAACAGCAAAACAGCTTCCGGTCCCGAATGGCCTCGGTGCAGAAGAATTCGCGTAACCACTGCACAGCCCGGCGAAGAGTTGCAGACCCGGCGACCGAACTACGGAGTGCACCCGCGGTACGAGCGTGGTATCCCGCTGCGCAGAACGGGGGTTGCAGCCCGCCAGCCGCAAGCGTCGGGGGACGTTCGACCCCAAACGCCTTAGAAGAAAAGAGGAAGAGAGAGGACGAGGCCGCAGGAGCAGAGCGGACCCCCTGCTGAGCAACTAGTGGCGAGCCGCTAAGGACGGGTCGGCGCCTTCTTTGCTGCTTTGCGTGCCGATAGTCCCAGAGCAGCGGAGGCGCGCGACACGAAGAAATCTTCAAAAAGAAAAAAAAGAACCATTCCTCCACAAGCGAACGTCTAACATCGGGACGGCCACCAGCATCGAGCCCAAAGCCAGGTGCCCCCCCTTTCAAAAGAACGGCCCGCGAAGTCCGAGCCAGCGATCGACGCCAGAGGCAAGCAAAAGCGTGCACGGTCCGAGCTGCCTGGTTTCCTGCCGCGCCCCCATCAGCTGTCATGTCTCCCCAGTGCCATCACTCAACGATAACGGTGCTGTGATCTGCGTCTCCGCGCGGCTCCCTCATCGACACGGACGTCGCCGTGTTTCTGGTGGAGTCGCTAGCCCCCCTCTTAGAAAGCCCCTGGTGATGGCGGTCCTCTTTTTTGGCTAAAGGGTTCAATTAAGGAGGGGGGGATGTGGGGTTGCACACGCAACCCGTTGTCTTCAACGCGACGGCACCTCGGCTTCCCGCTACGTTTGTACGCGCAGTGGCGAGAGGGGTTGCGTGGGAGAGGGCACTGTGCCGCTCCCGCAGCCTTCTCGCCCTGTTCCCTGGCCGAAGTCGAGATGCCCCGTTTTCCCTCCTTGCCCTTTTCTGGAGAGACTCCTCTCCAGACCCCGAGGAATGCGCGCCGCTTCCTTGGGGGCCCCCGGGTCTTCGGTCTTGGGCGGTGTGACTGACCACATCGGACCCAAGCCGTGAGCACCACCGCCGCCATCAACCCCTGCAGCGCTCCGGCCATGGAGTGCGAACCACCGCCCCGGACCGGAGTGCAAAAGCAGCCACGCGAGGTGAGATGAGCCTTTATCATTCCCTCGACGTGTGTTTGCTATTTTGTTGTTGTTTCCCCCAGTAGTGCGGAACGCTCCGCCTCTGAGGTGTTAACTAACTTTATGTGCTGTACTTATTGTTGCAATTGGCATCTGAGGTGAATAAACACCTTCAGTTGAAAGACTTGTCTCTGTCCCCACTGGCCTGAAACCCGCCGCGGTCGCAACTTACGCGAACCGCGGGATAGGGGTCACAGCTCTGACTGTTAGGGCTGCTGCGTAGCACTAGTAGCGAGTAACTACACTCCTCTAGTGCGCGGTGCGATCCAAAAACGAGGGACAGGTTCGCACGCGCGGATCTGTTCGTTACAAGGTAACCCCTATAAGGTAAATGTGCAAAAACCTGTCAACGTGAATTCCACATGCATTTTTGAAATTTTGTGCACCCATAATGCTCAGTGCACTGGCTAACTTAATCGCACACGAGGTCGTGAGGCAAGGAACAAAATAGGTCCTTGACATCGACAGAGAAGGCGCTTACTCGTTTTGCGCACTCAGTCCGGAGGTATTCTCTGACGATGACAGGGCTCTTGATTTGACAGGGGTCATCGATGGGTAGGACTGTCAGAGACCCCTGAAGATAGGATGCAACAGGGCGCTGCCATGTACCGCGCTCAGAGACAATGGCTCTGAAAGAATTACCTTCATTGTGTGTCTTTACAGAGAAGAACACAGAAAGGCTCAGGCCCTTTGCCGTTGTCACAGACTTTGCCAAGGCAGTTAGTCCCATTTCGTCGCACATTTTGATCGCTTGCGTCCGCACTCTCGCTCCCTTGACGGCAGGGAGCTCCTTGAAGTTCTTTCGGAGGGCTTCTTCGGCCTTGCTGTCGTAGACGTGCTTCGGCGTCAGCACGAACCCTCCTTCCTTGTCAGATTAGAGAAGCTTCACATCAGCTTTTCGTAGGCCGGCGACGATGGCATTCGACCATTGTCTAGCCGTCTTAACGACTTGCGGAAGGCACTCCACACCGTCCTGGACGAGTCGACCGACTTCGTCATCTTTTGCTCGGCCGACGATGCTTGTTACGAGGCCGAGCAGCTCTACCTTGTTCAAGTTAGGATGCTCGCAGAATTTTGTCCCCTTTGCAACACCTTTTTCACCCCGGCAGGAACAGCAACGTTTCCGAGGATGACGACCTGCTGTCCTGGTGGGAAGCGTTGGCGTCCCTTTTTTGGCAGCCAAGGTAGCAGCTGGCGCCATAAGAACTCAGTTGATTCATGAGCTAAGCGAATATCCTGACGAAAAAGCTTCTCTCCGGATCCTTTTGGTACCTGCCCAACGTGTGTGACGTGAAGGCATTCCGTGTAGAAGCGGACCTGTCGCCAAGCTTCGGACGAACGATACGGCAAAGCCTGTTCACGTCTCCTGCGGACGATGCAAGGCCTCCAAAGAGGCGTAGGACTTCTGGAGGCAAGTAGGCATTCTTCAGAGAAAACGTGAACAGTCTTGCCCTAAAAGACGCAGTGGCAATCAGGCTGACACAAAAAACAGATGACTACAGGACGCCAGAAAAGCACAGGGAAGAGCCCGATGAACAAGAAATAAACTTTAACAAAGTGCTTGATTGGGCTGGTTGGTGCTGCATGTTAGACGAAGAACGAAAACAGTTTTTGAAACGCGGCAACACCGCAAGAACGAACAGCCTGGTGAGAGCAGTAAAATTCGGTCCGACCTCGACTAGAAGCTAACGCCACTCAGGCGTCTCCCCCGTTCTACACATTCCATGATGAAAACATTGAATATCAGGGTAGTCTGCGACAGCAGCCATTCCGGAAGTGGCGTCACCTCGGCCAGGGAAATAAGAGGTGCCTGTGCTCCGGAGAAGCAGTCAATACTGGGTCTTATGAAGTTTTTCTGCTTGTTATTGAGCGAAACCTCGCCATCGTGATGTGTGCTGTTAGCGGGAAAACAGAGTTATCGACGACAAGAGCGACGCCTTTGCAGAAGAATCAGGCATTTCATTTAACAACAAACCTTTGAGGAAACAAAAGTGCTGGCGCGTGCCAGAGGAAAAATGGCACGTGAAGTATTGCAAGCGTCTGCGATCTTGAAGCTTTACCCGGATAAGTGCGTTAGTGCACCTTTCGTTTGCCTACATGAAAAAGAGCTTGAATTTTTGGGGTAGGCAAAGGCCCTTTAAGATGGTGTTTGAGATTGTCGCGAGTGCTTGTGCGATATGAGAGGTTACAGCTTCATGCTTTTAATAATTGCATTTGTTGCTCTGCGCCCATCGTGTTTATTTCTGCTAGTTGTATTTCATTCTCCGTGCAGTTTAATTTCACTTTGAGCGAGTAGTTTAGTTGATTCTGGAAATAACGCGGGCATCAACGATAACTGTCGCATGTTCGATCTTGCTTCCATAAAAGCCGACTCGTTTCAGCGAATATCACATTACCGATGATCGTGCTCACTGCCGTCATTGTTCTACAAGTGTTACTGACTTCTGCTTTGAAATTCGCCGAATAAATAATTCCCTCTTTATCGACTCGACTGCTTGTGGTATGTATTTATTTATTTATTTATTTATTTACAACAATATTGTTGCTGGAGACCAGCGGAAAAAAGCTGCTCAATCAGCTTGAGGGTGTCCTGGCCACCCTACACGTATGTCAGCATAAACGGTAGCCACGAACAACAACAACAAAAATATGCACGCATGATATATTGCACATGGCTCATTTCCATGCAAGAAAGAAGCATGCTTGCATAGACAACATAAAGTAACTTTCAAAAACATTGCCTTTGAGAGACAACGAAAACGAAAAGAAATGGACGACGATGTTTTGAAGACAAGTTCATGGCAAGGATAGTGTAGTAAAAAGTCTCCAAAGATCTCTAAATGAGGTTTCTGTAACGTTAAAAAACTGCTGTTTAGTGATTCTATTTAGCAATGCTGGTAGCGTGAACCGAATCATTTGTTTACCGTAATTAGCACGACATTTCCTAATTTGCCATTCTTCTGGTTAGCGCATATTGTACTTTATTAACCCATATATGCCAAGAGTCCTACATATAGGACGCTTCTTTGATGCACTCTAACATCGCCATTTCTTTAGCTGATGACTAGCGCTACCTACAGCACATCAAGCATGCCTCATTCTCAACGTGTGCAAGCCTAGACATTGCCTACTTTTCATGTTGCCATGTGCCGACCGCTTTCTCTGGGCAAATGCGTGATTTGCCTGAAAGATGTCATGGAGAAGAAGAAGCGCACGTGAAATGCCGACTATTTTCTCCGGGCAAACGCGCGCTTTGTATGAAAGACGTCATGGAGAGGAAGAAGTGCAATGTCGGTGTGCACGTGAAATGTTTCAAGGCTTACCACACCTGCACATAGCACCCCAAATGGCCATTGTCCTCTATGTATAGGACGGCTTGGAAAACAGTGTTGCGTTTACCTAGCAGTTTATAAAGAAGTTGTGCTTTCTTTTGAGGGCAGAAGTACACTTTTTGTGAAAAAAAAAAGTGTTTGTTTTGTCCATTTTTCTGAGTTTGGGCATATATGGGTTAAGGTGGCCACTAGTCCTGCCAGACTTTGTAGAGCACTAATTTTTTCATTAAACTAGATTTATACTGGGGACATTGATTAGAGTTAACGATGTATTTCACCGGGACAATGTTTTGTCTTATAAAGAGATCACTGGTGTGTGAGAGGTATGAAACCTTGCATGCTAATCAAACCACACGTTTTTGTAATACTGCGAGCTTGTCAATATTTTCTTTTGTGGTAGTACCCCAAACTAGCATTCCTATGATGTACTGGTATGCAAAGAGCGCTGTACAGAAGCATACATTGATGCTTGTAGGGCATTCGAAAAAGACGCGGCGCATCACACCCTTTGTGCTGGATAATTTACTAATTAGGTGGTTTATGTGGTCATCCCATGTCATGTGTTCATTGAAATAGACGCCTAAAGTTTTCATTGATGGTACAAACTCAATTTCCGCGTTATTTAGTGTTACTGGCGCTCGTTGAAAGGTCTTGTTCCGCGTCCAAACAACATTGCCTTAGTTTTACTAATGTTAATTTTAAGTGGTTTTGGGTTGTCCGGTAATTTATTTTCGATAGCGCTTCGTTAACTCTCTTAAATAAGGCCATTTCTGAGCTCCTTCAAAAACATTAAGTGGCGTCATCTGCGTATATAATGAATTTGGCTGTGTCATAAATCATCGGAATTTCATTAATATAAAGTAAATATAAAAAGGGGGAGTTCGCCGTCACAATCCGCTGCACTGTTTAGCAATTGCATGATGTGTAATTATACTAGCGCTATGTAACTATGCGGTTAAAATGTACGTATAATTTGCGCACACATAGACGGATACACGATTTGCTCTGCATTTAAAATTTTTTCTTCGTGACTCATTCAGTGTTAAGCGCTGAATAAGAATTAAGAATATGACGGGACAAGGCACGAAAGAGCACACACGCAAGCGCTAAGTTTCAACGACGCTTTATTCGAAGCCGCATTAAAACATATACGTGTGGAAACGTTACAGTGCACACAGGCGGGGATAAAGTGAGGAAATAAACGGCACTTCCTTTGAGCCCGTCTGTGTGTGCAGTAGCGTTTCTACAATGCAATACCCACCCACCAAGTCATCCTCGTGGAACATGCATGTCGTTACAGACACTCAGGCATACAGGACAACTTAGATTTCAAGAGAATGTTAATCAACATAAAGAACACATATACACATATATAAAACATTAGGCTGCACACAAGCGGGTGTCAAGTCACTGACAAATGTCTAAAATAAAACTGACGTCTCTCTTTGACGCGCCCTCAATCGTCGTCCCTGTGTGCATTTCTCTTTTGGCAAAGCAATGAACAAGGTGCTTAAAGTTTGGCTTCATCTTTGTTATCATTCAAGTATATACTAGAAACGGATGTAAAAGCTTTCGTTTGACTGGACCTAGGAGCCGTTGTACGTGACAGCGCGATAACAGTAAGCCTCATTTTTAGTGCAGAACTAAGCATAGGCTGGTCAACCCCAGAAACATGCATTATGTAAGGATATGTAGCATTCAACAAAAGAACACACATTACATTAAAGTGGAGCTGGGCGAAAATAAATGAAACTTAAATTTAGAAAATTATCTATGCCCCCCTGCCTGCACTACCTAAGTATCGCAGGCCAAAATCGATAAATTAGATAAAAGAACAAAATATACTATAATTTCGATTAACAAAGAGAAAATAAAAAATAACAAAAATAATAAATTTGATCCCAACACCTGGCGAAACCACCTCCAAGGGAAATATTCTATAGATTACATACTACGGTTAAACGAACAGACAACGTCAAACTTCGTGTACAAATAGCGAAGCAATCAAGCAATAAATATGGTCATTTCTACAGCTAACAGCTCGAAGTCCAGCCCTCGCCAGTCACGGGGATAGAGAAAAAACTACACGATCTCCTGCTAAAGGGGGCCATGTGGCAATGCGAAGCAGTGTATCGGCATGTCGAGCCCGCGTTTCATCCGTAGCGGTTTCCCGCCGACGTTTACGTTGCGCTTCGGCACGTCGAGCCTTCCGCTTCTCCGCGATCTCGGCAGGCGTTAAGGTATTACGGCAACTGGTGCCGACGTTGACGTTGGAACTCATGACACCGGCGCAGCCGGCGCAGTGACGGAGCGTGTGTACGACCTAACGCCAGCCTTTTATCTAAACGAGGAGGGGGAGTGGAGAGGAGTAGGGCGGAGTGATGACGGGTGGGAGGATTGGAGAGTGGGAGTGGAGAGGAGGTGTGTGGAGGGGTTTTGCGCATGCGCAGTAAGTGTGGTCACGCCGCACACCACGGGATTGAACTCCGCCATAAGCTGCTTCGCATCTGAAAATAATCTTTCTTGGCGAGACGCAATATGAATGCGGGCTGTTACGGTCCGAAACCAAGTATCATTACAGCTGGGCTCTACACCACCTTTCGCAGGACATGAAATTATGGGAAGCATATGAATGAGTTTCACCGACTATTAAAACGCCTAAATAAACCGGAACAATTGCTCGGGTGCTTCATGTAAATATTTCATTCAAGTTACGTTAGAGGCGCAGGCCTAGTCGTACTTTCGGTACAAAATACCGGTAAAGCAATTGGCACTTTCTTTAGAGATTTACAATTATTGCAGCAGACCAAGGTAATTCACTTGGTTGCGTACGAGGGTCGCGTAGATGACAGGGAGCGCACACTTGGCAATACTCCGGATACGCCGGCCATCGCGTGACGATCGCGTGACGCGAGGCACTCGCTGAAATGCCATTGCGTGTGCCGGCAGGTCTCGAAATCCCGCTTTGGCCAATGAGATGTAGGCGCCTGCATTTCAAATCTAGCGGCGGCATAACGCTACGTGGTCGCGCTAAAAATGACATCACGCGAGTCCTTTCCTGAAAAGCCAGTGCCTGAGCCAGCAGGTCACGTGATCTCTCTTCGACCAATCAGGTGTAAGCATGCGCATTTCAAATCTAGTGGCATATTTACGACACCACGTGGCCTCGCTAGCCAATCACATACACTCACGGGCTTACAGTTTCGAGTTTCTACGGTGTGAAATTGGCCGAATTTATTTTATGCGCATAGCTATACATGCGCATTTACTAGTGAGCGAAATGGGTCTTCAATTCTTTGCGAGAAAAATTAGTAGCGTGTGCGTTACTTACAGGAGTGCCGGATTGGGCGTGTTGGTACAACATGATTATGAGTGCAAATCACTGAGCGCTCTGTGCCCTCTCTTCTGTCCCCTCCTGTCGGTTGCGCTGATTTGCACTCATAATCATGGTATTCACAGTTGTCGGCAGACGGGGTTTACTAGTGTGTAACCTAGATTCGGGGCGAAACCGCGGTACAAGTCAGTGGCGTAGGCAGAATATTTTTTAGGGGGGGGGGGGCGGTCACCACTTTGATTTGATGTGACGGACGGGCAGGCACATGTGGTCGAGTGTCATTTTGGGCTCTATATGCAATGGCAAAAAAATTTCTGGGAGGGAGGCACGGTCCCTATGTGCCCCCCCCCCCTGGCTACGCCACTGGTACAAGGCAAGTTTCAGTGTTTCTGAGATGCACTGGCATGTCATTGTGTTGCCATGTCGCTAGTGATGTAAGAAAAGTTCGAGATAAGTTGTTTGCAAATTAACATATTTGTAAAACGCGGTATTCCTAGTAATGATCGGGCCATGTGACTTGGAAATTCTGTATATATGCTTTTTTCATTGATCGGGGCCGATACCTTGTCTATCGCTTCGAAAAAAAAGGTTATCTCTGCAAACACCACGTGTGAGGGGGCGCCAAGAACAGGCACCACTAATTATTGAGACTTTACCAGTGACGGCACTTGCGTGAGCTCATTCAGGTATATGTATATTTATGTCCTTTATGTGGAATAAAGTTCAGTGAAAGTGTAGCGGTTGTCCTGCGTGGGTTTGTGCTAGTCTGTAGTGTGTGTACTCCAACCTAATTGATTTGTTAGGGGCTCCCTATGCTCATTACGCGGCCGCGGCGATACTTTATGATTTCATAGCTAGCAATCTGATCATCTGACATCCCACCAGTATTGACAGGAGAAGTAAAGAAAGCCCTAAAGGGAATGCAAAGAGGCAAAGCAGCTGGTGAGGATCGGGTAACATCAGACCTGTTGAAAGACGGTGGAGAGATTATGTTAGAGAAACTGGCCACCCTGTATACGAAGTGCCTCTCGACGGGGAGGATACCAGAATCTTGGAAGAATGCCAACATCATCTTGATCCATAAGAAAGGGGACGTCAAAGACCTGAAAAATTACAGGCCCATAAGCTTACTGTCGGTTGTCTACAAGCTATTTACAAAAGTAATTGCTAACAGAATTAATACGACATTGGAGTTCAATCAACCAAGGGACCAGGCAGGATTTCGTACAGGATTCTCAACAATAGACCATATTCATACTATCAATCAGGTGATAGAGAAATGCGCGGAATACAACCAACCCCTATACATAGCCTTCATAGATTACGAGAAGGCATTTGATTCGGTGGAGACATCAGCAGTCATGCAGGCACTGCGGAATCAAGGCATCGACGAAGCCTATATAAACATAATGGAAGAAATCTACAGCGGATCCACAGCCACTATAGTCCTCCATAAAGAAAGCGACAGAATCGCAATAAAGAAGGGCGTACGGCAGGGAGACACGATCTCTCCAATGTTATTCACCGCGTGTTTACAGGAGGTTTTCAGGGCCCTAGATTGGGAAGAGCTAGGGATAAGAGTCAATGGAGAGTATCTCAGTAACCTACGATTCGCTGATGACATTGCATTGATGAGTAACGCGGGAGACGAATTGCAGCTCATGATTACTGAACTGGATACGGAAAGTAGAAGAGTAGGTCTGAAAATTAATATGCATAAAACTAAAGTAATGTGGAACAATCTTGGTAGAGAACAGCGCTTTGCGATAGGTGGCGAGACACTGGAAGTTGTAAAGGAGTACGTCTACTTAGGACAGGTAGTAACCGCGGAGCCGAACCATGAGAGTGAAATAACTAGAAGAATAAGGATGGGTTGGGGCTCATTCGGCAAGCATTATCAAATCATGAATGGTAATCTACCACTATCCCTCAAGAGGAAGGTATATAACAGCTGCATCTTACCGGTACTTACCTACGGAGCAGAAACCTGGAGACTTACAAAGAGGGTTCAACTTAAATTGAGGACGACGCAGCGAGCGATGGAAAGGAAAATGATAGGTGTAACCTTAAGAGACAGGAAGAGAGCAGAGTGGGTCAGGGAACAAACGGGGGTTAATGACATCATAGTTGAAATCAAGAAGAAGAAATGGATATGGGCCGGGAACGTAGCACGTCGGCAGGATAACCGGTGGTCATTAAGGGTAACTGACTGGATTCCAAGAGATGGCAAACGCATGAGGGGGAGACAGAAAATTAGGTGGGTAGATGAGATTAAGAAGTTTGCAGGTATTACGTGGCAGCAGAAAGCACAGGACCGGGTTGATTGGCGGAACATGGGAGAGGCCTTTGCCCTGCAGTGTTCGTAGACAGGCTGATGATGATGATGATGAATCTGATCATAATTATTTTTCTCACGCAGGCTGGAGCAGATATTTTTCATTAGCTGACCATGTGCCCCACGGGCTCCGAAAGAACTTCGCCTGTAAAACCCCACTTTGAGGAACTGCTTGACCCGCTTCGAGACAATCTGTCCGAGAACGTATGCGAGGTCTTGGTGTGTTTCGGTACGTCGCAGGCCAGTCTACTGGAGCGACTCTCATCCGCACTACGTAGGCGCTGGCCACACTGGGCCGTGGTTCTCTCCTTTGGTGGAAAGGCACTCTACTGCGCCGGCAAAAGGGACCCGCGCACCGGGAACCTCGTCGCTACAGCCACGTGGAGCACAACTGTGCAGATCGACGCAATGGACGTGCACAAGGTTTTTATTATTTGGAACCACATTAGAATGGGGTCGCTAGTGATGAATGACATTAGAACAGAATGGAACAGGACCGAGACGGTGCTTTGTCTACCGTCCTCGTTTCGTCCTGCCTAAAGCGTTGTTTCACTCCGGTCACCTACCAGCCCAGTCAAGCAAAGTCCTAATTAACCTGCATGATAAGCAGAATATTAGCCAAGATTACCCAGATTACCGACACGGTGTTGTGTGAGCCAGCGTTTGGCAATCTCTCACGGTTTCATTCGGTTGAGGTGACGAAGACGCTAATGATAGGCGAGCAGGAGCAGGTTTTTACGAGTTGGTTAAGTTTCTTTTATTAAGCTATATGTAATGCTTAAGCAAACTTGACACTGTTCAAAAAACAATTGCACTCGGTTTTTGAGGGAGCGACTGAAGGCGGGGACGACCCGCCGTGGTGGTCTAGTGGTAATGGTGCTCGACTGCTGAGCCAAAAGTCGGGAGAATGGATTCCCGGGCGCGGCGGCCGCCTTTAAGATGCAGGTAAAATGCTAGAGGCCCGTGCACTAAGATTTAGGTGCACGTTAAAAAAACCAAGGTCGTCGAAATTTCCGGAGCCCTCCATTACGGCGTCCCTCATAATCAAGTCGTGGTTTTGGGGCCGCAAAATTATTAATAATACCATGATGAAGGCCGGAACGGTTGCATTTCCTTAGATCTTCACGCAACGACGTTTTCGGGCGGTGTAAAGATCCTTCGGTGAGGCAAATTACTTCCCGCCCCTCAATTCGGTATTTCTTACATTTGGGCTGTAAGGTCCCCTAAATGAAGTAACAAGTCATACGCTTCATTGGCTCTGGAAATCCAAACATTCTTCAGAAAAGTAGAAGGAATGGTTTTTTTCCTTTAGAACGCAATCGGTCATATTTCCCCCCAATGTTGTTAACGTACTTCCCCCCAAAAATGAAAGATAGAAAACATTGCTTTTCCCTGTCTCTGCTACGCGTGTTTGGACCATTGGCTGTTGCCGCTTTTGAAACTTGAAACTTTATTCATTCCAACATTCCATAATTTGGGATGCTGAGGGCCGGGGTCAGAAAGCCTCTTCACGGGCTTGACTAGGACCACGACCCCGTACAAAATGGCAGGGATAGGCACACGTACAGGTCAATAAAACAATGTACAGTGTGAAAAAACAACATATCTAGTTCAAATTTTATCGAACATAAACAGAAATAAATAGTTCAGTGAAATTATTTTTAGGCGAAAATACACAAACAGCCACTGCATTTAGAATTTGCCAAAACCTGAGTGACATCGTTGGTAATCATAGAACAGCAATCAGACAGCACAACGACGTTATTTATAACTCTAACCAGACTACTTTTAAGGGCTCGTTTTTCTTTGTTAGACACAATATTAATGAGAACTAACACACAGCAATGCCAAGGAAAGTATAGGCGGTGGTATTTGTAGTAGTTAGAATATAAATGTGAAGAAAGTAAAGTGGACGAAAAGATAACCTTCAGAATGAGTTATTTCTTTGAGAAGCATTCCGTAATAAAGTCGTCACAACATGGGTTCAGATCAGGCTGTTCGACTGAAACTGCTCTTCTTAAACAAAAAGAAATAATTTTGAACAGTATTGAGGCTAGGAAACTAAAACTGGGATTATTCTTAGACTTCTCAAAAGCATTCGACAGAATAAATCATGCAACCCTATTAGATAAATTAAATTGTTACGGCGTACGCGCAATTGTTTTAGAATTAGTAGTTACATCACAGAGAGAAAGCAATGCGCATCAATAAAAATTACACCATTTCCCGCTAAAGGGGACCATGAGGCGATGCGAAGCCGGAGCACTTGCACTATCGCGTTCCGTTGGCGTTCTTTGGGCATGCTACCGACCTCGCGTCGTGGAACGCGAAGAGGAACGCTACGCGCGTCTTGTCTTCCCTCTAGCCTGGCCGTTACTTCTCACAGGGCGACTGGGGAACGCGGTGGGCAGGCGTGCGAGAGAGGGGCAGCGTAGGAGAGGAGAGAGGGGGAGTGGACGCGCATACGCTGGTGCTCATCGCGGCGTTGCGCAGGAGAGAATTTCGTCATGTGTAACCCACGTTTCAGAGGAAGAGTGGAGAGGGGGAGGACAGAGGGAAAGTGGAGAGGGGGAAAGGAGGGGAAGGGTAGTGGAGATGGGGAGGGGGAGGGGAAGTGGAGAGGGTATGCGCATGTGCAGTAAGGATGGTCACGCCGCACACCACCACCGCCACCGGATTGAACTCCGCCATAAGATACTTCGCATCTAATAGACATCATTCCTCGTTTAAACCTATTAGGCAGGGTGTGCCTCAGGGCAGCATACTGGGCCCACTTTTATTTGTCCTATATAAATGATATTGTGAATGTCCATGATTCCATTAACTACATTATTTACGCGTATGATACTAGTTTCTTCATTTCAGGAACCAAGGATGACGAACTTATGCATTTGGCAAATGAAGTACTAAGAAAAATCTATAGTTGGTCGGTAAAAAACTCGCTGCAGCTAAATTCTCTAAGACAAAAGCAGTGCTTTTTAGAACGAAATCTACGCCTTGCGATATTACGAAGACTCTTACGCTAAATGACTCAAAAGAAGAACTCTCTGCGTCAGTTAAAACATTGGGTGTTATTTTTTATGAACTGATGACTTGGGACCACCATACCGATTACTTAAAATCTAAGCTTTGCAATGCCTTAGGCTTGTTGCGCAGATACCAGAGGCTGCTACCAATACAACAGAAACTCATGATATATACTGCACTATTTGCTTCACATCTGCGTTATTGTCACCTCGTTTGGTCAAACAGCACAAAACAATCACTAGGTCATCTAGTCATACTGCAGAAGCAAGCCTTACGGGCTATTGCTGAGGTACCCTACAATGACCATACGCGTGATCTGTTTCTAAAGTTCAAAATTATCCGAGTTGACCATCTATATGAGTATCAGCTTATGTGTTCTTTTAAACGTGAAACAACTAATGGCACTGCTCATAATAGGAACATCGCAAACTTGTTAACCAACCAATCATCTCGCTTAAACCGACACACTGAACATTGGGCAGTTCCGCGACCACGCACAAACTATGATTTTCAAACACTTTCCTACTGTCTTCCCTCCACTCTAAATAAATATAAACTATGCGATGAAAACATACGTTATGTTCCTAAAAACGCATGGCTTCAACTAATATTATGAATATCAACCGTGCTTTTGTGTTTCTTGAAAATGTGTGTTTCTTGCGGATGCTTATCACTTTGCTTTGTGTATTTCTATTTTAATATTGCAACAAGTGGGAATATTTGTCATGTTGCTGCTGTTATTGTATGGGGAGGTGGGACCAGTCAAGCTGCCTATATGCAGCTTTTATCCCACCATCCTTGCTGTGTATACATGTTTTGTAACTATGTGGCAATAAACTTCAACTTCAACTTCAACTTGTTTGATTTCGGTACCATGTTTCAGTTATCATAAGATATTCAGGATGAGAAGCAAGAGTTGTAAAGAGAGTGCTTATTTGATCTTCCTTATTGCGTGCTGATTGAGCATTAAAATGAATTAACTTCGTGCTATTTCAATACATCGAAAACAATGCGCTGAATTTATCGAGGGACACATAATCGTTGATTTCCATGTCAGTGTTTGATAACCGTCGTTCGGTTGATGGCTAGTGGCTATTCCCTAATAACAGACAGGTCCTCCATCTCAGCGATGATGTGAACTCGGCTGACCTCAGATTTTCGAGCCTTGATACGACCATTGTCAACCCATGGAAATTTCCAATGCTTTTCCCTCTTCAGGGAGAGCGCTTGTGCAAACAGTCTCTTGTTCTCAGGCGTCAGGTGGTCATTTACATAAACGTTAGCACTTTCCAACTGATGTGACTCTTCGGCGTGAGGGCTATGTATTTCGTATTTCGGTTTCTGCATCTTGGATCTCGTATTGGTTCAATCGTGCTAAATAAATTGTTCCTCTTATATGAGGCTTTAGTCTGCAGTACTTAGTTCACGGAGAGGGCGAAGCGAGCCCAAATGCCCAAGGCGCAGTGTTAGAAGTACAATATTAAAGACGATACTCTTTCTTGGGCAACTTAAACGCAGACATTTTGGTCTGTCTTTCTGTTTGTCGGCACGTCACCCGATTCAGCCACCTGGCCAAAGTTGAACCACTTGCTTACCGCCCACCCATCTTGAACTGGTACGGCTGTTCAAACTTGTGAATGTTGTCGATCAAAAAGTAAATATTACGCATATCTGAGGCGCAACATCATTAGGTAAGTATTAGGTGGTGTGTTCCTTTAATAGAAAATACCTAGGTACGCAATTTTAAAGACCCTAGTTTCTTAAGCTACGCTGAAAATGCGACTGCGCTGAAACTTGTCTTCCTCCGTGCCCTCTGCACAAGCTCATGTTGTGTTTCGGTTTCGGTTCAGTATTGCATTGTACGAATGACAGGGGGCGCTGCTCTGGCATTCCTGTTTTACCCAGGTGACGTGTAAATAAGAGAGTTTGTGGAGAGTACTCGTTGAGTGCGGACGTTTCTTCTCCTTCGGCGCATCGCGCCAAACAGCGTGTTCGGGCTGGCCGGCGTCCCCACCGGTCGCGTTGGTCACCGCCGGTCTTCGCCTGCCGCTGCGCCGCGACTACCAGCCCGCAACACAGCACTCATGTTTCCCGACGTATTGCCAGATGGCTTCCATATCTCACGCAGCGCCTCTTCTATCGTCTTTAGACGACATTTGCAGCGAAGTACGCAGATACGCGGCCAATTTTTTCATGTTTAATATCTTCGAACCACTTGCAGCTAGAAGACAACGAATAAATTGCTTCTGCTGTTGCATACCAAGTACACATTCTAAGGCATCAACAACTAGAATACCATTCTAAAAGACAGGGCACGGAAACACGGTCACAAGAAAAAGTCAAGACACCGCCACGGCGTTTGTGACGCCTTGACTTGTTTCTTGTATCCGTGTTTGCACGCCCCGCCTTTCAAAATGAACACTTACCAACCAGCTCACTTCTCTGTTATACTAGAATATCACTCGCGTAGGAATCACAGAGAAAATCGACAGCCAACCATTTGTAGCAGAAATCTACAATAAGGGCGACGTGGATTTCTCATAAATAAAGCTTCCTAGCTTAAGGTAAAATTCTGTGTGGTCCGAGAAGTGCGCTTGTGATCCAAACAATTTGGGGCTGCGGCTGTCGCCCTAACAGTGGGGCTAACCAGTATTTTAGCCAGTACAATCGCGATGGCCAATTCATCGGCAATTCCAGGTGCATGGACAGTGTATATTGCAAATCAATCGCGCGGTATTCGCAAGGCTGACTAACTTCATGAAATAAAATTCGGCAGATCCCACCCGTTGTGGGAATTGGTTTCATGCGAAGCAGTCAGTCGCACAGTTTGTGCTCTACATCTACAGATGTCAGGCCACTTTTCTGCTGTGCCTCATGCTCTAATACCCGCTTCTTCTTCCTATGTTCTTCCTGCCGGCGCTTACTATCTATATCCTTATCAACTTCGGTAAGCTGCTGCCAACTGTCTGACGTGGGGGTTAAAACTGACCCTTCCTCACGTTCTAGGCATTCTTCCCTCTGGCCTTTGCATTCGGCCGAACCTACACTACCACAGTGGCTGAACAACGTATTCTTAACCTCAGTTACTACCTGCAAGCCCTCTGACACTAAGGCTAAAACTGAGCCTTTCCCACGTCCGAGGCACTCTGCGTGCCTGTTGGCCATCTTTCCTCTGCCCCCATGCGTGCCCTCGTCCGATGACCTAGCTTTGCGCGCATGACTCAAACGCTGTCGGAATGCTTTTGCTGACAAGCGACATTTGCGCAACAGCGCCTCTTTGACCTTGTCATACGTTACAGCGTCCTTCCTACTGAGTCTAGCTATAACATCGGCGGCCTCGCATGGAAGAAGAGTTAGCAACTCTTGCGGCCACCTTTCGAGGGAGAATCCGGCCTTCTCGCACGTTCGCTCAAAATTAACAAGAAACAGTGCGATGTCCCCGCCAATTCTGAACGGCTGTAAAAGGTCTTCCACCTTTACCGCCTCCCTCACTATGGGAACCTGTCTTGCGGCGGATATACGAAGTTCCAGCTCCCTTAGGTTCAACTCATGTTCCCTCTCGGCAGCTTCCTCTTTATCCCTTTCCTCCTTTCTAGCTCGAATCTCCTCATGAGCTTCCTGGGCATCCTCGACAGTCACCTTCTCTGCCTCCATAATCGGGAGGATCTGTCGTTTCCGCTTGGCCGAGCCAACCGAAATGCCCAACTCCTTGCAAATTTCAAGGAGGTCCTGCACACTGAACTTGTCCATTCTGACACTGCACTCCGCCTCGTTTACCCTCTACTGAAACTAAGCGGTCAGACCATCCAATTCTTGGCTGACCAAACAAAATTACACGTCTGCAACAAAACCTGCTAACAAAGACTTCGGCTAGCTAGGTCTGGCAATAAGAGAAGTAAACTTCAGGCACTCACCACACCAGGGTAGCTGACGCTGGCCGATCCCACCGAGCTGCCATCCACTGTTACGACTGGAGTAGGGCCCCTCGGGTGCGCGGCGTAGGATACGAGGTCCTGGGATCCCACCGCTGCCACCACTGTTAGGAATAAGGTTGCGTGGCCCATCGCTGCCGCCACCGTTATGTTCCGATGTCGTCCCTCAGGCTCGCTGCTTGGAATACGCGTCGTTGCATCCCACCTCTGGAACCGCTGTTGGGACTCGGGTTGCGTGGCCGGTGCGAACACGGGTGTGCATCGTGCTCGGAGTAGTCAGTTAGGGAAAGGTGAAGAAGGAAAAGATTTTATGTACAGACTAATTACATGATGCAAGACTCAGTCAACATGACTGCCGGTTCAACATGTCGGCATGTCGACATGTCGGCTGGTTTGACTCCGTTCTCCTTCTCTCCCGATCGACGGACCGGCACGGCCTTAAATCCTCTAGCCGTCCATTGTCCTGTTGACCGTCCGCCGGCACGTAGGTGTCGACCTTTCTCCGAACTGGGATGCGCCGGCATGAGCAACACGCAGGTGTTGACCGAAGTCCAGGTGTTGACTCCTCTCCTGGTGGCCTGAGAGCAATGCTGTGGCACACAGCACACAGGTGCTGACTCCTCTCCTGGTTGCCTGATAGCAATGCTCTGGCACACAGCACACAGGTGCTGACTCCTCTCCTGGTTGCCCGAAAGCAGATGCCCAGGCACAACAGCACGCAGCTGTTGACTCCTCTCCTGGTTGCCTGATAGCAATGCTCCTTTAGGCCGCAGGTGCTGAACCTCCTTTACACCGCAGGAGTTGAGCAGCCTTTCCATAGCTGGGCAGCTTTGAAGAACGACTGGCGTCAGTTGACGGGGCCGGCTGGGTGAAGACGCCGTTTTCCCCGGATTGCAGACAAAGCATGCAGGGGTTGATCCCTGCTTCCACGTTCGGTCAGGTGCTCTGGCACAACAGAACCAAGCGTTACGAGATGGATCGACGTGTTTTTGTAAGTGTAGTAGCTATGTGCACATCATGGGCTTACCAGGCGCGTTGACGACACTGGCTTTTAAAGGGTAAATTATGGTGCGACGTAACGTCAGCCCTCACGTTACAGTACATACGTCAGTATTATCGAAACTAAGTGCACTTTATGGTGCAATCATGTGAATATCACACATAACTTTCGTTATCGTATTCCACTGGGGTCGAGCAATGCTTCAATATAGCTTGCTGAATCACAGCAATGCAAATGTAATGTTTATTCGACTGCTATGAAAGCAGGGCCAACACTGGAACCGCAGACGTTAATCTGATATGACGCCTCTATCGTATAAGAGTGCATATGTAGTGTTTATTGCCTTCTCGCAAAATTAGAAAGCAAGCAACACAAACACAATTGGCGTTACATACAAGAGAAGAACACAGTGCACAGGGCGATTTCTTTCCTGATTTCCAAGATTTCTTTCCCTTGCACTCTTGCGCTAAATAATGTCATTGCGCCTGCATAGGCTGCTTGTTAAAAGTAGTTTATAGACCTGGCGTGGCTCTGTGGTAGAATACCTTATTGCCACGCAGAATGCTTAGGTTCGATTCCTGCTGGGATCCTAATTCTTATTGTTTCCATTCGTCGGGTCAACGCCGCCGATGTCGGTTTTAGATGCGAAGTATCTTATGGCGGAGTTCAATCCGGTGGTGGTGGTGGTGGTAGTGTGCGGCGTGGCCACCCTTACTGCGCATGCGCATGTCCTCTCCACTCCCACTCTCCCCTCACCCTCTCCACATCCTCTCTCTCATACCCCTCTCCAACTTCCCTTCTCCCCTCTCCACTACCCCCTCTCCATTTACTCTCTCCCCAATCCCTCGCCCCTCCCTCTGCACTTCCCCTCTCCCCACCCCCTTTCCACTCTTCCTCTGAAACGCGGGCTAGACATGCCGAAATTCTCTCCTGTGCGACGCCGCGCATGCGCGTCCTCTCCCCCTCTCTCTCCTCTCCTACGCTGCCCCCCTCTCGCACGCCTGTCGACCACGTTCCTCCCTCGCCCTGTGAGAATTAACGGCCAGGCTAGAGGGAAGACAAGACGCGCGTAGCGTTCCTCTTCGCGTGCCACGACGCGAGGACGGTAGCATGCCCAACGAATGCCAACGGAACGCTCCGGCTTCGCATCGCCTCATGGTCCCCTTTAGCGGGAAATGGTGTAATTTTCTTAACGCTCTCTCAATGAAATTACCGATGTCTGTTCAAGCCGTTCTCGGGTAGATATATACTGCCAATCACCTGTGGCGCATACCCGTACACCGCGGCCCGTGGTAAACGGGTATGTGCCACACGTCTCTGGAGGAGAGGGTTTGGAGACGTACGCGACATGATTTTCACGTTATTCATGTCATGACGCGGCAGTCATATTCGTCAAATCCTCTGACCCTCAATGCCAATGTTGGTCTACATCAAGTTAAGGGACCCCTGACACCAAAATTGAAACCTCGAAGTGTTTGTGTTTTTTTCTTACTTTCCTGTATACGGGGGCACTTCTGACCGATTATTAGTGGCGAACGTTGCCTTCAAGATATCTTAATTTGGTTTTAAAACAAGCGTGAGTGCCCATTTGAGTTGGCTACGCCTCGCGGCATCCTCGCATGACGTAGATCGAGCCCCCGCGTGACGTTCCACGAGTAAAGCAAGTATTAGAGAGTTTTAGTGGCGGGGCCCCAAAGCGGCTTGCGTACGTAAGCCCTTGCGTGCTTTTGTATTTCCGTGGATGCTGTTGGGAGTACAAAGCAACGCAAGAGCGTGCGTACCCAGGTGGCTTGGGGTCCCCGGCACTAAAACTCTATTGTGGAGGTCACAGAAGGCTTGCGAGGCGCACAC